>NC_080672.1:162517765-162851470 GCF_030247195.1 Topomyia yanbarensis | reverse complement strand
CGATATAGAGAGTGTTAGTCTATTCAGTCAATTTCCATACAATAATGCAACATTTAAATAACACTTTACTAAGCTTTTTTGGGCTAGTGAATCTTCACAACCTCAAAAAACGCGACGTTATAGCTCGAAATCTTTTGGATCAAGCGTTTTGAAATTTTGCACAACTCTTCTTCACGTCTTTCCCAAATTATTATTATAATTACAATTTTTACAATAACTTATTCGCTGGATTTTTCAGCGAAGGTTCAGTTTTTTACTTCGAAGCGCTAAGAAAAATTAAAAAATCGAAAAAATCGTTGTCTAGGGAATTATGTGGGCAAATGTAGTACAAAATTTGAAAGCTGATGGTTAATTTTGGGTTATGACTCATGATATACACCGCAAAAGAAGTGTTTTTTTCGAGGAGTCTCCGAAGATTAGAAGTGATTCGCTCAATTTGAGAAAATATTGTTCAATTGTTGCATTATTATATGGAAATTGAATGAATATTCTAACACTCTCTGTAATGCCAAAACACTTTTTTAAAAATGTGTCTTCTACTGAATTAACCTTTTGAATGTTCTAAATACAGTGTCGGCACAGTTGCTCTGAAAAGTTGTTTGTTGGGCATCATTCTACAGAATAAACGAATGCACTCACATTACAACTATTTCTTCTGTTATAGTTTCCTCACCGCTTGGTACGGCTGTATGTTTCGCGGACTGGTCCCGTTACCAATTGAGCTGCCCCTTTCCAGTTCCGATTCCCCACCACAACAGGTAGGCTTCCTGCTAAGCTCGTGTGGAGTTCAAGTGGCGCTTACTTCGGAAGCATGCTTGAAGGGCCTACCAAAATCTTCCACTGGGGAAGTAGCCAAGCTCAAAGGATGGCCTCGGTTGCACTGGTTTGTGACAGAACATCTGCCAAAGGTACCGAAGGACTTCAACACCAATAACAATCGCATTAACGAGGATTCCATCGCATACATCGAGTACACAACGGACAAGGACGGTAGTGTTATGGGAGTTACGGTCACACGTCAGTCGATGATCAACCATTGTCGAGCGCTGACAATGGCATGCCATTATACCGAGGGGGAAACTATAGTATGTGTGCTGGACTTTAAACGAGAAGTCGGACTGTGGCATAGCATTCTGACGTCGGTACTCAACGGCATGCACGTGCTTTTCATTCCGTATGCTCTGATGAAGCTAAAGCCATCATCTTGGATGCAGCTTATTACAAAATACCGCGCCTCGTGTTGCCTAGTAAAGAGTCGTGATCTACACTGGGGTCTACTGGCAACCAAAGATCACAAGGAAATCTCACTTTCTTCTCTACGAATGCTCCTAGTTGCGGACGGTGCCAACCCATGGTCTCTTTCAAGCTGTGATCAATTTTTGAGTGTATTCCAACCGAAGGGACTGCGAGCGGATGCAATTTGTCCTTGCGCGAGTAGTTCGGAGGTGTTTACCGTTTCACTAAGACGACCAGGTCGCTCTGCAGGTGCCTACAATCAATCGGCAAGTGGCCGTGGTGTGCTTTCAATGGCTGCTCTTTCTCATGGTGTAGTACGGGTGGACAGCGAGGATTCACTCACGTCGCTAACTTTGCAGGATTGCGGACAAGTTATGCCAAGTGGTAAGTGAAATTGCAAAGTATACAAAGATTCGATCTGACTAATAAGTTTGTGTTGTTACAGCTACGATGGTAGTAGTGAACGCTGAAGGTCCTCCGGTGCTATGTAAAACGGATCAAGTTGGTGAAATATGTGTAACGTCAGGGTCCACAGGAACAACCTACTTTGGACTCGATGGCATGACTAATGCTACTTTCAAAGTAATTTTCATTGGTTGTTGTTAGTGTATAATATCTAATGGTAACTTCGTTCGCAGGTTCAACCTCTCACAGAACCATCCCCGGTTAAGGAAGGGGAAGTACAAACGCCAGGGAAACCTATTGGTGAGGAATCTTATGTTCGCAGCGGGCTGCTTGGTTTCCTAGGTCCTGGCGGCTTGGTGTTTGTGTGTGGTTCAAGAGATGGTTTAATGACCGTAACTGGGCGCAAACATAACGCGGATGACATCATCGCGACCGTGTTAGCCGTCGAGCCAGTCAGATTCATCTATCGAGGCCGTATTGCAGTGTTCAGTATCAAAGTGCTTCGAGATGAGCGTGTATGTGTGATTGCCGAACAACGACCAGATTGTTCCGAAGAAGAGTCATTCCAATGGATGTCTCGCGTGCTCCAAGCAGTAGACTCCATTCATCAGGTAGGAATCTACTGCTTGGCACTAGTTCCTCCCAATCACCTGCCAAAAACACCCCTTGGAGGAATTCATCTCACCGAAGCTAGACGGCGGTTCCTGGAGGGATCACTGCATCCCGCCAATGTGCTCATGTGTCCACACACATGTGTCACTAACCTACCGAAACCGAGAGAACTTCATCACGGTATGTATAGCCCCCAGAAGTGAGTGTTATTCATTGCACCCCGTGTTTTTTATTTTCGTTTATCGAACCAATGTCTTTCATTTGTAGAGTAGAGCACAAGTTGATTTTTTTTGCTATCACCACCAAAACTAATATATATGCCGGCGAAGGGATTTCTTTCAAGCTTTGATGTTGGTTTTATGTTCTAGTAAAGGAATATTGATTGTTATTTTATTACGTTTGCTTATTTCTGCGTTTGTTTAAAAGTATAATATTGCTAACAAAGCCAAATTATTTCAAGCTCAGACACTTTTTAATCGAGTCGCGTGATAGTTGGGGCAGTCCCAGTAAATAGAAAAATGCATACATCATATTAAGGCTTGAATGATTTGATTTGTTAATACAGTTTTGACCGCTGCCCTGAGAAACCTGCGTTTCTTGAACCGAATCCTCCCCGGGCTAACGCAAGTGATGATTGTATTTTGGCTGGATTATTGTATTTAGGTTAACACGCACCATACTAACTGTACTGAATTATCCGATTGGCTGTACCAGTGACAATTTGATTTGTTTCCATTATTTTCGTAAACTTTCATTTCCTCAAAATTAATATCATTGTTTTTCTCTCTTAATTTTCTTTTAAATGCTGCTCTGCTCCTCACAAATACTAAAAAATCAAAATCTGCAAAATCGACTCGTGTGTTTTGACGCAATAACGTAAAAAATATTGATATAAAATGGCTTCCTCGTCATCACGAACATCATCATCTTTACCATCGAATTGGCCGATTAATACCCTCATCCCTATTTCGCCATTACCTACGATTAATGAAATTATTTGGTTGTGGTACATCTTCCCTAAAATAAAACTGTAAATAATCATTTTTCAACAACAATCACACATTATCATTATACTTTCTACTAAAAAATTAAACTGTGACCTGCCACAAACGCAAATCCGCGAATATGCCCACAATTCCTCACAACACATCTCCAACCACAATTCATCATATCTAACGCATTGGGTACACGCACCAATCCATCCATGCCACACGCACACGTCAATGCATCGCAAAATTCACTTCCGATTAAAAAAATAACCACCATCTAACCACCAACCCGTCGTCAAATCGTCAAACGAACCGAAAAACTAAATTCAGGTTCTATCCAACAACTTCAAATTTCCGGCACCACACCGTCGTCGTCGACTTCGATCAACACCGCCGGTACAGACGCCTCCGTCGGGCCGGCGTCGGTGATGGTCGGCAATCTGGTCCAGGGCAACCGTCTTGCTTCAGCCCAGGGACGCGACATTGGATTGGCGGACGATAACGAACGAAAGGTAAGTTGTTCATTTAGAAATGTAGTAATTTATACACTGGTATATAACGCCACAAATATTATAGCATATGGAAGATGTTTCGATTCTATGGGAAAGACGGTGGCAAGTACTACAAGAAAAAAAAATACTAGTCACAACGTGCATCCATTGGCCTGAATGGAAAAATTACTTCCCAGCAATGCATGTTTTGTAGGACATTTCCACATAACTTTTTTTAGTGATTTTTTTCTATTCGTCAAATATTCTAAAAAATCATTGTTTTAAAAGTACACATATGAATCCAGAACTCTCAGTTTCTGTAATTTTCACAAAACGATTACGTAATCAGAATTGGCATTTAGGACCAGACTTGCCAGAAAAACTTTAGATAAATATTTTTACGTTTATATTACAACTCAGTCATATTTTCATTTCAAATATTCAATCCTGCACTCGCATTTTGAATAATTAAACGCAATTTGTAAAACAAAAGAAATAATGGAAATTCTGACCGCGTAATAGTTTCATAAAAATGACACACTTTTTCGTTATATTTTTTACTACAGTCAAACATTTTTGCGCATGTTTTAGTAACGGCTTGATTTGCTGGTTGGTTACTTTTTAACTTAAAAGTTACTAAACGCCAAAATCTCATGTCAAAATTGGCTTTGGCAATCAACTTGACAGTAATTAGAGATGTGAAAGGTGCATTTACAGTGTTTTTAACATTTGTAAGTCGTCCATCTAGCGAATCAAATCGTTAGCTGGATAGAGGTTCACATTTGTTATCGTGTTAAGAATTATTCGTAAGTTTGAGATTACAGAAACTGAGAGTTCTGGATTTATATGTATACATTGATACTTTAGATTTTTAGAACGTATGATCACCGCGTCTTTTTTAACAACTTTATGCAAAAAATTCAGCATCTCTGAAACTTCAGGATATAAAAGAATGGGCTTTCCCCTTTCATTTCAAACCAACATCAAAATAATCCGTCGGGGGGTCTAGAGCAACTTTTTTAAAGCTTTTTTTTGTGAAAGCAAAGATTTTACAATGGAACTAGTTCATATTTCTGCCTTTAGATGGTGCTTTAGACATTGAAACAACACTAAAGTGAGAATCTGATAGATAATTTAATTGTCTGCAGCATTGTTAACAACTAAAAACCGATTTGAAATTATCCGGAAAAGTTGTTTAATATTTTAACAAAGTCTAAGTCTAAGTTAGTTTCACAAAAGACCTAGTGGTTTGTCAATTCACACACACATTTTTATTTGCCAAATAGTTGTGTTTAGTTGAACAGTGAATTCAGCGGAATTTGAGAGCTTGGAAAGTCTCATCTTGTAGCTGAAAATTATAATTCCCGATTCCACCTGATACAGGGCCCCATTAATATTTTTGGGATGAGAAGTCTTAGATAAGTGGTGACCAAACTACAGTCGTGATTCGCTGGTTGGACACTTTTTAACTGGATTGCTTTTTAGTTGGACCTCCGCTAGTTGGACCATTGTCCAACTAAAAAGCATTTGAATGTCAAAATCTTATGTCAAATTTACTTTGACAATCAATCTGACAATTATTAGAGATGTGAATAGATGCAACTACAATACTAACGTCTCCTTTGGAGAGTTTTTGACATCTGGCAGTCGGTCCAACTAACGAATCAAATTCGTTAGTTGGACAGAGGTGTGGCCCAACTAGCGAATCACGACTGTAGTATGATATTCATATTCTTTTCCATGATGGTGAGTGATTCCTCCCGCAGAAACAGCTTTTTCAATGATGTATGCCTTCTTTTTCATTTTTTCGATTGTTCTCGGGGATGACTGATAACTATTCTTACATGAATCTCTTACTCTGTTAGCATCTTCGTATAAAATTCACTTGTCCTGATATTCAACCTTTATATTTGAACAAAGTCAATGAAACTTTTAACACCATTGCAATATTTCGCGGATTTCATTGCAACGGTTGGTTAAAAGCGCTGATTATCCGTTTTCAAAATTAACTCAATGTGACAAACATTGAACAAAAAACTTTGAGTTTTTGGATTTTGATAGTTTTTTTTTGGATATATTCGAGGTCCTCTATGTATATAAACTTTTTCTTGTACTCAAATCATATTTTGTTTTCAAAAGTAATACATTTCTCATAATCTAGGATCAATTCAGTCACGATTTCTCGCATAATTGATAGGAAATGGCCGTAAAATCCAACTGCCACAATATGATTTGCGGAGAAAATTTGAATAAATCGTTTCACGCTAACCACTAATTTGGACAGTTACTGCTAGGGTTGCCACCCCTCCGGGTTTGACCCGGAGACTCCGGTTTTCGAGAGCGATCTCCGGGTCTCCGGGTTTTACATCAATTTCTCCGGGTTTGGTGGGAAAAAGCATATGTTAATTTTTTGACATTAAAAATGTCTTACTCCACTATCTGGGGCTAGGTGTCATTCTAAAATCTAAACTATCTCCCATGTAACGAAACTATGTAAGGTTTGCACGCTTATAACTCCGATATTACTAGGTGGATTTTAATCATTCATACACCAACCGATTCAGAAACACCTAACTTAAATATTGGTAATAATTTAATATCTCCCCAATAAAAGCAGACTTTTGGAAATTGGTAAAATTAAAAAGTTCACAAAAAACGGGAAAAATACCATTCGTGAGGCAGATTTCTCAGACACAGCCGTCAAAAGAGGGCAGCTTAGTTGCTCAATGAAACACGAAAAGTCATAAATAGAAGCAACGCATGTCCGTTTAAATCAGTTGTTGCTCTTATCCCACACGAGCAACGTCGTCTCCGGGCGATGCAATAAGCGCTATCGATTTTCGGTAACGTTGGCATTTGCACACACTCGCACCTAAGTGACTAAACCATATACGGTTAGTTTATAAATAGAGGTGACGCGTACCCGTTTGAATCAGTTTTTGTTCTTATGTCGAACGGGTAAGATCATGTTTGCAGCGTCTGGGCACTACAATAAGCGGTAGACGCTATGCATTTTCGGCAGCGGTGGTCGTGTGCGGATTTTTCGGGTACCAGCACGGTGTCACAGAATGATTTGCAAAGTGGGTGGGTGGGGTGGTTTGGATTTAACTCAATACGGTGTGTGCTGCTTAAGGTTCAAGTTACCTTTTTTAAGCATGTGTTAGAATTCAACGCTTGGTAGTGTGCGTAGGAAAAATTGTGTTCAGCTTTGCAACCGGATTATCCATTTAAACCTTTTTAAAACTCAAAAAAAAGGATATCAGTCGATTTATTAGATCATCACGATTCAATTCATGCAAAATACCTGCTGGAAAAACCATCGGCTTAGCTAAATGGTGCTTTTGAAAAAGTGGCTGTGGTTTTTTCATTGCGCAGTTGTGTTGCGTACCCCAGCTCGGTGTGGTAGTGTGATAAAAAATCACAGCCACTTTTTCAAAAGCACCATCCAGCTAAGCCGATGGTTTTTCCAGCAGGTATTTTGCATGAATTGAATCATGATGATCTAATAAATCGACTGATATTCTTCTTTTAGAGTTTTGAAAAGGTTTAAATGGATAATCTGGTGGCAAAGCTGAACACAATTTTTCTTACGCATACTACCAAGCCTTGAGGTAACTTGAGCCTTAAGAGTGTTGCGTTTGAAAAAAATATATTTTTATGCATGCGTGTGCGTTGTAACTTGTTAATCCATGTTTACGGCGCTTTGTAGCTGCGTAGGGTAAAGAGCCTATTGGTTTTCATATTTCGGTTATATGTTTTTTTATCAGTAAGGCATCTGAAAACGTGCTTCTGTAGTTATTGCACTGTTCAGCAGCGTAGTATTTTATATAGGAGAGTACACTCAGGTTTTTTTTACGCGGATTTTGAAATTTACGCGGTTTTCATTAACGCGTTTTTTTTTTAAATTTACGCGGTTTTCATTTACACGGCCTCTATTCCCTGCGTGAAAAATCTGAGTTTAATTGCATCGGAAACAATCACATTCCCAGCAGAACTTTTTGTTTTCTAATTTCAAACACTTTTGTTTCGTACTGCACACAACGGAAAATTTTAAAACAGAACTTACCGTCCCAGCAGCAGTTGAAGCGGGTGTTCTTTTTCGATTCAAATTCAAGCCATGTCTTAAGCGTTACTGGACTTAAAATTGTTTTCCCAGTTTAACCAGTCAGAATATCTGTCCTACCCTATGTATTTAAAACACAGTTCTAATTGCGTTTTAAGGTATACAACAAATACGGTTGGGTATACTAATTTAAATTTTAAAATAAATCTGTTTTAAATTATGAAACAAACCGCTGTACTGAAGATATAATTATGTCAGTCCTATTACCACATAAAACACCTATATAACATAAAACGCTGCAGAATTGGTTTAATAATACAATGTTTACACTACAGAGTTATAACACGTTTTAATAATTAGCAACAAGAAAGATGTCACCAAGATGGCATAAAAACCCGTTTTAACTGGTAGTGCGAACGTTGCATAACAATGTAATTTATCAAATAATTTCATTTTTCCACCACTAATCGATTAAGAAATACTTAAACTTAAGATTGTTTACTTAAGTTCATTAGTACATTATTGAAAATTTAAATGGAAAATGAAATTTCATATTTTATGGACAATCTGTATATTTCCGTTGGCGAGCGTGGGTTTCCTCATCACAGCTCTCAATATGGAACTTTTCTTTTGAATATATTTTCTGGACAGACCAGCCTATTTTTACTAGATGGATCAGCCAAATAATGCCAATCACCTAGTGAGATACTTGATTAATTAATAGATTACCGTTAAAAGACCTTCAATAAATTATGTTTTAATGGGGAGGGTCAGGGTATATAGCAAATTGTAACATATGAAAACAGGCGAGTGAACAAGAATGTGTGTCGATATGTGTGATAGATAAAATTCATTTGCACGCTCTTGAGAAAAGCTATATTTTTAATGTCACCGTGGTCGTGTCCTGTACACAACCCTTTAATTTTTTTTTGGAATTAACTGATTCTCAACAAAATATTTAAAAAGTCTAAGTTAACTATTACTCTGCTTATTTTTCCCGACTAACCCTTCGTTTCAAGGTGGCGAAGAGTTCACCAAATATTGCTAATTTCTTTCACAAAGCAATGAAAATGAAAAACAAATATAATTTACTACAAATTAACCTTCCGGAAGTCGCGCTAGTGCACTGAGTGCACGCTGCTCTGAAAATCTAGCGAAATCGTCTTAGGCGACCAGCGGCTGCTCGTTCGGTAGGCCATATGCGCGTGGGTTAAGGAAAGTAATATTTCGCTATGTGCTACAATTGAAATCTTGCATTTCACTAAGTCGCTCAAAATGTTATTTTGCTGCAATTTTACCAAATCATTTCACTCTTAGTGGTGCTTATCACCAGCTGCATTAAGGTGTGGCAGATTTGTTCTAATCCAACTGACTAGGTCAACACCAAACGAGTTCTTCCGGTGTTGTCGCTACTTCGGCAGCGATCCTTATCTGGGCTAGGCAGGTGAGTTTTGCCCCTTTGTTGCGAAATTAAAATTTATTGGTGATGAATAACCGACACCACATAGTGTGAAGTCTCAGCTCTGCCTCCTTTGCTCTCCTTTTCCTGTTAGTTGTGGAGGAGAGCAATGCTCGTCCGACTTATCCTCCACAATGAGAGTAGCTGGTGCTTTTGTATTCTTGCCACTTAGTCGGGGAAGTGAAATACTACACCACATTAAACCGATAAAACCGTTCTCAAACGTAATAAAAAAAACGATTAAAGTGCTCTAAAATGCCGACCAATCGCATTGATTCCAACTTCTGTCTCGTTCCACTCAAAATCCACCCATTTTGCGTTGCGTGCAATGTTTTTGCGTTGCGTGCAATGTTGTTTGCGTTGCGTGTAAGACGTTAAAACCCTACAGAAAAACTAGCCCTACATTTAACAAAACGTCGAACAAAGTGGATCAGCGTAGGACGTTTGTTAAACAATTTTTTCTGCGAGGCAGTGCAAAGCAGATGCAAAAATGGAAATTAAATGATTTTTTTTCAATTTGATGAAAATTTGTTATACATTCTTAGAGTGACGAAAGACGAAATGTTGGGACACACCTAGGGCGGGTGTGTCCCAACATTTCGTCTTCAACGGAATTATAATAGTTGACTTAAGCGATAATTATTAAATTATGCGATGTATGGTCTTTTCTAAAACATAAATGTAAGCAAACGCTTGTAACCAAGCAATACCTTCCAATGAATGGTAGTTCCTTCGAATCTATCGGGAAAGATTAAAAACCAAAAGCACAAATAGTTTTCTGTCTCTGTCAAACATCCTAATTTTCAGAAGGTCAATTAGAATTGTCAACGTAATGAATCCCGTCAAATATTTCCATGCCACTAAACCCAATTATTGTTTTTTGGTAATGAAATAAGTGCGAGAAAACATATTTCCAAACCACTAGGATTCGTGTGAAACTATCTTAGATACAGTCGTGATTCGCTAGTTGGGCCACACCTCTGTCCAACTAACGAATTTGATTCGTTAGTTGGACCGACTGACAGATGTCAAAAACTCTCCAAAGAAGACGTAAGTAGTGTAGTTGCATCTATTCACATCTCTAATAATTGTCAGATTGATTGTCAAAGTAAATTTGACATAAGATTTTGACATTCAGATGCTTTTTAGTTGGATAATGGTCCAACTAGCGGAGGTCCAACTAAAAAGCGGTCCAGTTAAAAAGTGTCACCAGCGAATCACGACTGTATAACTTTGTTAAAATCTTAAAAAACTTTTCCGGGTGATTTCAGATCAATATTTAGTTGTCAACAAACTTGTAGACAATTGAATTTTCTATCAAATTCTCACTTTTAGTGTTGTTCGAATGTATAAAGCACCATCTAGAGACAGAAATTTGAACTAGCTTCAGTAGTAAAACCTTTTAGTGTTGTTCGAATGTATAAAGCACCATCTAGGGACAGAAATGTGAACTAGCTCCAGTAGTAAAAACTGTATTGTTACGAAAAAAAAACTTTAAAAAAAGTTGCTCTCGACACCAAGACGGATTATTTTGATCTTAGTTTCAAATGAAAGGGGAAAACCCATTCTTTCATATTCCGAAGTTTCAGAGATGCTGAATTTTTTTGCATAAAGTTGTTCTAATAAATACATCGTGATGATGAATAGAAAAAAAATGTTGAAAAAATCCTACTTATATTGTTAAAAAGTAAAAAACAACGGGCACCTTATGTAGAATGTTGTTACAGTGATTATTTTTTATGAAGATCTATCACACGGTGTGGAAAAAACTGCTTTTTTCGTTTTCGATTTTTGCCCATTCTCTGTGCAACCTTAAACGCACGTTTTGGAACCATTGCGACCACTGTGCACTGGTGTGCTTTCTTACGACAAGCGCTATTTAGCACATGTCGAGAAAAACTATTTTTTAGTTTGAGATGAAATTTCCTACAATTTATAGATGGTAGAACCGATTCAGAGAAAACAATTCATGCTTCTACTTATTCTGTATTATTTTCTCAAATATTACGAAGATCGGTACTGAGAGTTCTTGTTAAAGATATAAACAAGAGCGCACATGTCATAAGTGTGTATTGATGACAAAATTGGTATGGTGTGTCATAATTTTGAATGAAATATTTTCTGTACAAATAAAACATCAAGTATTAATATTTATTCATATCTTTGGTGTAATTTGATCTAGGATCAATCGGTGAGATGCATTTTAAAATGCATCTATGGAATCTAGAAAAAATAGTAATTTTTCATTACTGTGTTGCTTATGCCATTGTGTTCCTTAGACATTTTTTTCACAGAAGAACATCTATAATTTTAATATAACTTGAGCCAATCGCAAGTTACAGTGATTTGAAGCAAAGAAAAACTCACGATTTCACTTTTCTCTATATCTCAGTAATCAAACAGAACTTCAAAATTCTGAAAACACCACACTTTTTTTTAACGATTATTGAATTTTAGGTAGCCCTTTGAAGCAAAAAATGTGATTTTTAAAAAATTGTTAACATATAATTGTAAAAATAATAATATTTTGCATTATTCTTGTTCATTGAACAATAGGAATTATAATGAGCAGTCATCGTAATTCTCACTCACTGCCAATTACACGAGAAGAAGCTGACCCGATATCCAACTTTTTCAGAATAAGATGAGCCCTACAATTCACTGTCTCCATTGCTTTTTCGATTAAATATAATTGGTACTCACTCCTCTCACCGCAAATCATAATAATTTTGTATTTTCATGAAAATAAACAAAAGTGTTATTTACTCTATTAATTAGAAAAACCAAAAACAAAATAGGGTAGTCGAATCCTTGGTGCGAAATTTTAAATTCAGTTACCTATTTCTGGTTGAATTTACCGAAACTAACGTTCAGCTTCAACGTCTCTCTCGATTATTCACTTCCTAACCACAGTGTTCCTAAAACCGTTATTAACAAAAAATGACCATAAATTTGTCATACGGTATTCGAAAGATACAGTATCCAAGCATCTTCTCAGCGAATTTCAAAATGATCCATCGAGGGATTCGAGAAAAATTGCAATTTGAAGTTTTATGACACGTTTCATAAAGCTACATACCAGCAAACACCCACGAGTTTGGTCCTATCTCTACAAACAAAATTTTGTCTACTTATTTAGTATATGGCATTCGAAAGATATAGTAATCAAGTATATCTCCTGCAAGTTTGAAAATATTTCATTGACGGAATCGAAATTTATAACGGTTTGGATGTGGTATGCGGTCATAGATGGGTTTTCTACCAGACTTCAAGCGTGAATCCATGTTTGTCCATTGACTATTTAGATCGTTTCTACGTGCCGCGGTTTTTAAAGGAAAACCTGACCATTTAATTACATAAATATAATGTACAAAAGGTGTTATTTATATGGCACACTAAAAAAATATGAAAATAGGGTTGTCTACCAAACGTTAAATATAATGTGTAAATTAAAAAAAAATGGATAAAAGTCGGAATGTTTACTTCAAAAGGCCATATTTCAATGGGTTGTTGACCGATTCTAATTATTTTTTCATTATTGAACAGGTAAACGTTTCATTGTTAATTTACATTAAGAAGAATATAAAACAGAGTCATCTACATCAATAAATAGGCGATATAGTTGATCTCAACTATATGTATTATCATTATTTAGTAAATATTTTTGTTTTAAAAATAGCTGCCTATTTATTTTTATATACTAGTTGATTGCAATTGCTGTATAAACATCTGAATGTCAAATTCTCATGATAAGTTCAATTCGACAATAAAAGTAAGAAGTAATACAATGAAAAATCTGACCTGGAAAATGTAAAATTCTCGCGTTTGAGCGAAGTGAAAAGTAGAGTACACCGCATCCTTATTCATCCTACCATTTAAACTAATGCGTTGAATAGAGATAGCAGAAGCTACTTCAATTAACGTGTTCAAATGGGTGGGATCAGAGTGTATGTAAGGAGAGTGAAGACAACTGTCATGATTATCTGTCAGTAATATTCCAAACGAACAAACGACCTCTCAAATTATATGGATTTGACTCGTTTGGAATGACACTGACAAATAATCATTGTTCCAATTTTGACAGTGTCGTCACTCTCCTTATATGCACTCAGGGTGGGATGAATAAAGGTGCGGTCTTTCACTCATATTAGTAATAACTTCAATGCCTAATAATGAGAACATCATTTGCCCTATCCAGGGGGAATAACACGATTCAGGGGTGCTCAAGAAATACTAATTAAAAATACTAAAAATATAAATTCAATTATAAATTTACGAGGTATCTGAATTCAATCGCAACCGAAGAGACTTTAAGGCACCGTCAGCGGCAATCCTTACTAATTATTACATCACTCGGTCCTATATTTACAGCATCAACTGATAACTGGAGTGCTTCGATGGCGAGCCAACTCTTCCCCAGATCACGTCCTGTACACGCTGTTAAATTCCAAAGGTGCTGTGGCTAAAACGCTCACATGCTCTGAGCTGCACAAGCGAGCGGAGAAAATTGCCGCTTTGCTACAAGAACGTGGTAAAGTAAATCCAGGCGATCACGTTGCCTTGATTTTCCCGCCCGGTTTGGATCTTATCTGCGCCTTCTATGGATGTCTGTATCTCGGTGCTGTTCCAGTTACGATACGACCGCCCCATCCACAGAACCTCATTACAACCCTGCCCACCGTTCGGATGATTGTGGATGTATCTAAAAGCGGTATCATCCTGTCGATTCAAAGTATCATTAAACTGCTCAAATCCCGTGAGGCGGCCACTTCAATTGACCCGAAGAGTTGGCCGGTAATTCTGGATATTGAAGATAATCCGAAACGGAAACTAGCGGGTAAGTCGAAACTCTTGTGCACAAATGATAGGAAAAAAAATTAAACGTATTTTTGTACTTCCAGCCATCGCCAATAGTACACTGGATTCTACGGCATATCTAGATTTCAGCGTTTCCACCTGCGGACGACTGAGTGGAGTTATAATTACACATAGGTAAGACTCGTTTGCCCATAACTGAAGTAATAATAAATCATTTCTATACTTTCCAGATCTCTTTCAAGTTTGTGTGCCAGCTTGAAACTAGCCTGTGAATTGTATCCTAGTCGCCATGTGGCACTTTGCCTTGACCCGTACTGTGGTCTGGGTTTCTCCATGTGGACATTAATAAGCGTTTATAGCGGCCATCATTCAATTCTGATAGCACCGTACGAAGTAAGATCTCACAATTTTGTTTTCTTGAAAGTCTTCTTTCAACACTAAATTATTTTTTTCAAGGTTGAAGCTAATCCCAGTCTGTGGCTAAGTACATTATCACAGTACCGTGTCCGTGACACGTTTTGCTCATACGGAGTGATCGAGTTGTGCACAAAAGCCCTAAGCAATTCCATCCAGATGCTAAAGCAGCGCAATGTGAATCTTGGATGCGTTCGAACCTGTGTGGTGGTTGCTGAAGAGCGTCCCCGTGTGCAGCTGACGCAACAGTTCTGTAAACTGTTCCAGGCATTGGGCCTCAACACTCGCTGCGTGTCGACTTCGTTCGGTTGCCGCGTAAATCCAGCTATATGTGTACAAGGTGCCAGTTCGGCCGAAAGTGCACAGGTTTATGTTGATCTACGAGCACTGCGTAACAATCGGGTAGCACTCGTTGAGCGAGGTGCTCCAAACTCACTCTGTCTGGTGGAGTCTGGTAAACTACTACCAGGCGTCAAGGTTATAATTGCCAATCCAGACAGTAAAGGTCAATGCGGCGATTCGCATCTAGGAGAGATATGGGTAAACAAATATGGTTGAATTATTGTCACAATTTTGAAATATTTTTGCATTGCAGGTACAATCGTCCCACAGTTCAAACGGTTACTTTACAATCTACGGAGATGAGACCGATTACAACGACCATTTTAACGCAAAACTGGTCACAGGATGCAGCATTAGTGATACATGGGCTCGAACGGGATACCTTGGATTTCTGAGACGCACCGAGTGTTCACAGGCTGGTTCGATACTAGACGAAACCACTCCCAGCATCGCTAGTCGAGATTCGGACAATGAATCGATTCACTCGCAGGTTAGTTGCATTCCATATTTGATGAATCTGTTCCCTGATTATTATATGGAACGGCTATCGCCTCAATATATAATCAAGATGAGTCGGTTTAAAAATTACAAAAGTACCTTACTGCGCGGAAGAATTCGAATGAGTCGAATCTCTTGTTTTGTTTTTGACAACACTAATAAGTGCGAAAGCGACGCACAACTCAAAAGTAAGTTAGAAGAACTTATTCTTTAGGTTATTTTTGCGTGTATGTTTCGATTTCCTATCCATACAATATCATTTTCTTTTTTTCTTGTACATATTATGTCATTTGATACTTCAGGTCTACTGTGAATCGATAGTAGACGTTTTTATGCTACAACTTTTAGTTTTAAACGAATAGCTACCGTTATTTGTTGGATGCTAAGAGCGAAGCTTCTTCTATGTAAACTAAATTTTGAACACTTCTATCTTAAGATCATCATTACTGCAAAAGTTGGTGTCTTCATAACGCTTTTTAAAATGTCAAGGATTACTTAATGATGGATAGAATAATTCTGTTTTGATCCTATGAGGCGGGGCTTTTAACTATGCAAATCTTTGAAATACAAATCAAAATCGTGGGTATTCACAATGGTCGTGTTTTTTAAAATTTAGTTTAGAAAGGCGAGGTATATTCAGTAAAATTTATAAAAACAATAGGGGCGCTAGAATCGCGCATACAGAACCAAACTAACCTTTTAAAACCTTAGTGTGTGTATGGTTAATACTTTAAAGCCGTTGAAAGTTGATATATGACACATTGTTCACGCACTACGACGTATCTGAATAAAATACCGAAATATCGATATCTTTTTAATGTATTGCATGTATCCCGGGGCTAGTGGGCGGCTGGGATAAGTTGGTGGAATCACATTTTCTCCGTTTCTATTATACATAAATCTCTGTCTCTCGTTGTGTATCAAAAGCAATGGGAAACACATTATCCAATGCATTTTTGTTGCAAAACAGTATGTTTTGTAGAAGGGCGATATTATGCTTTTGAGCTTACTATGTAAATTTTCTTAATTTTAAACATGCTGTATTATTTATTTCAATCTATTTCCCGAATGATTGCATTTTTCTATAGTTCGTGTATAGACTCGTATAGACATTACACCTATCCCACAGTTAAAATTTATTTTTAAAGTATTTTTTTATAAAATATGCTGTTGGGGTATGTTGGCAGTGACGCAAGCGAGGCACTATTTGTAAAAACAGTCATCAAATAATTTTATTTATGGAATTCGCTCCAAAGTCAGCGAATCTTTTGCTTGTATGAGTCTGGTCAATGCAGGGGACATTTACTTCGATCAATCACCTCAAGAATTCGAAAATTTGCTCTTGAATATGGAGTACGCGTCGAAGTCAAAATATCGGGGTATTGAGAATGAAATATAATGGCCAGACATAGTAATTCTTACTCGCGCTAGAAGAAGCTCATCCGATGTCCAACTTTTCCGAGATAAGATGAGTCGCAAAATTATCCGTCTCCTTAAATAGCGTGAGAAGGATTTTTCCGATAAAATTTCTCTGATTTTTTCCTTCTCATCGGAGAAGGTGGTAATATTTGGTGCTCCGAGCTCACTCTTTCTGGTGAGTATGGTAAACTACTACCAGGCAAATTAAAATATTATCACGAGAAGGTGATAATATTTTTTTGTAGAAATCAATAAAAGTATCAAAATATAAACTTCGTTTCCAAGAAAAACAACAAAGAATTACGATAGACTTGTTTTTTCGTGTTTTGGAATTGCGGTAGCACGACAGCGAACGCAAAAATGATACCGTGATAAACTCATTCGCTCATTCTCCGGTGGTTTAAATATCCGGAGAAGTTGTGTGAGTACCAATTACCTTTCGTGTGAAAATATGAGTTTTTATTGTCGAAGTAGCAAATTATTCGGACGCATTTACTCATATGAGTGATGAATGCAATGAATACCTGATAATAGCAAATGTCGGTTAATATACAGTTTTATTAAAAGGAAGGACATTCAGCACGTTTCATTAGAACTCCTGTAGTAATTCAATCTCCATTTTCTTGCTTACTTTCTGACGTATCGCCAACACCCCAAACATACCGCCAACTTACCCTGGGGCCGGGGTTTTTCGTCTCAAATATTTTAATTATGAAAACAAAAACAATCCCACAAAAACTTTGATAAAACTCAACAGTTCTGCTCTATTACGAAACGTGTTGCAAGATCTACTTAAATCAAAGCGGTAAAAAAATGAAATCTAAAAACATCGCCAACTAACCCCGCTCTCCCCTACTACAGTACAAAAATGCGTATAATTTGCGAAATCTGCATATGAAACTGCGAAATCCTTATAAAAACCGCATAACTTTCGGAATCCACATAAAAATGCAGAACTCGGAAAATCCGCAAAAAACTTCAGTATAATTGAAATATATTTGATTTAAGAATCTGAAAGATATTTTAGCAGTGTCGACCTAGCTAAACAACAGACAGGTGCGAAGGTGAATGGAAATTTGGGCAAGTTCCGAAGTAGTAAGGAAGGATTTTTTTGAAGTGTAACATGAATCCAATTCAATCTCCCGGTAAAGCCCAAATTTTGATAAAATTATGAAAATTGGTCGAAATAGTTTTTTTTTTTTTGTAAATTCGCCAAGCATTGATTTTGTGGTACTCCTGAATAGGAACCAACTTCTTAACCGTTGTGTGTCCGACGCGGTACCCGGGTACCTTTTTAAGTTTCAATTAATTAAATTCCTATGTTTTATCCATAGCTGGAAATTGAAACTTTGTGACATCTTAGAACTTCACTAAATCAAGCTTTTGGGTTCATAATATTGTTGATATAGTAAGGGTGAGAGTGAGGAGGGGCTCCTGAATTTTTTTGCTACGTAACAGGCCGACGTGGGTACCCGGGTACCCACAAAACTAAAATGCCCATAACTAAGGTAATATCCAACCGATTTCGATACTTTTAGCCGTTTTGGATTCAAGAACTCATCCACTTTTGGACTTGGTAAAAATGGATCAGGTTACATCATTCGGTTCCCGGGAATCCGGGTTTCCGGAAGCAGGTTCCAGTGCTGGGGTACTATTTGCGAACTTCAATGGAATACTAGCAATATGGGTATCAAAATTCTTGGAATTGCATCAGTAGGCTGTATCTCGTGGTTTTGGAGCCATTTGGTGATTTGACCCCGGAACGGACGTTCCGGAGCAGGTTCCCGTGGGGCCGTGAGCGGCCATTCCATTCTAATACCATTTTTCAAATTGTCATAGGGTCCCGTAACAATAAAAATCAGACTTTCGAGACAATTTGAAGAGTTTTGATACTCATATTGCTAGGACATTATTAAATTTTACAAATCATATCCTAGTACTGGAACATTATTCCGGAAAATCCGGATTACCAAAAACCAGATCCATTATTCCGGTTCTATTGTACAGAATCAAAAAGTGGACGAGTTCCTGAATCCAAAACATCTAAAAGTGTCCAAATCGGTTAAAGGAAGCCATAGTAATGAGCATTTCAATTTGTGGGTACCCGGGTACCCTCGTTGGCCTGTTAAAGGTGTTTTTTTTTGTTGGACACATAACTGTTAATCACTCCACGGATTCGAATTTCGCACGAGTAATGAAACACGTCTACTCTTTCAGATGTATAGTTTTCTTCTGCCTAAATTTAAGTGTTCAATCCATAGCCTGCTATTGTAATAATACTATGGATAGCGCATATCCCTTCTTCTTGGATTTTTATAGTGAAATAAAATAGAAACATTCCTACTCTTTTCTGGGCATTTCAGCTCATTTCGTAATATCTTATATTTCGAAACCAGACATGATATCTTCACACTCCTCATCTGTATATCCCGCAAAGACCTCTTCGTACGATTAATCTGGGTTATAAGAAGAATTCTGTTGCGATGATGAAGTACCATTATTTATGTTCTTCAGATGAGCCACGTTCCTTCCGTAGGTCTTCCCAAAATCTCGATCTTCCACTGTAGCTCGAGGAGCCGTCGGATCTATAACTTTGTTCTATTGAAAGTTGTCGACAGTTTATTGCTTGAAGAAAGATTTCCATGAGTACTGAATAACCTTGCGCTATGTTCGACTCCTTCGCGTGACGTCTAATGTCCCCTCTTCTTTCCCTTTTTGTTTACTTAAAAAATCGAGATCACGATAATCAGAGGATGGGGGTACAGTTTCAATATCATCAATAGCTTGTAACTTGGACCTTATTGATCTGCCATAGTATAACTCCGACGGTGTCTTCCAAAGTTGCTGAATGCGGAGTCGTGTAGTACATAATCAAGTAATCCTTTAAATCCTTTCCAGTATCTTCAGAGCCCGTGGATGGTTTGCAACCTATTTAAAAGTGATCGATTTTGGTATTCTACTAAACCATTCTCTTGTAGCCAATATGGTGCCGAATGATTGAAAACGATATCGTGTACTTTGCTGTACACTTCAAATTATTTGCCAATCAATTATTTGGCGTTGTGTAGAGTAATAGTTCTTGGATATCCTAAGCAGGTAAAAATTTGGCTTAGGCATACAACGGTTTCATGAGCAGTTATGCGAGTTATAATTTCAACCTCTATACCTACTGAAATTTCGAACACAGCAAAATACACAAATGGAGTGGAAAATTGGATATTGAAAACATTTTTCATAGATGGGTAGTCGGTCACCGCCGCCAGCATTGCTGGAAATTTTTCTATATGTTTGCACATCTTAAAGTCGGATTCGAACTTGCGTTTGAGTTGTAGTACAGAAACGACTACACAGACCTATTTTCAACTATGAGAAACTTGGCAATATTTCGTAATCATACCTCGTCTGTAAATAGAGAAACGACAATGCAATATATCTTCTTCATATATGTTAATTGTTATAGCACTGTTAATTGAAACATATGAGAAAAATCGCGAAAGACTTCTCAAAATCGGTGTTTATATTTGTTGTGATATGTTGTCATATCTAACTTTTTGAAGTTGTGAAGTATATCGAAGTTGTACATAAGTTTGTGTTGTAGAATGACTATTCTTACACTTTGTAAATCCGACACCGTTTGACGTGCAATACGATTGAATATGAACAAAAATACGATTATGGTGAAATTGAATGTTTGTAGCTATATGAATGTAAGTTGTCAGCGCCCTACGACCAATTCCGATCGAACACGATGCCATTTATACATCAATGCGGTTCGGATCGAAGTATCGTAATAAAATCTCGTTTCTTACATAAACGATATCAAATCTACCTCTACAGACTAAAATTGATTATTTAGACCAGCGGTTCTTAACCTTTTTCATACAACGGACCCCTTACCCGGAGAAGCTGCGGACCCTCCCCCCGGATAAATATCGATTTTGTATGCTATCAATATGGTATTTTCAGCTTGTTAAGAAACAAGACTATATTTTTCTTCACCCCCAGCAACGATTTCATAGCCACCTAGGGGTCCACGGACCCCAAGTTGAGAATCACTGATCTAAACGATTATGACTTTTGTAGACAATTTTACGAGTCTTTTTCAACATTAGTATACGATTTGTGGTTTGCTGGGCTATTACTACCAGTACATATTCGCCGGAAGGTCAATTGCAAAATCCACACGCAGAAAAAATTACTGTGAATTTAAAGAAAATTTGCCTTAACACTAAGTTTTTCGATTGTTCTATGGCTTATGCAGATTGCTTGTTGAACAACAATTGTTTTAGTATCAAAACAAATTAATTTTTATTAGCATTTTTGACAAGACAAGGAATCTAACTAAAAAAATTGATTCAACACAGTTTTCGTGTTTAGATCTTAGTGAATTTGTTTATTTTGATAAAGCTAGTTATTAGAATCAAAAAACAATACAGGTAACATCAATAATTGGTTAAATATTTGAAAGCACAGCTTTGATTATTGAAATGGCTTGTCAAAACTATTCGAAATAATTAATATATTAGTTGAAATAAATACTTTCGAAATATTGGTAGGTATTTTATTTGACAATTTCACAATGATTTTATATAAATGAATGAAGTTGCAGAATCTAAAATCAGTACCTGTCGTTCCAAAGGTGTGATCCGTAGTTCATGCATTTTGATGAATCCCGATCAATCTTGGTGAAAAATCGTGTGTTACCGAGCATTGAAAAATTTACATCTATTCAGAAATTTGCACAACTCTTTCGAAAAATGAGTGTTCAAATCCTGTTAAAAAAATAAAAATATTAGGTATAGGATCGAGATACATATTTTTATTCTGATCAATGTGTTTTGTCACCGTTCAACAGTGCAAATAAAACATTTTGTTCGTTTTATAAGAAACAGAGTTGGAATTAGCTCCTTCTTTGGCCACCACTCAATAAACTTTACGATTGATTCGGTAAATTACGGTAAAAAACGCATTATTTAAATACTTACCGAAAATTCTGAAACAATTGATGGCAAATGGAACACAGCCCAGTAAACTTTGTTTCTGCTACTGAAATCCAGAAATCTGTACCATTTCGTGCGTGTCTATAAAAATTTTTCTACCAGGAACAACTTTGTAATGTCAAATGGAAAGAATGTAATGAAGCAGTGTTTTGAACCGACATAAAAAATTGTTATTTTAAAAATATAAGCAGTCGTATCGAAGAAGTATTGCAATTGATATAAATCGTTTAATTTTTATGACTAACAGCATATATGTATATTTGATTTTAATAAAGTTTGTGCAATTAAGAATAAACTTTTTGCTTTTGCTTTCCAAAAATGACAAATATTTGTTTTAAATAATTTTCTAGGCAGAATCAATTTTTTTATTGCGTTTTGATATAAAGTTTTGGTTTTTTATTTTAACTACGATATATTTTTCTGCGTCCAGAGAGAATAGGAAGAGAGAAGAATAGCGTGAAGCCAAAAATACCTTATTGAGCAGACCAATCGTTCAATGTAAATAAACATTACTCATGCCTCAGTTGGAGGAGATAAGTATTGTACAACCATCAAAAAACCCGAGCAAAGTCGAACATCAAAATTACAACAAGTAGAATTCATATTTTGATAATTGGCGATTCTACGTTGAAACCACTCACAGATAGCGCTGGAAGCAAACTGTAGCTGATTTGATTCTGTTCTGTCATAGTGCATATATTTTTGTAAACATTGGTAAAACAACTTTTAAACACCAAATCACCGATCAATTTGTTGATCATTGTTTATGAAACTGAAGGAAAACCATCATTTTATGAGATAATGAGTAAACATCTTGCGAAAAGGGATGTAAATCATACTGGTTTCTAATATTATTCGCAGAGCTATATGTATACTGTTCCGAAATGTAATTTGTTGAGCACCATAGCAGCCGCAACATCATTTCCTGTTCCTCCTAAGATAAGCTAAACCTGCATGAGATGGTGTAAATTCATGAAACTCTCCAGATAACGCGAGGAAAGAATATTTCCGGTTAATAGGAAAGTGTCAGCTTTGTATCATACACAGCCGATCCTTCTCTTTGATAATCTTCACTTCCAAAATATGAAGGAGTTTGACATTGGTGCTGATTAGGTCTCGGTTTCGAATTGATACTTTATTTATGGATCGATTTTTTATAACCACAATAATACCCTGATTACATTTCGAAGAAATGTATGAGCCAAATAGTTGCAAATGGCTGTAATTTCAGAATAATTGCAAATAAAACTAAATTTCTTACTCGTTTCATTCATATTTTGGCAGTGGTAAGCTTTCCCGATCAGAATGCAATAACACAATTATAACAGAATGAAATTTTCGTGGTCAGCAGTGTTATAAATTTGGTCTCGTTAGTAGTTAAAATAACAGAAAATTATAACAAATATCTACGCAAGATATAGTTTTGGAATTTTTGTTATGTGTTTCAGATCGGGTTTTCCGAGAAGAAAATGAATTTTTTGTTGTAAGCTACGACTCACTTGCGGGTGAAAAAAGCAAACTGTAACACTTTGCCAGTTCATGAGTTGAATCATAGGTGTCACATGACTAATTTTGGTTTTGCCGCAAATCGCCAATAGCATCAAATTGAAATCTTATTGTGCTATCAATTTTAGATTTTTTAAATATGACATCAAATTTTGATCTCAATTTGCTATCATAGCAAATCATGATAGCAGAATTAGTTTTCTGTTTGATGTCATAGGACAATTTTGTTGCTCTCAATTTTGATCTTTTAACCGTTAAAACGCCCAAAACGACAGCAACCTGAGTAATCATTTGCCGAACATCACAACATCAAGTTTAGTTTTCAATTTGTTGTCAGACTCTGCTCGGGAAGAAACTTAAATTTTCGTCAGAATTTAGTCGTGATTGTAAGGTGCATTCTAGAGTGTATGTGTTAGTAAAAACAAGCCTTAGAATTATTTCATCTCTTTGTTTCGAAATGCACATCATTTGCTAAACAAATCCAACGATCACCGTACCAAAATATAATTAAGATTTCTGACAGCTCATTTACAACCACAGATACAAACTCAAGTCAAAGGAAATTGGTTTGTTTTCATCAGGAAATACCTAACCTCAATCGATTTTTGCACGGCAAAATATTTTGTTTTCATCACGAAATAATTCAGCGCCTTTTCTTTTTCAACGGGAATAGAAAGGTCAATGGGAAGTGCTGCCTGTGGAAGCGGTTGCCAAAATGCTACACTGATAAAAATTCACACTATAAAACCAAATGAAATTTAACATCATTTTTATGTGCTCTTGCATGTTGAAAATCTTTTAAGTGTAACCTCGTGTTAGATATATAATCCATATACGATATACATTTCCTTAAAACTTTTGTCCGCGTTTTATGTCCTATTGTCCTGCGCGGTCCCAATATGAACGCCCCAACTCATTCCGAAAAGGTTCTGTTTGCTAATGGGTTAGTCTAGTTACCAGATCGAAGACATTCCTGTACGGCTATTATTTTTGGCTCATTGCGTGTTGCATCTTCAATTTCATCAACGTCAACTGCCACAGATTCCTGTATTTCCAATATCATAAATTTGTTATCTTTCTCGACATCCTTAGCACCATCAAAACAAACCAATCGGGGCAAAGATTCTGATATATTTCCGCTTCCTTTCCGACACTTGACCTTGAATTTAAAGGTTTAAACCCTTAAACACACCGTTCAATGAGAGTACATGATGTGGAATGCGGGGAAAAAATAACTTCAAGTGGCTTATGATATGTCTCTATTTCAAAGTCTCGTCCAATCAAGAATAATGAGAATTTCTCTACAGCCCATACTAAAGCAAGTGGCTCTTTTTCCGTTTGGCAGTATCGTTTTCAGCACAAGTTACACTCTTGCTAGCGCAGCAAATTATCTGAGGATCATTATCACTTCTTGCCATAAAATTATTTCGTAATAGATGTTTTATATGTCATGCTCATTCGAATGTTGGTTTTACATACCTTATGAATTTGGACTGTGTGGTTTACCCACACGTCGCCAGATGTGGTACTCCTGAACAGGAACCAATTCCTTAATCACTCCACGGATTCGCATTTTGCACGAGTAATGAAACACGTTTGCTCTTTCAGGTGTACTTACTCAAGGACGTTACTAATTATACAAAAACAGCTTATATAGACAAGACCTTACATTTTATTTAGACAGACACAAAATACTTGCGCATAATACACTTAATTCCACTTCAGCTATGTGGAATATCGTAGCGGCCGGGACGAACGTTGGTCGACTTGCTACTGCGATGGGTTTCAGGGGACTGGTCGACGACGAACTGGTACTGGAACAGCAGATGACTGTTCAGACCGGGTGCTTCCGTCGGTCGGGATCCAGATGCGGTGACAACTCGGCCGTGTAACGTGCGACCTGCGTTTCGAAGATGGTCCGGGAGTGGTACAATGGCTCTACACTTTCGCGAGTTACTTCGCGCACTTTTCGACACATTTAGTGGCATCATTTGACCAATAGTGCACTCGCGTCCCACATGGAAATAGTTTTTCACAATACACAATGACCCCAACTAGTCCGATCCTGCCAGGAATAAACGTTGTGCTTCTGGAGGATTCGCTTCGGATCTTTTAGATCCCACTAACTTGCGGAAAACGGAGAAAACGAACAGTCCCAATATAGCGAAGGGACGACGCTGTCGCGGGTCATCACTCCTCGGACCGAAATTTATTGACTGATCCTCTTTTCAACGCGGGAAGCTCTTTTTATTCCCCGATGCCCCCGGAAACCATCTCTACTCTCGATCGATGACTTCTTGTCGTATACAGCGTAGCAGGGGAAAACGTTGTTTACAAACATTTATAGGTTGGTGCCCCGATAAAAAGTTTATTTGATTTTTTAGATCAGATTGGTTGCATGCATAACCTTTACATTGTATAATTTTACTTTTCACCAAATAAACAAATGAACAAAAAATGTAAATAAACTATCTGACACATAATATAAAAAATTGAGTAAATAAATCAATATGGAATAAATAAATAAATAAACAAATAAATAAATAAATAAATAAATAAATAAATAAATAAATAAATAAATAAATAAATAAATAAATAAATAAATTAATTAATTAATTAATTAATTAATTAATTAATAAATCAATCAATAAATAAACAAATAAATAAATAAATGAATAAATACTGACGGCCACCAATCGAAGACTACTAAACATGAAATAAATATCCTTCAAGCATGTAAACACGGAAACTATGACATTTATTTCACATTTAGACATTTACTGACAATATTTACAAATATAACAAAATATCTAGGGGTCTATATTAAGCTGGCCCAATGACCACGGGTTTATTGTGATCAACGAAACACAGGTCACAGCTTTCCAGTGTGTACGAACCAATTTATGTATTGTCGCCTATGTTTACTACTATTCTAAAATAAAGATATTGTTGGTGCAATGGGTATTACAAAAAGCACCCACTGATATCCTCTTTCATTTTCCCGCAGGGTCACAACACGCTGAATTCGACGACGAGCTCCAACGCGGGCAACACAACGATTGGTGGCAGCGGAAACGAGCAGGAGTTGCATGACGCGGTATATATTGTTGGTGCGCTCGATGAAGTCATCACACTACGCGGCATGTACTACCACCCCATTGATATCGAGAACTCCGTGCTGCGCTGCCACAAGAAAATTGCAGAATGTGCAGTTTTCACATGGACGAATCTACTAGTGGTAGTGGTAGAATTGGACGGCAATGAATCTGAAGCATTAGATTTGGTGCCATTGGTGACCAATACTGTTCTAGAGGAACATCAGTTGATCGTAGGTGTTGTTGTTGTTGTGGATCCTGGTAAGTCTAACTGTTCCGAGACAATCTTAAAAGGATAAAGCATATAAATGCATTGATTTATTTCTAGGAGTGGTTCCTATCAACAGCAGAGGAGAGAAGCAACGCATGCACCTGCGAGATGGATTCCTAGCTGATCAGCTTGATCCCATCTATGTTGCTTACAATATGTAAGCTGAGTCAGCAAAACAGACAACCAAAGGCTAACAAATCGTGTACTGTGCCTCTCATTCGTTTAATTTTTAAGTGATGCCTAGATGCCACCAACCTGGCGAGCATCGGTGATACTATTGCCAACTTACAAACGAAGAGCTGTAAGAGGAAGAAAATTAACGCACATCACATACACACCCATATATGCCTATAAACGTTGTAAAGCAAACGATTGCTAAACTACAAAAAGATCGCAAAAACAGGCAAATAAGTATGATCTAACCTCTTTCATTAGAAAACGAGGTACATTTTACAACAGAACATTTTCTCAAATTTTCACTGTAAATATTCTGTACGTCGTTTGGACAAGGAAAATTAATGATTTTCCCTACAATTAGGAATAACGATTCGAGTTATCAATCGTTTCCTTAGTGATTTTGTGTATTCGTCGGTTGGAATTTACATTGAGCTTAATTGACGTAGGTCTTCGTTAGGTCTAATATAGACAGGGAGCAATGAACCCACTAAAATAAAACAAAATACTATGAAGATGTAGAATGTGTATATTGATTTTGTGCGCACAAGCTTTTTATAACCGTTTATTTTGACAATTATTTTCAGTATTGAAAGTTTCTTTTTGTAAATTTCATATTTCATTAAACACGCGATAAAGGAAGTATGAAAAGTAACGATCGATGCATTATTGTTTTTAACTTCATAATCTAGTCTTTTTATTTTTTCTGTGTATATTTTACTACGAATGGTTCTACCTATTTGTTTGCATAAAGTAAGTTGTAAACTGTAAGCAGATTTTAGTTGTGATTATTGCTTTTATTTGTAAATTGTGAATATTTTTACGCCGTAACCTGTCGGATCTCTGTTCCTTAACATCACTTCTAAACCTACGATTGTCATCATCATTCCCTAGAATTAACCAAGCAGTTAGATGTCCCTCCAACACTCTTCCAAAAAAGTCATCGAAATTCATCGAAACTATCTCCAACGTAATTTAACAATAAAAAACTAGCAGTTTATTAAGAAACCACATTATTCAATCGTATTGATTACAAGACAAGACATACTACAAATTCTTTCATCTGTTTAGCCTACTAACCAAAATAAGGACTACACCTTTTTGTATACATTAGTGGAAGGAATTTAGTGACACATTTGAAAGCTAATGTTAAGATGACCGAAAGCTTCAAACTACTCCCTTATCGGAGTATGTGAATCATATATATCTAGGATCAAGCATGTCAAAACGTAAAAAGAAAGGAATTAGACAATTAGTTGAATATAACTTTACTAAAATTTCGAGTACTTCTCCTTCAACCCCTATATATATATATATATATATATATATATATATATATATATATATATATATATATACAAACACATGCAAAAATGAATTGCATAACCAACACATAGACAAAACACACTTTTGAAATGAAAAGATCAAGGGCAAGTGGAAATGCAATACCAGAATCTACCAAGTGGCCGCTAGAAAAGACTCGAAACCGAGGTTTTGCAATCAAAGAACGAGATGAGACATCAGCAATAAAAGTACTGAGTTTTCGGCTGATATTAACAAAAATTGTAAAACGCTCACCAATTCCTTTGTATTTCTCTTAGCGAAGAACGCGTAGACGAAACAGTTTGAAGCGACTATTTAATTTAGAGAATAAATGTATTTAGAAAACAAGCCTGTTTTAATTCACCTAGTGGTGCAATTGTGTCTTTGTCGTATGTTAATTCAAATGTTTACACACGTTTTTTAAATATTTTTGTTCGATCATGGATGTCTGTTCTCTGTGGCTATAATGAGCCACTTCGTTTCCGCACATTCGTCACTTTTGAGTGTATTAGTTTTATGCATATTTAATTAAACTTGGCGTCCGCGACCCTGTAAGTAAACATAAACTACCTATGATAGCATATCTGTCCCGTTTTCTGTGGAATTCCCTATATCTATGGGACTAGTTTGCTTTCATGGGCTGTACAGATACGAACGAGTATCCTGATTCTTTGGCGCACGATGAAGAGAGAAAAGGCCGAGCTTCACCGGGGATCTTCCGAGTCGAACATTTTCGATGACTAATTCATCGAACGAGGTCACGGATTTAATCACTGTTCTACAGTGGAATTGCAGAAGCATCATCCTGAAAATCGATTCGTTTAAAATCTTATTAAATAATTTGAAATGCGATGCATTTGCCCTATGCGAGACATGGCCCACTTCAGAAATAACCCTACACTTCCACGATTTTAAAATTATTCGCTTGGATCGAGAAGACTTACGGAGGAATACTTTTGCGGATCAAAAGTGCTATTATTTCAATCGGATCGACCTCCCCTCGACACCAAGCATTGAAGTTGTCGCTTGCCAAACCAGAATTAAAGGCAAAGGCTTTTGCATTGCTTCCACCTACATCCCCCCTAGAGCCTCAGTTAGCCACCGACGGCTTTGCGATATTGCGGAACTCCTCCCCGCACCGAGGCTAGTTTTTGGTGACTTCAACTCCCACGGCACGGCATGGGGTTGCCTTCATGATGATAATCGATCTACCCTACTCCATGAGCTTTGCGACAACTTCAATATAACCATTTTGAATACGGGTGAAATGACACGTATTCCTGCCCCTTCAGCGCGTCCGAGCGACTTAGACCTGTCCCTCTGCTCGACATCGCTGCGGTTAGATTGCATGTGGAAGGTAGTCTCTGATCCCCACAGCAGCGACCATCTGCCAATCGTAATTAATATTGCTAACGGTTCAGGGCCACTGAATACAATCAATGTTTCGTATGACCTCACACGAAATATTGATTGGAAGAGCTACGCGTCCGCGATATCCGAAAAAGTAGAATCGACACAAGAGCTTTCTTTCGGAAGAAGAGTACAGGTTCCTGGCTAGCTTGATTCTCGATACCGCGTACCAGACGCGAACTCACGCGGGCCTCCTCTTAATCCATGGTGGGACAAAGAGTGCTCAGACGTTTACGCGGAGAAGGCCGCTGCGTATAAGACCTTCCGGGACGACGGGCTGCCAGCTAGCTACCGACAATACGCGATGGCAGAAACGCGCATGAAGAGTTTGATGAAAGCCAAAAAACGTAGCTACTGGCGCCGGTTCGTCGACGGACTAACAAGAGAAACATCGATGAGCACTCTTTGGAGTACGGCCCGGCGTTTACGAAACCGAAACAGTACTAACGAGAGCGTGGAATATTCAAACCGTTGGATATTCAATTTTGCCAAGAAGGTTTGTCCGGATTCCGCCCCGACACAGAAGAAACACCGTTTTCGATGGTGGAGTTCTCAATTCCTTTCTTGTCATGTAACAATAAAGCCCCAGGGCCAGACAGAATCAAATTTAACTTATTGAAGAATCTGCCAGACTCTGCCAAGAGACGCTTGTTGAATTTATTTAATAAGTTTCTTGAGGGTAATATTGTCCCTCATGACTGGAGGCAAGTGAAGGTCATCGCCATTCAAAAACCAGGAAAACCAGCCTTCGACCACAATTCGTATCGACCGATTGCGATGCTGTCCTGTATCCGAAAGTTGTTCGAGAAAATGATCTTGTTTCGCCTCGACAATTGGGTTGAAGCAAATGGCTTACTGTCAGATACACAATTTGGTTTCCGTAAAAGCAAAGGCACGAACGACTGTCTTGCGTTGCTCTCAACAGAAATTCAAATGGCTTATGCAAGCAAAGAGCAGATGGCATCAGTTTTCCTAGATATAAAGGGGGCTATTGATTCAGTTTCTATCTCAATTCTTTCTGAGAAGCTGCACCAGCATGGTCTTTCATCGACTCTAAACAATTTTTTGCTAAACTTGCTGTCCGAAAAACATATGCATTTTTCGCATGGTGATTTATCGACATCAAGAATTAGCTACATGGGTCTTCCCCAGGGCTCATGTCTAAGCCCCCTTCTCTATAACTTTTACGTGAATGACATTGACGAATGTCTTGTCAATTCCTGCACGCTAAGGCAGCTTGCAGATGACGGCGTGGTCTCTATTACAGGACCCAAAGCCGTCGATCTGCAAGGACCATTGCAAGATACCTTGGACAATTTGTCTGCTTGGGCCCTCTAGCTGGGTATCGAGTTCTCCACGGAGAAAACTGAGCTAGTCGTATTTTCAAGGAAGCGTGAACCAGCGCAACTACAGCTTCCATTAATGGGTCAAACTATTGCTCAGGTTTCAACTTTCAAATATCTCGGGGTCTGGTTCGACTCTGGGGATGTCACATTAGGTATCTGAAACAGAAGTGCCACCAAAGGATCAACTTTCTCCGTACAATAACCGGAACATGGTGGGGTGTCCACCCAGGAGAACTGATGAGGCTGTACCAAACAACGATATTATCGGTGATGGAGTACGGGAGTTTCTGTTTCCGCTCCGCTGCAAACATACATTTCATCAAACTGGAGCGAATCCAATATTGTTGTTTGCGTATTGCTTTGGGTTGCATGCACTCGACACATACGATGAGTTTAGAAGTTCTGATGGGCGTCCTTACGCTGAAAAATCGATTTTGGGAACTCTCATTTCGATTGCTCATCCGATGCGATATCTTGAACCAGTTAGTAATTGCTAATTTCGAAAGGCTTGTCGAGCTCAATTCTCAAACCCGATTTATGTCCTTGTACTTCGATTACATGGCTCAAAATATCAATCCTTCTTCATATTACAAGATGTTTTACACCGACGGGTCAAGCCTCGACGGTTCCACTGTCTTCGGTATATTCAATCAAAACCTCACCGCCTCATTCAAACTCAATGATCCTGCTTCAGTTTACGTCGCAGAACTTGCTGCTATTCAGTATACTCTTGCTGCTATTCATTGATACTTTGCCCACCGATCATTACTTTATTGTCTCGGATAGCCTCAACTCAATAGAGGCTCTCCGTTCAATGAAACCTAGAAAGCACATTCCATATTTTCTGGGGGAAATCTGGGAGCGCCTGCGTGCTTTGTCTGTAAGATCGTACAAAATTACCTTAGTTTGGGTTCCCTCGCATTGCTCCATTCCAGGTAATGAAGAAGCGGACTCTTTAGCTAAGGCGAGCGCTTTACAAGAAGATATATATGAAAGACCAATTAGCTTCAGCGAATTTTTCAGTATTACTCATCAGAGAACCCTCGAAAGTTGGCAAACTTCATGGAGCAATGGTGAACTGGGAAGGGGGCTACATTCGATAATCCCTAATGTATCAACGAAACCTTGGTTCAAGAGAATAGATGTGGGTCGAGATTTTATTCGCGTGATGTCTCGGCTCATGTTCAATCACTACACGCTGGACGCTCATCTCCGGCGTATTGGGCTCGTGGATAGCGGTATCTGCGCTTGTGGCAACTGTTATCACGAGATCGATCATATTGTCTGGGCATGCGCCGAGTACTGTTCTGCCAGATCTCAACTATTCGATTCCCTTCGGGCCCGAGGAAGATCACCCAATGTCCTGGTTCGAGATGTACTAGCAAGCCGCGATCCCCTCTATATGTCCCTTATATACACGTTCCTAAAAACCATCAATATCCAAATTTAACTGCCCCTATTATCTCTTATCATTCCCAGAAGTGCCCTCTTCCGCCTATCGTACCCCAACGATGGTCTTAAGCGACTCCAAGACGAGACAAAACAACTGTCGCATGTCCCAACAACACGAGACCTACAGTACAACATCACACGCGCAACGCGGTATGTTGCCGATCTGCATCTGAGCCGTACTACGAAATTGTCTGGAGGAGCCCCTGCCGGCTCGAGGAAGACCGCCCGGCGTCCCAATACATGATGCATCCGTCCGAATCTGTAATCTTGGCCATTGATTCAAGATGCCGGAAACTGAAAGTTTATATCCCCCCCTCTGTCAGCATAGTCCACCCTCTCTCCCATGTATCTGATACACAGATGTAGGACTTCACCCCCGCTCCCTTGAATATCTTCCCAAAATGTAGGTGCCCCCCTACCTTCTAGTTTTAGTTGGTCAATATTTAATCTCTTTAAGAAATGCTCAACAATACCAACAGTAATAGCCCTAATTAATCCCCCCCCCAATCTTAATAAAATTGAACCACTTCTAGTTAATAGGCTTGTAAAATGTTCCCCTTAGTTAATATTTAATTGCTCCAACAATCTCCCTTCTAAAAATCAAAGTGCATTGCTATACAAAGAACACACAAAATCACCCCCCCCCCCAATCTTACGAATATTATATTATCCCCTCTTGTATATATATACATATATATATATATATATATATATATATATATATATATATATATATATATATATATATATATATATATATATATATATATATATATATATATATATATATATATATATATATATATATATATATATATATATATATATATATATATATATATATATATATATATATATATATATATATATATAAGTAAAATTCCTTTAGTTTCATTATATAAAAACAAAATTATATTAAATGTGTAACCTCCTAGTTTTAAGCAATTCAAAATGTAAAACAAAGAAAAATGGCACCTTTAAGCTAACGCAAATGTGCCTTATCAAATAAACGAATTGAATAAAAAAGGGTAAGTTATCATGTAGAGTTAATTCAACCTTTCAATATAGAGACCTGATGTCACAAAATCCGTTTTATAAGCTTTGAAATGATTTCTCTGTAACTACACTCATTTTCGCATTTATGGGTAACATAACATCCTAGGGATAGACTGAATAGTTAGAATAATTTCATTGAGCATTTATATGAATGAGCAGTTCTAACTGCAAGCTACATCATTCCCGCGGTTGTTAATGATTGATATCAATCATCATCTTTTATTATGAACGCTGCGGGTAAAATTTATGTCTATACAGTAGGGGAGACTGAGGAGACTTGATCCCCTTTTTTTTATTTTTCAATCCTACTCCGTGGAATGATACAAAAACTAAGTTATTTTTTGTAGTTTTATATTGTTTCTAGGGTTGACTGATAATCATAAAAAAATTACATGGAAATATTATACTGGACATGAGCTATGAGCATTTTTGGAAAACAACAAAAAACTGGAAAATTCTTTGGTTAGTGGAGACTCGATCCCTAATTTGGGGACACTTGATTGTTTTTTGAAAACGTGTTTAAAAGAGGATGTAGGATAATAAGCCTATTTTTACCCTTTTTCAATTATCATCCTACCCATCTCAAGCCTTTGGTTAGAGCAGCGTCTGCCATCTTTGCTCACCGCATTGGCTCAAATGGTGGTTAATTGGGGTACTCGATTAGAGTTTTAGCTGCGCTCAAACAGAAGATTTTCACCATTCTCAAGACAATTTTGTTATTATATTGGCTCTTAATAAGAGCCGAATGACCTTAAGGCTAAAACCTCTATAATCGAAATAAAAAATGGCGCCTAATAACAAAGCAAAGAAGCTGAAATAATAAAATTAATAATGAAATACTGTGGTAACCTCCCTAATAGGACAAAAATAGGTACCTAACCCCATTCGATGTTATAAATGTATTGTGGTATTGATTAAATTGTTGTGATTACATATTACTACTTTTGTTACTACATATTACGCATCTCTCACAAGATTTTTTTAGAATTCCCCAAATCTCTGTGCAATTATTTGAAAGCTGTCGTTATTATGGTTGAGGAACGTCAAATGTGGGATGCATGATTGCTACGTATACTGTAGTAAACAATTACAGTTAAGTTTCTGAATAACAATTGTTTTTAGCGGGCTAATACGACTGCAGCTTATAGCTTAGGGCAGCGGTTCTCAACCCTTCACGTACCATGGACCCCTTAGGTAAACATCGATTTTATATGCTATCAATATTTTATTTTCAGTCTGTCAGGAAACAAGAATTGAAATTTAAATATTTACCCGAAAAATATATTTTGTTCCCCCAGCAACAACATCGTGGCCCCCTTGGTGCCCGCAGACCCCAGGTTGAAAATCACTCGTTTAGGGGATCTCAGTCCGTCCCGCGAGACAAAATTTGCATGATCGGACAAAGTAACACCTGTCTGCCAAATATACACCGGTCTGTCTCGAGATGTGTAACGCCCTGTCCTCTATTTTGTTTAGTCTACAGTATCCTCCTCCTAACAACGCGTGCTAAGTCATCTGTGATGCAATTAAAACTTCGCATTGATTCCGATTCTGTCTTCTTCCTGATCTCCTCTTGGGTCTCCTAGGTCTAAAACGGATCAATCGACTATTACAGCCGATTTCTTCACTTATCTGAAACCTAGTTTTCGATCAAAACCGGTTTTCGTGAAAACCGGTTTTGGAAAATAATGAAAACTATTTATATTTCTTCAGCAAGTTTTCGATTGTAGTCGCAGATTTCGCGAATTCAAAAACCGGTTTTAATGAAAATCAGTTTTAGCGTACAAAACGGTTTTGAAAGCTGTAAGCATGCTCCAATTTTACGATTTTGACATTATCAAACCTCAGACCAATAGACCTTTCTCGTCCGACCTAACACCTGTTTTTCTTATTTTTAATCGAAAGATTACACATTTATAAGAACATTTCCGTAAAAATGAGATTTTTAGGAGCTATCATGATTTTTTAATGATTTTTTAAAATTTGAAATATGCAAGAATGTTGAATATTTTTTTCACATCAGCAAGAATGGTGGGACTTAAAATGTGCGTTTGGGCAGCACTGCTTTGAATATTTTCACTTAAGTTCTTGGCAACGCAGTAAATGAAGTGGTGAATCGCAGTTCAAAATTCATTAGCGCAATGTAAACAAACTAAAATGAACCTCTCGCTGTATGAACATTGGATGAAAATGTTTAACCTCACTTTTTTGACAGTTCGCAGAGCTTGTTTACATAGACTTGGAATTTTTTGTATTCGACCACAGTATGAGAAACTTGATTTGGTTCGCTTTTAAATGCTTGTATTAACAAGCTCGCTAGGCTTTCAATTTTATTTGACGTCATTAGGCAATTTTCCATTAAATTTGGCATTTGGATTTTTCTTGTCCACGATTCGTTGAAGAAAGCGATTTTATTTGTTGCGATCAATTTAACTTTTGTTTTTTTTTGCTGAATTACAACGTTAGCCACGAAACATTTTGATGATCTCTCGTAATTGCGTTGCAAATGTTCTTAAAATTATATACATCACTTCATAGGTCCGCATCAATTGCAGCCGCTCCACCTCGCCTGAATCGAGTTAGCCGATGGTCCAGCCTGCGTCACACTCGGCTGTCGCTGCACCAATGGTAGCTCCCCACCAGGCATCTGGATTAATTGCTCAAATCGCAGCTACTGCTGATAGTGTAGCGATCGGCTCCATCGGTAATACCGTTGGACATAACCTCATCGGAATGTTAAGCGGTTCCGATTCACAAGAGGACAGGCTGCCCCGGTATCCGGCAAGGCAAACACTTATTTATATTTTGATGGCGCGGTGAAGGGGTGGTTAAAGTGCGAGTCGCATCTTGAAAATCGATCGCTTGAAAGTAGTATAAGTGATTATAAAATGAGACAACATAAACTCATAACCTTTCTAATGGTTATTTAGCCATAGGTAACGAGAAAATAGATATGTTTTATTCATGTACAACAAAAATTACTCAGCAATAATTTAATTTATTATTAATTGTTACGCGTGATTTTGTCTCCAGTGATTGGCCAAAATTGGTCGCTTTTAGAATCTGGTGCTCTAAGCATAACTGTCCCATGTTAATAGCGAATCCCATAACAAATGGGACAGTATAGCGATCATACAGCTGTAACAGCGAATTTAGCATTGACATCAATATAACCAGGTTGGTTGCAAGCAGAAAAAACAATACTAGCTGGGCTGCTAGCTGTTTGTGCTACTAATAACACTTGCAGTCTGTCAAATTAACATGTTTCTATGATTTAGCTTCAATGACGATGGAATATAGCCGAATTCAAAGCCTAACCCATCAGCGCATTTGATCATGTAATGGATATTACGAACGATTCACATTTGATTTCCGTAGTCACAAATTACCGAACCACTGGCAGGTAGCACAATCTTCGGACTTAGTTGTGAATTGGAACAGTCAAGCCTGACTTCCCGAGCTACATCTCCAGTACTGTCGTCCCATACGATTAGTGAACCTAAATGTGTCCCACACACATAGCACACCATCCTGGCAATGGCAACTAGATGCGCCCATCTCGGCCTGCCACAGGTCTATGAAAATACATGTGATAGGACGGTAAGGTGGAGATAGGTGAACGGTAAGTTGTTATGATATGCTTATTCCGCTTCATTGAACTCATATGCTTCAAAAATAAGTTAGTTTTTTTGAGATCATAACCCGTTTTTCGGAGATTTTAATATATAAGAATGCTTTTTTTTAATGTCAACAAGTCCAGGTGACAATTTCACACATGCCACCGTACTGCAAACAACCATCGATAAAACCTATGAGTGCGGAATGTGTGACCAATCATTCCCCAAGAAGAGAAAGCTGGCAGTTCACAAGCGCGTACATGCCGGCACGCGACCGTACTCCTGTGATATTTGCGGTAAAACATATACCAAGGGTATAAATCTAAGCCGGCACAAACGGATACACACCGGCGAACGACGGCACCGTTGTCGGATATGTGGCAGAGAATTTTTCACTTCTGAGCAATTGGATCAGCACCGGCTTACCCATAAAGATCAGGCTTACATTTGCGATATCTGCAGTAGGAAGTCTACCGAAAACAGTAGTCTCACGCGACACAGACTTATCCATGCAGGTGAGAGATCGCACAAGTGCGATATTTGTGGCAAAGAATTCATAACTAGTGATGAACTCACTCGCCACGTGCGCATGCATACTGGCGAGCGTCCGTATAAGTGTGATATCTGCGGCAAAGGCTACGTAGAAAGCAGCAGTTTGAAACGTCACCAGCGTGTTCACATCGATATGAATCTTGCGGATCAAATATTTAGTTGCGACATCTGTGGTAGAAAGTTTCTTGAATCTAAAGAACTTACGCAGCACAAACTTATCCACAGCAAAGATCGAGAATTCAGATGTGAAGTCTGGTGGCGGGTTTAAAAAATATTCTCACATGACTCGGCACATGCAAATCCATACAAACGAACGCCCGTACAAATGTGACCTTTGCGGGCAGGAGCACATTTCACCCAGCATAATCGCAGGCATGTTGGCGAACGACCCCACGGCTGTGAATAGTGTGGAAAAAGATTCGTTGAACGTAGTCTTGGGACACAAGAAGCTGCATGAAAGGTCAAGGAATGGTAGCAGGCGAAAAGGAAAAATTAATGATTCTACCGTGACCGAAAGCATCCACGCGGTCACTGGAGGCGGTAATGGGAAAATAGAAGAGGAAAAGCAAGTTCTAACATTGAAAGCAATGTAAATAGAAATCTTGTTTTTTTGAGGTCGCTAGCCGTGCATTGAAGAATGCCTAAAACTCTGAACTAGGCCCCGTCGAGTCCAGTCCGTCATCTGTCCGTCTCGTCCTGTCGTGTCTGGGGCTTCCAGGTTACATGCATTCACCAGACGGGACTAGCTTATGTCAGCTTAATTGTGCACTGGTTTCGTAGAATCGAGGCGATCATCGAAATGATAGATCCTACGAGTGAATGCACTTGGCCCAGTCACCTGTCGAGCATTTGTATATTTGCGTGTGTGAATGTTTACGTGTGTATGGGAAGTGTTGCATGTTGAGATATGTGTGTTACCTGTAAATAATATGTTAATACAAATATGCATGATGTTAAAATAAGACATGTGTAATATGCTACTTACAGTTTGTTGTTCATTCCTACTTATTTGATTCAATTGAGTATGAAAGTACATCTCAATTTTTCTAAAACCTGGCGACGTCTGATGGCAGCAAATAGTCATTGTTGACAGCAATGTTGCCCTTTTATGTTAAATTATCTCGGAGAAGTCATCAGAGGAATATGACGCATGAGATCGAAAATAAATAAAATAAAATAAAGAGTAGAGTTAGTACTGTTATTGAATATTAATTGAACAACACATGTACCATGCAATAAAACTACTTGGAATCGTCCAAATGCCAGAAAATGATATATATATATATATATATATATATATATATATATATATATATATATATATATATATATATATATATATATATATATATATATATATATATATATATATATATATATATATATATATATATATATATATATATATATATATATATATATATATATATATATATATATATATATATATATATATATATATATATATATATATATATATATATATATATATATATATATATATATATATATATATATATATATATATATATATATATATATATATATATATATATATATATATATATATATATATATATATATATATATATATATATATATATATATATATATATATATATATATATATATATATATATATATATATATATATATATATATATATATATATATATATATATATATATATATATATATATATATATATATATATCTACCATTAACGACAATTAACTCCGTTAGAAGTTTCTCATGCTATGCTGGACGGGAACGGATCATTGACGTGCATCGGTAAATCAATCGTACCTTCATTTATCCAATCCGAATGAATCGAATCGAATGCACGAATTGAACACCAGTAAAAAGTTACCAACGAATCCCAAGAAGGATCACCCACTATTCCATCGTTTAAGTCAGTTCTGCATCCATTCCCTGGTCCACATGTCACAAATACTCAGACGCCCACATACACAGATAGACACACGGCTAGCACACAACTGTACACTAGTACCACAATTATTACAACACAACACAACTAATAGGGTTCTACTGTTATTTTTTTTTAATGCGCCTGTGCACGTTGCCGAGGTCGACCGATAAATCGACACACAATGACTTCCACTGCGAGCCGTGCTCACAAAGACTGCCGTTAAGCTGTTGAACAATGTCTGCAAACACAGCCCACAGAAAAAGTTAATCCACGGCGACCCGCCAATCGATCACGCCAGTGTGCACAGGCTCTTAGTTGACTGTTAGTTTGGACTGGTGCAGAGTATGAAAAAACACAAAACATAAAAAAGGTCCATAAGCCCTCTCGGTCTCCTCGATGCACCACTATCGAGGCGCAATGCAACCATCCTAAAGCAGGTGTCTGCTCAAATATGCTTGAAGATGTTTGCAATACCGTCAAACCCGTCAACCTAGGAGAGGGAAAGCAATGTAAATAGAAATCTTGTTTATTATCAAAATGTATTTAGTAACTTTCAATATTTAATTGCGGCGCCATTAAATGGCCCTGTTAGCAACAATCGACACTATAAAAATTATCCACTCCCTTACCAACGGCCTGCTGAACACTCTCGTAACCATTGTCTTGTAGGAGCTGTTCTAGTTCAAGCCCCACACACATAGCACACCATCCTGGCGACCAGATGCGCCCATCTCGGCCTGCCACTGGTCTATGAAAATACATGTGATAGGACCGCAATGGCCGTTTAGGGTGAACTGCAATAGGTGGCTATCGAGTCGGAACACTTTAACAGTGTGGCCCTGGCTGCCAGTCATGACTGTACCGCCCGCCAAACATGTCACCGGTAACCCTGCTGGTGAAACTCCAGAATACATCAAAGCTCCTCCTCGGATGCGTTATGTTGAGCTGGCGACGCTGTGGACGGATTGCTGAAATAAACTAATGCTTCCTGCCGAACCGGTGCGTACGTGGGCTAAAAAAGAATAAGAATTAAGGCACTTGATGACATGCTTATTGCAGACTGAAAATTAAATGACTTAGAATATGCAGTATTTCAAAATAACAAATAAAATCTGTCTGTTCTGCGCCCTACGTGAGCTTAAAAAATTGTTTGAAACATAGGACTTACTTCGCCCATATGCAGACGTAAACCCCAACGACAACCTTGCGTGTACGTTTCTAGTCTCAGAGAATCGATTCGTCCACTCAACCGTGCGACTATCACTTTGTCACCGGCGAGCTTTATGTTAGTTACCCCATTGTTGTGGATGTTTTCGGCTTCATATATACCCTGCAATGAAACGTCCGTCAATAGTTTTTTTTTTTCGAGAGTTATCCTACTGGAGCTGTAGAGCTAGGTTCTCGGAAGGGCTCCCCGTCAGAATCACATACTACAATTTGCAGACGAGACAGGCAATGTCGCCCAATAAAACACTGCAATAGGCCAATTGTAGTGGGCCGTGATTCTGAATGTGATATTCATTGTACGGTTCAGGCACGTGCGGGCGTAGGGACACGCGATCGCGTGTATCATCGCGAAGGGCTCGAACATGTGTACGTTAACGTGCTCGTTTGTATGTCGTTTGTATGTCGCGTGTGCTAACGTGTATGAACTTCGCGTGTATAAATTCTATTTCATAACCGTGTGCCTTTCGCGTATTCGCGTGTGTTCTAGAATGATCGCGCGCGGACCGTGAATCTGATACTTAATTTTTTGTGTACGGTTCAGATTCCAGAAGAAAGTGGGTTCTTACATATCATTAGAATTCCCATTCATGTCGCCGTAGAACGCGTAGCCTAGTGGATATGAGCTTTATTTTTTTTGGATTGGTCCAACTGAATGTATGGACCTAAATTGCTAGAATGAAGGCTAAAGATTTCCGGACGTGACCGATTCATGATAGCGCGCGTTTGCGGGTTCGCGTTTGAGACCGCGTTTGTAACTTCGCAAGTACTAAAACGTTCACACAATTGCCGGAGTGTTATCAAGTTTACGCAATCGCGGGCATAGGTGTGCGTAGATGATCGCGAAGGGCTAAAGCGTTCGTATGTTGACGTGTTTGTCGCGTGTGCTCGCGTGTATGTGACTTCGCGTGTATAAATTCGATTTTGAAACCCTGCGACCATTCATATATTCGCGGACCGTCATTCTGATCTTTAGCTTTCGGTGTACGGATCACATTCTGACAGGGAGAGAGTTACCCCATATCACTAGAGTTTCCGGGCATGTCGCCATGGAACGTTTTGTCTAGTGGATATGGGAGTTATTTTTCAATTTTATTATTTTTTTTTTATTAATTAACAAGGACCTAGATTGTTTGTACCGAGGATAGAGACTTCCGGACGATCCCGATTCATGATGGCGGAGCGCGGGAGTTTGTAGGTTAACGCTTGAGATCGTGTTGGTAAGTTTATGAGTGCTGAGATTTTCACCTTATCACCGGGGTGTAATCATGTTTGCGAGTTCGTAGGTTGCTTGGAAAATCGCGAGGGGCTCTAAGGTTTGTGCGCTGACGTGATTTTGTACCGTGTGTTCTTGAATAGTAGGGCGAATCGTGAGTCTGATATTAAATTTTCGGTGCGCGGTTAGAATTCTGGCAGAGAGTGGGATCGTTTATATCGATAGGGTTCCCGGTCATGTCGCCATGAGACGTGTTGTCTAATAGGTATGGGCGTATTTTCTTAATTGGTCCAGCTGAAGGCATGGACCTAGGCTTCTAGGATCAAGGATAGACTTTCGGACGTGACCGAGTCGTAATCGCGTGCACGATGGCATTTTTGTAGGTTCCCGCTGAGACCGCGTTTGAGAATGTGTGAGTGTTAAGACGTTCACTATCACCATCTTTGTTGACCCAGCTGAAGGCGGGTGTAGAATGGCATTATAGGACTCGAAAAGAAGAAATAAAAGACAATATATGAGAGACGTAATAGATTAGATAGGTACAAGATACAGCTGAAGTTATGATGATCACATGAGACATACATTAGTACTTCAAACACTACTAATACTTGAATAGCCAATCACCACACATAGCACATCCTTTCTCAATTATCTATTTGTTACTGGTTGATTGTTGGTTATGAGCTGGTAAATAGAGGAAAGGTATAGAACAGATAAAAGGCTCATATCAGCCCTCCCGGCCTCCTCGATACACCACTATCGAGGCGTATTGTAATCAACATCTTGAAGCGGGCTTCTTATATAAATCAAATCCTCAGTAGTCATAATGTTTGGTGGATTATTAACATGAGAACTAATTAACCTGTAATAGTAGTAGAACTTGGTGCAAATAAAAACTAAAAAGAGCGAAGGTCCTTATATTTAGATAACTATTGAATCTATTGTGGCTTGATGATGTTTACAATACCGTCAATCCCATCAACCTGCGAGAGGGGCAATGAAACGTCCGTCAATAGTTGTAATAAAAAACAAGTGACTCCATACAATTTACCTTAAAGTTACCAGTCGTTTCCTCCCAGAACTCCAACTGCCCATCTGCACACCCAATCTCTATGAAATTATCAAAAAAGTCCAGACACTAGATCGGCGATGTCTAGTAACATTTCTTCCGCGCTGAACCTCCTTCTCCAGGTGGCTGAGAACATTCGCCAGCGCTCATCTGCTGCTGGGGTGGGATGAAGCCGTATGATTGGACTTACTCTCCACCGCTGCTACATCATAACCCTTGGTTGAATTATTCCACAAAAACCGGATTCGCAGATCCGCACAAATACCTTTTGGGCATACACGATTATCATTTGTAAAATGTATGATTTTGGATTTCTTCTTCTTCTTCTTCTTCCAATTCTGTTTATTTTCCGTCGGCCTATTTCCGCTACGAGGCCAAACACCGACGCCAGAGAGGTGACACTCCACTATCTGGATTGGATATCGACCCATCAACTCATGGACCGGGGACCAACGGCTTTACTTCCCTTCCGAAGGAAGGCGTGACCTCAGATTTTTCTCACCTCTGAAAAATCTCAACGACCTCGACTGGGATTGAACCCAGACCAACTAGGGTGGGTGGCGGTCACGCTTACCACCCAACCATCGGCGCCGTCTTTGGATTTCTTGGCAGGATGAAAAACATAACAGATAGGTAGAGAAAACAGGAAAAAAAAAAAAAAGATGTCATCGATGTTTGAAGAGCACTTTTCACTTTAGAGCAGCGTTGTCAGATGGTTTTGTATAATAAGTTTGTTCTATAGTACACAGAAGTTGCTCCGGAGCAAACAGAAGCAGAAAATACTTGCTTTTTACTCCAGCTTGCTAACGGAAGAAGAAAAAAGAGAAGAGAACATAGGAACGATTTTCTCTCTGTTTGCTCCGGAGTACTTCCACTTTCTACGGGTACTGGAACAAATCTAATATCGGTATAGTTCTAAATAAAAAATAGGTATTTATCGGTGTGAAGATGTATGCTAACCAAAAGTTACCTGCAAATTATTGGTTCTAAATAATAGATCATTCTAATGTTATGTAATCAAACCTACCGAGCTCAATCGATTTCAGAATCGGTTGTTGAGCTTCATTTGAAATTTTAATAGTAACCTGGCAGATTGCTGAATCAATTTCCGGATGATTTGATGTGGAAATGTGAAGACATTTTCTAAAAAGGGCCATACGTAATATTAATTGATCGTATTATATGAAAATCGTTATTTTTTGGTAAGAAAAAATTAATCGGTATTTTAGTAACTTTATTGGTATTGAAATTAAAAATCGGTTTAGATATCGATGAATCGGTATATTCTGCAACACTGTTTTGGGGTTCATCTACGTCAAAACAATGTTTTTGACAAATTGGAATGAACTCTTGGAGCTCATACCCAGTAAACAAAACGGCGAATAGCCAGATTAAAATAGATGCCGGCGAGCGGTAGGCTACTGGAACTTTGTTATAAGCTACCCGCCGTAACTTTATTTCATGTTCCCCACTCGAAGTTCATCCAAATGGTGTAAAAGTATAGAGAATCGAGGTAAAACAGGAACCGGAAGTCGGATCGGTATGACATTAAATAGCCATTTACGGGGGCGCAACACCTTTCATTTGAGACTAAGTTGAATCGGTCTAGCCATCCTCGAGAAACCGATGTGACTGTTATTCTAAATTTAGATACTTCCGCCGGGGCTTCCAGAACCGATGATGGTGGCCAATGTGGCCAAAGAGACTTTGAATGGCTGTTAGTGACCTAATACTACAAATCTAAGCAGTTATGGTCATATTTTGGAAAAAAAAATCACCTTTATACATTCATTGCAGAATTTATTAACCCATTCATGCCCATGTTGTTTGTGACCAACAACGTTTTTAAACAGCTATAACTTTTGTTTGAGGCAAGATTTCTTCACAAAAATAAGTAAGGCTAATAAATGTAACTATTGCCTTTCATTTTAGCATTAACAGTCGCAAGGATCAGATTTAGAACTGAAGTTATTGCAATTAGTCTGATTGGATTCCGATGTAGCCGTGCTGCCAGGGACAGTTTATATTGATGAAGAAAAATGAATTTTTCATATACCTTCGTTATGTTGCAATATTTTTGAAAACTGATAAAGCTTATCAATTTAGACTGTCTTTGGCTACGTTTTCCACACAATTGGACTATTGTAAATATTCTAGAACAATTGTATTGAGCATTAGAAGGTAAAAATTGAGCAGCTTCTAACACTGCAAGGGAAGCACCTATCTTTATGAAAAAAGTGTTAATAAGTAATTTCTATCATCCATTTCTTACTGAATACCTTTAAACTCTGAAATGTCAAACCATAAAACTTGTTATATTTTTCAATTAAATAAACACGTGTAAATCGGAATCTCTCGATTTGGTTAATTTATTTCGATTGTCCCATTAGGTTATGGGCCCAGCTCGTTTTTCGTACAACAATTGATTTGCATTTCGCGCTAAAATGGAAGACGTTGTGAAAGAAGATCAACTCAGATTTGCACTATTCGATAGAACGAATTTTGTAGCACGGAAGTTCCAAATGCTGACCTTGTTGGAACAGTTTGACTTGGTGGAGTGCATTGAGACGGAAATTGATGACGTACAGGAATTCAAGATCGAAGAAGCGGATGCTGAGGTAATTAAGCAGCGAATGGAAAAAGCGTTGGCAAAATGGCAGCGAAAGGATCGTCAGTGCAAATCGATGATTGTCTGCCGAATACATGACGACCAGTTGGAGCCATTGCATGGAAAGTCAACACCCAAGCAGATGTGGGATTCATTAGTAAAAATTTTCGAACGTAGGAGTGTAGCAAAGCGGCTACATTTAAACAGACAGCTGCATGAGCTTAAATATACGAACGGGACACTGCGAGTGCACTTTATAAAATTCGATCGATTGATTCGACTCTATCGTAACGCTGGTTGAAAGATGGACGATATTGATGTAGTATGCTGGTTGCTTCTTTCGTTAGGATCTGAGTACGATGCTGTTGTAACTTCAATCGAATCGCAGCCAGAGGAACAGTTAACAATCGATTTCGTCAAATGTCGACTTCTAGATGAGGAAATTAAACGAAGAGGCACAGAATGCGAAGCAACGGAAGTGAAAAACGAAGCCGCAGCGTTTTATGGAACCGGGAGAAAACTGAAGCAAAATAAAAGGGTCTTCAAATGCTTTGGGTGTCAAAAGGAGGGGCATAAAATAATGGATTGCCCCGAGAGGAATAGAGCTGAAAGAACTCAAAAATCATCTGTACATGTCGCGAAACGAGAAAAGGATGGTATCGCATTTCTTTCAAAAGGAGTATCGGTACCTGATGCGTCGAGTCACATGCGTTGGTATATCGATTCTGGAGCAACCGAGCACATTTGCAATAACAAGGAGCTTTTCAAAAATTTGACTCGGTTGGCACAACCTATGCAAATAGCAGTAGCTAAAAACGGCGAATGGGTGACTGTGGATCAGGTGGGTGATATTCCAATATTATCCGTAATCGACGATGGTACGACCATAGAGGCAACTATATTTGGAGCTATCTACATCCCTGATGCGCGGTGCAACTTATTCTCCATCAGAAAAGTGGAATCAGCCGGCATGAAGGTCACGTTCGAGAATGGGCGGGTTGAGATTCTGAGAGATTCGACCGGACAACGTCGAGAGAAACTCTACGAATTGAATTTCTACACTCGTGAAGGTATGTTGGGATCCATGCACTTTACAGGTAAGATAGATAAGTCAACAGAGATATGGCATCGTCGTTTATGCCACCTTGGTGGGAATAATCTTTCGAATTTATTTAAAAATGAAGTGGTGACAGGTATAGCTCAGAACTGTAATGAGAAAATTGAAATTATTTGTGAGACATGTGTAGCTGCCAAACTAACGCGAACTCCTTTTGTGCTCCAAGAGGGTCGACGTTCCAGTAGAGTTTTAGATCTCGTGCATTCTGATATCTGTGGACCTATAACACCGTCCGGATAGGATGGTGATATATATTTTATAACCTTCATTGATGACTGGTCGAGATTTACCATAGTGTATCTGATCCGCTCAAAGGATGAAGCGTTGCATTGTTTTGAAGACTACGAAGCAAAAACAACAGCAAAATTCGGTGTAAGCATTTCTTGACTCAGATCAGATAACGGGGGGAGTATACAAGCAGCGATATGCAGTCTTTCTGCCGAAGAAAGGGAATTAAGATGAAGTTCACAGTTCCCTACTGTCCGGAACAGAACGGAGTCAGCGAACGAATGAATCGCACCCTGGTCGAAAAGGCTCGTTCTATGTTGTTCGATTCAGGGATCAGTAAACAGTTTTAGGGTGAGGCAGTGCAGACAGCGGCTTATCTTGTCAACCGAAGTCCCACTAGTAGCATTGAAAAGGGAATAACACCATCTGAGATTTGGGAAGGACAGAAGCCAGATTTAACAAAGCTGCGAGTGTTTGGGTTCCCTGCATACTGCCATATCCCAAAGGAAAAACGTAAGAAGCTCGACAAGAAAATGTGGAAGGGTATTTTTGTTGGGTATGGTACAGGAGGCTATCGCATCTGGAACCCAGAATTGAAACAAATCGCTACCGTTCGGGATGTGATAATTGACGAAAGGAAGCAAGATTCGGCAAGCAGCGTAACGCCCTTACGAGATAAAAGTGAACTCTCGAGTACTGCAAGCATACACGCAGAAAAAATGCTGTGAATTTAAAGAAAATTTGTATTAAAAATAAATAGTTTTTTGTTTGTTCTATGGCTTATGCAGATTTCTTGTTGAAACAACAATTATTTTTGTTAGTAACAAAACCAATTAATATTGTTGGCATTTTTGACAAGACCAGGCATCTAACTAAAAAAAGTTAATTCAACACAGATTTCGTGTTTAGATCAAAGTAAATTTGCTAGTTTTAATCAAGTTAATTACTTAGAATTAAAAAACAATACAGATAACATCAATAATAGGCTAAATATTTGAAAGCACAGTTTGGATTATTGAAATGGCTTGTCAAAACTATTCCAAACAATAAATACGATTTTTTTTTAATTATTGGTAGGTATTTTATTTGATGTTCATTTCTTTGTTATTATACAATGATTTTATTTAAACGATCGATGTTGCAGGTTCTAAAGCCCGTACTTGAAATTCCGAAGGTGTGTTCCGTAAGTCGTGTTGTTTGATCCAATCCTTATGAGAAATGGATGTCCTGCATATCTCTATATTTTACATCGATTCAGCAATTTGCATAGTGTTCAGTTCCTGTAAAATTATAAAAAATATCAGGTTCAATATCTAGATATTGTTTTATTCTGACCAAACTGTTTTTTCTCCGCTCAACAGTGTAAATAAAACAAATTTTGTTCGTTTTATAAGAAACGGAATCGAAAATAGTTTTTCCTTTGCCCGCCACTCAATAAACTTTAGCGTTGATTCAGTGGTAGAAGAAATATAACGCATGCATTATTAAAATACTTACTTACCGAAATTTCCGAAATAATTAAGTACGATAAACTTTGATTCTACTGCAGAAATCGGCTCCATTTCATGCGCGTCGATAAAACATTCTCCGCCGGAAGCAACCTTGCAGTGTCAAATGGAAAGTAACAATGTAATGAAGCATTGTTTTGAATCGACATAAAACTTGTTATTTTAAAAATTTAAACAATCGTACCGAAAAAGTGTTGTAATTGATATAAATCGCTTTATTTTTTATGACTAGCAATATATAAAAAAATTCAATAAAGTTCGTACAATTAAAAATAAACTTTTTTCTTTTCCTTTCCAAACATGACATATATTTGTTTCAAATAATTTTGTAGGTAGTATCAATATTTCTATTGCATTTTGATATAAAGTTTTGGTTTTTCATTTTAACTATGACATATTCTTCTGCGTGTTTAAGCTTAAAATTGTTTTTTGAGCAATTGGTGTGTTTTCACTTGTACTTTGTTTGTCTAGTGCACTTCATTTAGCCAACGAATGTGGAAAATTGTGGAATAGTGTGTATGTATAGTAGAACGAGATCTCTGAGCTAAAGTCCTAATGAACGTCAGATTGTGATAAGTTTTGAAATGCCATACCAATTTCACCATTGATTCTTCCTATAATTTGGTGGTGATTACCTAGTATATTGGTAAGTATATGTGAGTAGATAATAAATCCGAAAAGAAGCATTATTTTTAATTTTCATATTGGGCAATTAAGGGCGATTAAATGGCGCGTTCCGTGGGCGATTTGGGGGCGATTTAAGGGCGGGTTGGGCGGCAAAAAAATGACGGCTGCAAATCGCCCAAATGTTGCATTTGAAATAGCCCCCTAATTGCCAGCAAATTGCTGGCAAATTGAAGGGCAATTAGCGCATCCGAGTTGGCAAATAGTCTCCCTTTAGCCAGCAACTTGCCCTTTTTGACTGGGTGGTATGGCTCTACACGCTACCGAAAAACTACCTAAAATTCAGTACTTTTGACTCAATCTCGTGGTATCGTGCAGGAAGGTAAAATTAGGTAAACCGTGTTGAAGGTAGTTTCCATTTAACTGCGGCAAAAATCATAACTCAACCTTGAGTTTAATTTACTTAAATTTAAGTTGAATTTACCCAATTTTGAGTATACCCCAAACAACTCAAAAGTACCTTACTGCACGGAAGACCTCGACTGAGTCGAATCTCTCGTTTTGTTTTTGACAACACTATAAGCAGGGTGGCCAGACCCAAAGAGAATAGGGAAAGAGACGAAGAGTGAAAATCAGTCAAAACAGCAACACTCCCTTTATGATGATTTCAATACTAGAATTTTGGCAACCGCTTCCACAGGCAGCACTTTAAATGACTCCTATTATATTTCGAAAACAAACCGTATGTCGATCGTTGGATTTGTTTATCAAACGATGCGCATTTCGAAACAAAGAGATGAAATAATTCTAAAGCTTGTTTTTACCTATACTCTAGAATGCACCTCACAATCACGATTGAACCAAATTCTGACGAAAATTGAAATTTCTTTTATAATAGATGTACAATACTTATCTCCTCCAACTCAGGCATGAGTAATGTTTATTTACATTGTACGATTGGTCTGCTCAATAAGGTATTTTTGGCTTCACACTATTCGTCTCTTTCCCTATTCTCTTTGGCCAGACCTACCGATTTATCGGTAGTCCTACCGATTTTGGTCTTCCCTACCGATTCAGAGACGACCAAGGCAAAACTACCGATATTTTGTTATTCCTACCGAAAACTACCGATTTTTATTGATTTTGGACACATCCTACTCAACATCCATTTTTTGGGTTGGATTTGGTCTGAGATCTGTGCTGTCAGTATTTTACAATTCTATGTCAATACTACGTTTTTGGGACAACACCCCGGCCTACCGATAACTACCGATAAACTTTTAGTGACCCTACCGATATTAAGGAATTCTATCTGGCCACCCTGACTATAAGTGCGAAAGCGACGCACAACTCAAAAGTACTTAAATTTAAGTAAAAAGAATTTATTCAGTAAGTTATTTTATTTTTGCGAGTAGAATTTTGGCACTTCTTGACAGTCCGTTGGGCTGCAATTTTAGACTCTTCGATAGTCTGTGTATCCCGGATACACAGACTAGCGAAGAGTCTAAAATTGCAGCCCAACGGACTGTCAAAAAGTGAGATGTGCAAACCAGCTCTTTTTAGTGAGCGGCTCCGAACCGTTCAGTTCATTGAAGTGAACCGATTCTTCTGAACAGCTCTTCAGCTCATTTTGTTTTAGCAAAGCTATAACCACAGATAACAGACATTTAGGCTAGAACAATTTTTTTTCAAAAACCTGTGTAAACTCTCAAATTGATAAACGTTGGAAATCCGTTATCCGTTGGAAATGTTTCACTATTGCCATCTGCGCAACTGTTTGCTATACGTGTTTGACAGCTGCACTCTAACTGCATTGTATCGATCACTGCGCCATCTACAAACGTTTGCCAAACGTGTTTCAGACGTCTGATTTATTCGGAATCTCAGTAGCGGGTATTTACACACGATTCAAATCGAGCCTAAACGTCTGTTATCTGTGCTATAACCATGCATCGGTTCCATTTCCATGTTCTTCTCGCTCTTTCTTAACCGATGACCCGATCAGCTCTCATTCCTGCATCGAGTCTTTTCCGTCCGCTCTTTTACGGACCGAAGACACACAGCTCTTTATGGAACAGTCAAGAGCTGCTTTTAAATATGTCGTTCTTCTCACAACGGTGAACGGGTGGGAGCGAAAAGAATGGTAGATAGAACGAAACGATAAAAAAGAGAGCAAATCTGGAAGGGTACGGAGCTAGGGGCAGATCACTCTAGGAATGTATGAAAAATTTTCATCAAATTAGAAAAAAATGCATTTAATTTCCATTTTTGCATCAACTTTGCACTCCCTCGCAGAAAAGTTTGTTCAAAAAACGTCCTACGCTGATCCACTTTATTCGACGTTTTGTGGAATGTAGGGCAAGTTTTTTCGTAGGGTTTTGACGCCTTACACGCAACTCAAAAGACATTGCACGCAACGCAAAATGCATGATGAATTTCTGTTTTGATGGAAATAAATGCATTTATTTTCGCTAATTTTTAGGAATGCATCACAAGTGATCTGCCCTTAGGTACGGAGTATAAGTCCGAAGCCCATGGCTTGCTTTGGATGTTTGTATGGGGGGCAAAAAGATTGGAATGGCTCAGCTCATGAGTGGATCGCCCTATCGTGTGAGGAACAAAGCAAAAAGTCGGCAATGTGAAGAGGAAATGCCATATCTCGTTTTCTTATTAACATTGACAGTAATTGCGTACACTGTTTGCAGGGATGCCAGGTGCACAGATTTATCTGTGTTTCACAGATTTTCAATATGCTGCACAGATTGCAAAAGCTGCACAGATTTCCACAGTTTTCTGTTTTAGCGCACATATTTCCACAGCTTTTTTCTAGAATGCACAGATTTCTCAATTTTTTATTTTGCGCTTAATTTTTGACTCGGCAAAGAACCAAATCTAGTTTTCAGCCAAATTTGTACGTTTTCCGTGACACAGATTTTTAAATGGGCCACACACAGATTTTTCAAAACATCACTTGGCATCCCTGACCGTTTGTTTCAATAGGGATCTTTAATTTGGAAAAATTGTGCCAGTTTTTCATATGTATTGGTAGCGGGTGTCCTTACGAGTACACTCATATCATTCTTAAGCCTTAATTATTCTTAGAGGTGGGTAAGAAAACCAACCGGCACGTACATACACTGGTATTGTTCTCAAAATCTCAACACGTGTAAACGAGTGATGCACATCGTATTCGGTTTGGATTTCGTTCACACGGTAAACGAAAGAAAAATCTCCACCGACTCTCAGTTTACAAAACCAAACCGAGCCACTCAGCACCGTTTACATGTGTGTACGAATTTCAACTTGTGTTGATGTATTCTCAGCAGCGGTTTCGGTTTGGCTTTAGAAAACCGGGCCTGTTTTTTTCTGTACACGGTGCTTCGGTTGAAAGAAGAAGCAGTAAACTCGTCTGCAGTGCTGCCGAATAGACTGTATTGAGTTCAATTAGTTGTTGAGAGTCAATGGGGTAATATAGAAATGGCTGGTTCTGAGCAGTTGTTAAAAGTTCAACAATTGTTTAAATTGAAATTAAAGAAAACAATGAAATCAGCGATGTCAATAAAATAACAAAAACAATAAAATCAATTAAATTAATAAAATCAATAAAATTAATTAAATCAATTAAACATGACATGACATTAACACTCAATTCATTCAAAGTGGCCTGTATTTATATCGCCAATAATCGTATCAATGAGATCTAATCCACGTCTGGTTGCGCTGGTTAAGCGATTCTCGAATAATCTCGAGCACACACTCGCATTTTGTATACATATATCCTTATTATTACTGCTACAGCGCATCGTATTGATACATCTATCCTTGCACAGAGGCAATTGCGTGTATATGTGTGTTATTTACATATGGTAAGCAACTCAGACGCAAGTGGGGGGAAACTCACGATTAGGTTCTTATTTACTGAGTGCTGGTAATACGAATTTCAGTTATTTTTGCTGTTACTGTACATCGTTTTGAAACATCTACAAGGTTTGGTCGCGTACATTCGAGTTTAGAGAAAACTACCACTAAATTATTCAATTACAAAAAAACTTAATTCATTGAGAACAGCAACCAACTAACGAATAGCAAAAACACTTTCATTTTATAGACCGCCATTAAAAAGTAAGTTTCTTTAAGGAATAAATATTTCCGGCGATACCAGTCGATGTGTGTATGTAAATCTACTGCAGAATAATTAAATTTTTAAAAAATGTTGCGCAATAATTTGAATAAAAAAAATTTGATCACATTGTGTCCAATTCCGAAGTTGTCTGACTCATTACAACAAAACATGTAAAACGACCTTCAATAATTAATGTGGATATTGGTCCACAATATAACCATGCTAGTTGTTAAATCATCATGAATAGGCCGCCATTTTGAATTTCTAATTTACGACGCAATTCAAGTTTCGTTTCCTTGGAAATATATGCCTATTTAAATATGCATGCTTTTAAATGCTAAACTTTCGTCAAAATAACACCATATTGGGATGCAAAATGACGACGAATAACAATTTTTAATCTCTACACAACTTTTCGATATCAAAAATACCCTTGTTTCATGATATTTTTTACCATTAAACCGTTATTAAATGCCAGTAGTATTGAATATAGCTCGCCATTTCAGATCTCTTCAGAATATCTTGAATATACCGTCATCTTAAATTTTGATCTGCTATCATAGGTATAAAAATAGCGGAGGCTGTTAAATTTACTTTTACTTTCAATTTTTGGGCAGTTTCATACCAAACATACCCATATTGAAAACTTCCTGATGATAAATCATTATGAAAATGTTGCAATATTGAGTTAAGGAACGCCATTCATGACCACGAACATAATTTATTTGAACAGAAATATGTCTGAAGACATTTTTTCAATTACCGAAAAGATACCTTATATTATAAAGAAATTTGTTTAGAATTCTTAATAAAAATACTAGCAGCACTAGCACAGCCGATAAACATCAACCCGAATACACAACCGCAACACAACCGAAGTTTGGTTTTGTTATTCTCGTGTTTCCTTCCCATACTCGTGCACCGGTAAACGAAAATCAAAACCAAACCGCGGTGCTGTGTAAACGAAACTCGGTTTGGTTTTCGTGTCTCGTATAAACACAACCAGCGATGAGGCCGAACGCAATGTAAAGGATACATAAACACTTGTGAAAATTTGGTTTACCGTACCGGTACTCAACCGGTATTTTCCCACCTCTGATTATTCTTTTATGATTTTTAAATTTAAAAAAACCAAATCAAATTCAACCAGCAAACTGACAGTTGTCCTACTAAATGACGTATCTGCTAATATTTCGTTCGCCTCATTGTTAACCGGGACAGCACCCCACACAGCATGATCTGGTACTTTGTAAATCCGCTAGCAGCCTGCCATCCCAAGTTTAATCTGCAAACTATGGTAGATCTGATAAGGCAACCTATAGAGTCGTGCAAGTCTCATGGGTTTGGATGTGTTATTGTCCTAAAAGGAAACAAACTAAAAAATATTTTTTTCAACAGTTTCGGGCCAAAAAAATTGAAAAATTGAAATATTAACTCACGGTACTAATCTGCATCAGAATATGCCTTAACCCGCACACCCCTAAAGATCCCTATTTTCATATTTATTTTGGTAAGCTGTGGTTCTTTTAAAAAATTCTCTTTGCAAATCTGGAAGGGTACGGAGTATAAGTTCGAAGCCCATGGCTTGCTTTGGATGTTTGTATGGGGGGCAAAAAGATTGGAATGGCTCAGCTCATGAGTGGATCGCCCAATCGTGTGAGGAACAAAGCAAAAAGTCGGCAATGTGAAGAGGAAATGCCATATCTCGTTTTCTTATTAACATTGACAGTAATTGCGTACACTGTTTGCAGGGATGCCAGGTGCACAGATTTATCTGTGGTAGTAAACAAAAGGGAAAAGTTTTCTCTTTCATTAACTGCTATGAACTGTGTTTAGCCAGTAACGGTTTGTCCGGAATTTCTTTTCAAAGAGAATTTTGACAGTTGGCTTTTAAGCCGTAATCATATCTCGACAAACATATGATTACGGCCTAAAAGTCAAAATCCGCTTTGAATGGAAATTCCGGACAAACCGTTACACGCCAATCACAAATGGTTGTAGTAAACGAAAGAGAAAAGTTTCCTCTTTCATAAACTGTTGTGAACTGTGTTCGACTTGTAACGGTTTGTCCGGAATTTCCATTCAAAGTGGATTTTGACAGTTGGTTTTTAGGCCGTAATCATATGTTTGTCGAGATATGTTTGTCGAGATTTGTACGTTTTCCGGGACACAGATTTTTAAATGGGCACACAGATTTTTCAAAATATCGTCAGGGATGCCCCTGACTGTTTGTTTCAATTTTCGTATTTCTAGAGAAAATTTTCAATAGGACGTATGTAACAATGAGAGATTCTCTTTGGGGTCTTTCTCATCTGTTCATTGCTCAGCCATTTCAACATTTTCTACTCTACTCTTTGCGTAATATTCTAGTAAAAACCGTCGGCTTTCGATATGTACTGGAAAATTAGTGCAAAGTGTTGTAATGACGTCGTAATAAACGAAAGAGAAAGTAAACAAAGAGAGGCTCTTAATGTTACTTACGTCCTATTGAAAATTTTCTCTAGATTTATTTTGGTGAGCTGATGAGCTGTGGTTCTTTTGAAAAGAACTGTAGCTCATCAGCTCACTTTTGTGAATCGATTCTTTGGAACAGCTCAGGAGCGGATCGCCCATCTTGTAGGCAAAAGCAGTTTTTAACAGGCGGTCGACAAGAGCTCATATATAATATATACTCAAAAAATGGAGCAACTGCGAATACTAGAACGATTTGATTTTCTTTGTCGCTTTTGTCTAACAGAAGAGGAGTGCGTTTTAATCTTTTCAAATGAATCCGAACTTAACCCGCGGCTTAAAAAATGCCTAGATGTTCTGCTAACAAAAGTAGATGAAGATGATGGTTATCCTAACAAAATCTGCGAAAACTGCATTCGCTGTATCGAACAGTTTGTTGATTTTGAAACTGCTTGCATCAAATCGTATGAACAGCTGGAATCAGCGAAATGTCTGTCCATGGAAGAAACAAGAACTGACCGTAAGTACTGCTTTATCTCTCAACTTCCATTATAAACAATATACTTTTAGCCGATAAGCACAAGGAAGAAACGATATTACGAAAATATACAGACATACAAGGATTATCAAGAGAAGACATTTCGAAGATCGATAATTTTGACTACCAAATCGAATCCGTTTTCTCTTCAGAAGAAATAAATATTGAACATTTGGAAGAAGAACAGTTTTCGATTATTGACGAGCAAATCCAGGATCCCGATGAATCACAGGACGATGTCACAGAAGATACGGAAGAACCAAGCGAGGTTACCTCTTACCATTTATCAGTCGAACAGCAACATCTTATGGATGCAGCAATCGAAACTGAACCCTGCGGTTTTGTAGAAAGAGGTGGCCGTAAAATTCCTTTGATGACGTGTATATACTGTAAAAATGTATATAGAGGCAGAAACACTCTGAAGAAACATCTGCGGATTCATTTAAACATTAAAGATTATCAGTGTGCTCACTGTCCTCGTACCTTCACCGATCGAAGTTCGCTTCGAATTCATCAAGGCAGACATCTAGGAAAAACGTTTGAATGCTCCCATTGCGGTAAAACCTATTTCAGCCAGAACGAGCTTCGCCAGCATTTGACAATGCGGCATTTGGAAAGAAGGTACACTTGTGAAATTTGCGACAGAAAATTTCCGTCGAACACAATTTTGAACGACCATAAACGAGTTCATCTGCCCGACCGTCCCTTTGTTTGCCAACAATGCGGAACTGGATTCAAGAGAAATCGAAATCTAATACGGCATCAACAACTGCACCAGAAAGAAGAGATTAAGTCCAAGCTAGGCAATAGAAGGAATCGAATAGCTTATCCAATATAATAGGAGGGTGAGTGTGATGACCATTTATTCAATAATCTAGAGCATTGTTTGAATCACAAGGTATGCGATTTTTAAGAATAACCAGTGTTATTTGTGTACATAGTACAATTATTTTCGATGACAGCAATTATTTTATTTATTGCCATTGAATAGGTTCTGATTCACTGCGATAGGATTCTGCATGTGTCTGTCTGGACAAAGCACAAGTAACTGATTTTCAAATGTCCGATTGATTTATTTTCTAGCAGGAATTTTACAAATCTGGGTTATATTGTTTTACATTATCCGTAGTTCCAAACAGATTTTCCTTTTACTGACACATTTTTATACCCTTTAAATCCATTTCCAATTTGGTACCACATTGCCCTGGTGTAGTTTTCCGACTTCTCGCTACTCTCACTTATTCGTGCTTCTCGCAACGACTCAACACATGCGTCGTCAATTTCAAGATTCAATGTTAAATCTCTGAATACCTCCATTTCTTTGCAGCAATGAAGTTGCGTACCGTTTGCATTCGCTAGATTGATCACATATTTATGGCATTTTGATGGTAGTGTGTATCCCTCAATCAACTGTCCGTTATCCAAATTGAGTTCATTATCTTTCATAGTATCTTGGGTCGATTCCGAAGTTTTGGCACTAATCAATAGGAACATATTGGTTGGTCTAGTTACTTTCGGCTTACAGTGAATATTATCCGCTAAAGTCAATTTCATTTTAAGCTGGTTCAGTGAACCCTCCAGAGCATTACGATGATACTGCGGATAATGGTTTCGGTTGATGCCTGGAACGTTTATCACAAAGGCTTCTTTTGCTGTGTATACAGTAGACCCGAACAGAACCAAAAATTGAAATTTTTGTCTGCTTTGTTGAATCGCAGTTGAAAGTTCCTTAAATAATGTAAAGGCTTATTAAAGTCACATCTTGGGTAAATGTTCCGAATTGCGACTTTTTCGAAATGTTTTTTTTAAATGGTTATAACAAACAATGAAAGAAAAACTGGGGAAAGTTTTAAAGTAGTTTAAACTGAAAAAAAATTGTTCTTATTGACTTTACTAACGGTCGTATTGCCTTGCGTTGCGTTGTGACGATGATTTTGGCGGATTGCACACTGACTTCATCATGTTTGACTGCTGATTATCTAATAAGAGTTGCTTAGGAAATGGTAAGTAGGAATTCATACCAGTCCGACCCACATTAAAACATCAACAGCATGATAGCCATCATTGCCGGCCGCCCCCATCTTCATCGTTCACGGGGAAGGATAAAGGATAAGGTAGACAGGAAGTGTTGATGCTCCACCTACTTAACGGAAGGACGACGATTCATCAGACTCTTCCATATGTGTCGCGGAGTTGGCGGTTTGGAAGGGTATCAGGTCTAGGATTCGCTCCAAACAAGCGATGCGACCTATAAAGCATATTTTATTAGGTAGTTGTTTAGTTAGTCTTCGAGTGTACGATGACTAGAAAAAGAAAAAAATCATGTTTAGTTTATGGTTCTTTTTAAACTCTGGGCTACCGAAAATATCCTATGTTCCCTAAACAAAAGAAATTTGAACTCCACACAGCCGACCGTGGGAGTATTGCCTAGGTAAGCAAATCTTATCTGCGTAATGGGCCGGATCACGATTTATTGAAACAGTATTTAGACGGAATTTGTTACTTCTTCTCTACGATATATTTATTGACTTGAAAACTACCGAGTGATAACACATTATACAGGCAACGATAGCGCGAGATGTTATAAATCATGGAAAGTATTTCTTATTTTCCATATCGGATTGTTTGTGGAATACAAGTATACGAGCGATAATAACGAATACTGTAGGGAAATATAAAGGATTGTTAACCTGATGCACGGGCTTGTTAGCAATAACGGAGCTTGAAATTAGGTTCATAAAAACAGACGCGGCGAATTTTCAATACGTATTGACCCATGATCATCGATACTAGTCAGATTAGTTGGGGCTAATTTTCGATCAACTATTCATTTTTACGGCAATGTTTTCTCGACTAGATCTGTTCGCACCCTCTCATTCTGCTACTATCGGCAGAAGGCTGATAGCACCCAGTCGTCGCCGGTCTAAGGACCAAATGTCACCAATAGACTTAGACTTGCGTGGAGGCATGAGATAGAAAACTTGTGAGAATTTTGTTATCCTACCATTTGACGACCCTTTACTAACGGTTGTATTGCGCATGAGAAAGTGACGTTAGAGCGAATGTAATGTGATGCTGATTGGTCGCATAGCCGAGGGATCTGCAGCAATGCAAAGCCGCTGAGGATCTGCTGGACGAGGTGGTCTTTTTCTCGCCGTCGAAAGTACAAACATTGGTAATGCCTAATGTGGCTACGCATATCGCCTTTTTCTCATGCTAAGAGTAGCCCCTGTGTTTGAGTATACCGAGCATACGAGTGGATCATAGGTTTGTTTACATTTTCGACAGCGAGATCAAGACCACCTCACCTGGCGGATTGCCAGCGGCATTGCGCCTTTTCGAATGCTTGGACTTGACTGCATCACAATACTTTCGCCCTAGACGGCACTTTCCTATGCGCAATACCCCCGTTAGAAAGGACTTATTTTTTCAGTTTAAACGATTTAAAAGCTTTCCTCCCGATGTTTTTCGTTATTTGTTGTAAATTAGGCCATTTAGAACCATTTCCAAAAAAAATCGCCCATTTTTCGAAAAATCCGCGATTCGGACCATTTACATCTTGTTTCCTGATGTTTTATAGCTCAATTACCTCAAATAGTTGATTTACGGTTTCCAAAGACTTCGATGCAGTTTCACGCTGTTTATTTAGTTGGTAGTTGTTCCATTCTGAAGGTTCGCCGTTGTCTTCTGAGCCATTTGAGATTTTCTTCACTATCATTCGAAACACTTGGAAGCAGAACGGAATTTGGTTACGTTGAAATAGCAAAACCTCGATTACTGTTTGAACCATTCGTGAGCATGTTTCATATGTGTTCACATCTAAATTTAGTGTTATATCTACAGTTGGCACCTCAGTATTTTTCATATTTTCATGCAAAATTTATACTAAACAGAAAAAAAAACATACTAAATAAATTACTAATTGAGATCAAAACTGTCTTCCATGTATTGAACCAAATTGAACTCATGGGATTTTCGATTGATTGACACCGGTGTAGTGCAAGATGGAGAGAAAGGTGGGAACATTTGACACTTTTGAGTGTATTAGTATTATACTTGCAAAATTAAGAATGGCGGTCGGGGCCCTTGAAGTAAACATAAACACACAGACTAACAGACATAACACTCAAAAACAAAGTTTCGCCCGCTTTAACAGCCATTTTAAATATATTTCTAGTTGGGACTGTGGCCACATTTGAAATTATGGCGCCACTGACATATGAACAAGCATACCGGGGTTAGACCACTACTGAAAAATTGTTCCCAAACCTGAGGGGTAACTCACCAGTAAATGAGTGTTTGGGACTGTGAATAAAAGGTGGAGCTAGTGTTCTGGGAAAATTGTCGGATCGATGTTTTTTGAGGGAATTTCCGTTAGTCTGTGATAAACATCCGAACGAGCATCCTGATTCTTTGGCGCACGATGAAAAGTGAGGAAAGGCCGAGCTTTACCTCGGATCTACCGATTAGAACACTTATGGACGCTTTTTACCTCGAAAAAACCCGATTAAATTAATTATGACCGAACCGAAATAAAACTTATGGCAACAGAAAGGCCCACTACGTCACTTGTTTGTGCTTTTCTTTTTCATATCCTCTTGTTTTTTCGGCTTCATCAAAGAAAAACGACAACCGCACTCACACACAGAAAAAAATGTGCACACATGTATCCGTCTTGGGTGTAGTGGATTCCACTGCGGTTTTGCACTTTCTAGCAGAAGTGTCAATTGGCGATTTGCGGCAAAACCAAAATTAGTCATGCGACACCTATGATTCAGCTCATGAACTGGTAAAGTGATACAGTTTGCTTTTTTCACCCGCAAGTGAGTCGTAGCTTACAACAAAAACTTCATTTTCCTGTCGGAAACAGCTTACCACTGCCAAAATATGAATGAAACGAGTAAGAAATTTAGTTTTATTTGCAATAGGGATCTTTAATTTGGTAAAATTGTGCCAGTTTTTCATATGTATTGGTAGCGGGTGTCCTTACGAGTACACTCATATTATTCTTAAACCTTAATTATTCTTTTATGATTTTTAAATTTAAAAAAACCAAATTAAACTCAACCAGCAAACTGACAGTTATCCTACTAAATGACGTATCTGCAAATATCTCGTTCGCCTCATTGTTAACCGGGACAGCACCCCACACAGCATGATCTGGTACTTTGTCAATCCGCTAGCAACCTGCCATCCCAAGTTTCATCTGCAAACTATGGTAGATCTGATAAGGCAACCTATAGGGTCGTGCAAGTCGCATGGGTTTGGATGTGTTATTGTCCTAAAAGGAAACAAACTAAAAAATGTTTTTTTCAATAGTTTCGGGCCAAAAAATTGAAAAAGGACTGAGGTATTAACTCACGGTACTAATCTGCATCAGAATATGCCTTAACCCGCACACCCCTAAAGATCCCTATTATTCTGAAATTACAGCCATTTGCAACTATTTGGCTCATACATTTCTTCGAAATATATTCGGGGTATTATTGTGGTTATCAAAAATCGTTCCATAAATAAAATTCCAACTTGAAACCGAGACCCAATCAGTACCAATGTCAAACTCCTTCATATTTGGACTACGTAGGAGATTCAGTGAAGACTATCAGAGAGAAGGATCGGCTGTGTATGATACAAAGGTGATACTTTCCTATTAACCAGATATATTCTTTCCTCGCGTGATCCGGAGAGTTGCATGAATTTACACCATCTCATGAAGGTTTAGCTTAACTTCAGAGGAACTGGAAATGATGTTGCGGCGGCTACGATGCTCAACCAATTACATTTTGGAACAGCACACATATAGCTCTGCGAATAATATTAGAAACCACTATGTTTTACAACCTTTTCGCAAGATGTTTACTCATCATCTTATAAAATGATGGTTTTCCATCATTTTCATAAACAATGATCAACAAATTGATCGGTGATTTGGTGTTTAAAAGTTATTTTTTAACAATGTTTACAGAAAATATATGCACTATGACAGAACAGAATCAAATCAGCAACACTTTGCTTCCAGCGCTATCTGTGAGCGGTTTCAACGTAGAATCGCCAATGGAACATACCCACACGGTAAAAAAAAATTTCACGTCTAATCCAAGAGCAGAGTTTTTAATAGTAGAGTTGCGTAAAGAGGATTGGCAACATTGGACCAATCATTGGTCTTTTTTAAATTTTGGCAACCTTCTATTTTTAGTTAAATTTCAAATGACTTCACCCGAACGCTTCAGTTAGAAGTTAACTTTGCGCATTTAAAAATTTAAAATTAAGTGTTTAGTTGTATTTTGTAAAAATCAGTACGATAAATAACATCGTATAAAGAATTTAAGCTTTTTCCGGTTCTCAACTGATCCGCAACTAAGAACGAAATGCATTGATTTTTGCCGCTTGCCGTCTGATTGGGGTGTGACAAAAAACAGTCGAATTTGCAGCGTAAGATAAATTTGAAAAGGTACATAAGTGGAATGCATACACAAATTTGTCAAAATTTTAGCTGCACTTTAACTATGAGAAATACCTTCATATTTCCACTGTCGGTGGAAGAGCTGTTCCGGTGTTTAAAATAGTGCCAAATTTGAATATCAGTGAACATATATTTTTTAATAATTGTCATTAAGCAAAATATTAACATTATTTAAATGTTAATATTACATCATTGAATTTTTTTCTCATAATTATAATCACATAATAACGATACTCCCCACGCATTCGAGCATTGTTATTCTTCGTGTCCGATAGGTAGACGTTTTGAGTGTTCAATAGGTAGATTTGCTTCAGTCTTTGCGCAACTGTTCTTTATAAACTGTGTCCAAGTGCTTTTTCACTTGAATTAGTTTGTCATGCCTCACTACCAATTGAAGTGATTTGGCTTTGATAATCTGGTGATTTACAAATGGCACTAAAGTGATCCGGCTTTTAAAACTATTTAATGGATTTTATCTATAAATCAAAATGCTTATCTGTTGGATTCGCACCACTGTTCAAATCTATTGAATTTGAATGGTTCAACCTTTGTTTACAAATGTCAAATGTACATGAACCTAATTGTCGTAAAACAAACACTTGGAAATCGGTGTAAGAATGTGAAAATCTAGATAGTATGTAATTTTTTGAGTGTTCGAAAGCGTGAGTATTACATTATTTTTTGTTAAGCTCAAATTTATTATGCTATTATTTATGTTCAAGGCACGGAATGCACCGGAAAATTTATATTACACTGAAAAAACTAGACACGTTAACATCATGTGGAAAACACTTGAATTGATTCAATTGTAAAACACATGAAAATGATACGTTTGTCATTTGAATATCTAATAGAGTGTGGGCAAGGGACCATCCATAAATGAAGTAGCATTATATGGGGGAGGGGAGAGTTTTGTATTTTGTGATGATGTATGACGACAGGGGGGTAGGGGGTCATGTCATGCTACGTAGCTTTTTTAAAGGGGAATAGGGGTTGACCTGATGTCACGACAATCTTACCCGTGTCATCTAACTAACATCGTTTTTGATTTTTTTTAAATTTTTTACGGGGACAACGAGGGGGGTGAGAGTTGCCGTCAAGCTACGTAATTATCAGGGGGGTATATAGAATTTTGTGACGAAATGCTACGATGGGGAGGGGAGTGCTAAAAATCACTCAAAAAATGTTACGTCATTTATGGATCATCCCCAACATGATTTTCAAATGGAATTCTTGCGAACATTATGTGAAAATCACATTAATATCGTAAGAAATATCACTGACTAAGATTTTCAAATGAATTACACGTGAATATCAATTAGTTTTACCTATAGATTTAATGGGTAGAAGAATCGGCGAAATCAATTGTTTTACATATGGATATGCACTATATGTTTTTCACACGAATGTCATGTGGAAAGTTCATACTATGCGACTCAACAGCATGGCAACCAAAATTCAATGGTAAAACATATCGTATTCATGTGAAAGTAGTATGAATATAATTTGAAATAGCACATGAACTTCTTTTTAATAGATTTTCATGTGAAATTCGAAGGGAAATCATTTGATTTGCTTTTCAACATGCACGGTAAAAAATCATCACGTTAATGTAAAATGATTTGCAGTTGAATTCGCACTACTTGTCAAGCATTGCAATGTGAAGTGCAAATCTATTGGAAGAAACCATATGAAACAATGATCGAATCAAGAGAAAATCACTTCAATTGCAATAGATTTGCACATCACTGTTGATGTGCAGTGTATTGAACTCTTGGTTGTTTTTCATTAGTATGTCAACAAATTATCACATTCAATTTAAATAAAGCACGAAGGAATCAACAGAAAATCACTTCAATTGTTGTTGGCTTGCACATCACAACTGATGTGCAGTTCATTAAACTCTGAATGATTTCCATATGTAACTTTCCGAATTATCACTTTCAATGTAAAGGGATTATCTTGGGATTTCATTTTGGTTAAACAAAGTAGCTTAAAATGTTATATCGTTATATTTCACATGTTAATTTAATATCTGTACAGACGATATTCACACATTTCACTCATTGGGTTTTCGTGCGATGTGCCAAATGCCAGCTTTCGATTGTCTCGGTCAACTCCATAGTTGTAATCGTTGCGGAAGGAAACCCTTTTTCGATTGATGAAGAGTATTGACCTGAAAACAAATAATAGTATAAAAATTATTGTTTTGACATTGACAAAATTTTCATAATACTCACGATCTATAGAAGTTGAATAATATAGGAAGGAAATGTCAGATCACAGCTTGGATTGCGACTATCTTCCTCCGATTGCCGACTCTGTTTGTTGTCAGTTGGGCATCTTCATACTTTTGAGCCCATGCGTTTTTTGACATTTGTAACCAAGGAAAAAGCAATTTTTATTCAATAGATGTGAACAGTGGTGCTAATTCAACAGATTTAAGTTTTATTTTAAAGGTAATTTCTATTGAATAATTATCAAAGAGAGATCACTTTGATGTAAATTGTTAATCACTATAAAATCAAAGCTAAATCACTTCAATTGGTAGTGCGCCATAACGATCTGACTGAAGTGCAAAAGCCTTTAAATTAGACATTTTTTTACCGTGTGCAAATGCACTTGAAAATGTTAAATTTCCTTTGGTTTTATAGTGTGATTTTCTATCAGTGTATGATAAATCATAAATATCAGCTTGGAAATCATGCGGAGTTCAATACATGTTCCATTAGAAGCCATGTGTAAAACATTCCAAATTGAAGTGATTTCGTAGTGCTTTGATGTGATCAATTTCAATAGATTGGCATATCGCATTGCAATGTTTGTCAAGTAGTGCGAATTCAACAGCAAATCACTTTACATCAAAGTGTGCAATGTTCACCGTGCAGTTTTCTTCACTTCTGCTAGAAAGTGCAAAAACGGTGCAGTTTCAGTGCACTCCACTACACCGGTGTCAATCAATCGAAAACCCCATCAGTTTCGTTCGTTTCTATTCAACGCGGAAACAAAAAACTACCTAAAATTGAGTTCCTTTAACTCAAACTCGTGGTATGGTAGGGTTGTTAATCGATAATTAATCGTCATCGTCGATAACGTTAACCACCCGTCAACGTCATCGGAAACTCCGTTAACGATAATTTATCGTCGGATTCATCGTCATCGTCGATAATTCATCGGTGGTTATCGCGATACATTTTGCGTTACTTTCCCGTTTATTGGAGTTGAAGTTGATGCGGTCAACTTTCAATTGTTTTGAAATAAATAACTATTGGAAGACATGTTGTTGGCAGTTGAAAATCAATAGTTTTGGACATTTTCTATGCACAGGGGGTCCGACGATGAGTCAAAATGGAATTTTTTGTCAACTTTTCGGGAGAGTTTGTATTGAAGGGAAAGTTATTGGCAGTTGACAATCAATAGTTTTGGACATTTTCAATACACAGGGGGTTCGACGATGTGTTAAAATGGATTTTTTCAACTTTTAAGGAAAGTTTATTATATTGAAGAAGTTATTGTTAAGTGAAAATCAATAGTTTTGGGAATTTTCAATGTACCGTCGGTGCGTCAAAATAGAAATTTTTTCAACTTTTCGCGAACTTTTTATATTGAAGGGCAGGTTGTTGACAGTTGAAAATCGATAGTTTTGGACATTTTCAATTCACAGGAGGATCCACCAGTGCACAGTGTTTCCAAAGTGGCAAAAAGGTGAAATAAATTCTTTGAACCACGAAAAACATTTTTAGCTATAGTGTCTTCAGCAAAGTTTATTTATATTTTTTTGCATTTAAAAAGTATTAGTTGGGTGATTAATCCCTCTAAAGCTGAGCAGCAAGTTTTTGTTTGGTCATTTATGAAAATAAAAAAAAACTTTCTTTGGCAAAGTTGTTGAGAATATCTTAAGTATTAACTTCGCTGAAGAGACTATGTGTCTATCTGTCGATTTTAAATCACATTTGTGGAGATTTCTTTGATATACCCCTGAAAATTGCTTTTTTAAAAATACTTTTCCTGGTAATTTTGTAGAATTTCAAAATGTTCCAAGATTTTGTTCACCATAAGAAAATGCAGAATTTTTGTAATGTAAGTTTATTTGTATCTCTTACAACTTAGAAGTTATCGAATGTTGTGTCCAAAAAGCAAAACAAACACTATCAAAATCGTTTGGTGGGCTCCAACCTACGTTCAAGTCAAATTCGAGTAAATTCCTTCTTTAGCATATTTTTCTTATCTTAGAGATGCAAAATAATCAAAAATAATAATACTGTACTGTAAAACCTCCTTAAGGGAAATTTTTACTAAATGATCAGTACGGGTTATGAGGCTTTGTCGAGGGACTAAAGAAGAATATTTTAACCGCTCCGATTTATTAAAAAGAAATAAAAAATATGTTAGTCCAGGTGTTTGCGTTTCGACTTCGTCTCTTCAGAACCAGAAAAAATATGTGCCGATTTTGCCAATGTCATCGTTTTATCAGCCTAAAATTCGCCAAGGGGCTGATAAAAACGGGTCTTCACTGTATTCAAAAAACCGACTAAAACTCTATTATGAGGCCGTTCATAAATTACACTACATATTTAAGGGTAAAAGAAGGAAGAATGAAGCATCTTGTTACATAGTGTAGAGAAGAAACGGAGGAGGGGACTAAAAGCTTCCTAACTAGAAAATGTAATCAAACATTGGAAATGTGTATGTATATTCTCTTTTTTAAAATCCGGAATCTTCTAGTTTAAATTAAAATTATAATAAAATCTGTTAATCACCACACCACTAAAATGTGTAGTGTAATTTGTGAATGGCCTAATAATAGTGGTTTAGAAGTTTTTTTCAATACACTACAATTTTGCGTGCTATAAATTACTAATTACACAATAGCTCAAAATTTGTTTTCTTCATGGTCAAAACAATTTTGATCACCTTTTTGCCGCTTGGAAACACTGTGCACCTGGGACTCTTCTGTGCACAAACTTACTCGAAAAGTTGAAAAATTCAATTTTGACACATCGTCGGACCCTTCTGCGTTTTGAAATGTCCAAAATTCCCTTCAATATAATACACTTTCCCGAAAAGTTTAAATTATTTAATTTTGACGCCCTGTGCATAGAAAATGTCCAAAACTATTGATTTTCAACTGCCAACAACATGTCCTTCAATAGGTATTTATTTCTAAACAATTGAAAATTAACCGGATCAACTTCAACTCCAATAAATGGGAAAGTAACGCAAAATGTATCGCGATAACCGATGAACCGACGATGACGATGAAAACGACGATACAATTATCGACGATGACGATGGAGGCGACGATACATTATCGTTAACGGAGTTTCCGATGACGATACATTATCGTTAACGCCCGGATAGAATTTTACAATAGCATTTACCCTACAAACAATTATAAAGCAATAAATATTATAGTTATTACTGTTTCAACATTGTTCGATACCAAGTTCTCACAGTAGATTTACAATAAAATTTTACGTAACAATAAATTTCACTGTTCAGCAAAAAACTGATACAGTGCATTCACATTAAATTTTACTGTTTTCGAGAAAACAATGCATGGGGAAAAATTGATTTTTCTAATGTTAATATACATAACCACCCCCCTTTTTCACTGTAAAAGTCTATTTTACATTGAAATTTACTGTAAAAACACTAAAGTTTATTGTTTTTGTATTGTAGCATAATACTAAAATTTACTGTAAATTATTGTAAAATTACTGTACTGTCACACTGAAAATCATGGTTTTGTTACTGTACATTTCTATTTGGGCGAGTAACGCCGATAAATTATCGTGAAAAATGTATCGTATTAACAACCCTGGTTAAAATTAGGTAAACCGTGTTGAAGGTAGTTTCCATTTAACCACGGCAAAAATTACAACTCATTGATAGGTTTTTTATACTAAAATTTAAGTTGAATTTACCTAATTTTGAGTATACCCCAAACAACTCAAAAGCACCTTCCTCCACGGAAGACCTCGACTGAGTCGAATCTCTCGTTTTGTTTTTGACAACACTAATAAGTGCGAAGGCGTCGCACAACTCAAAAGTAAGTTAAAAGAACTTATTCTGCAGGTTGTTTTATTTAACCGTGAAGTAAAAACGATATAAAATTTTTGACAGCTGATTATGATTATTAATGGGATTTTCGATTGATTGACATCGGTGTAGTGGATTGCACTAGTTTTGCACTTTCTAGCAGAAGTGTCAATGGAACATACCCAGTTTTCTGCACTTCTGCTAGAAAGTGCAAAAACGGTGCAGTTTCAGTGCACTCCACTACACCGGTGTCAATCAATCGAAAACCCCATAAATCTACACTGAGAAATAAAAATATGCATAGTTTAGCATACTTTCTATTCCCGTCTCTTTTCTTCCCACTGAGACGTCCAAAACATTGTTTCAAAATCGTCCAATGCGGGTCCAACGATGGATGTTTGTTGAACGGTTATTTGGACGTTGTCCAAATTGTTCCAACGTCCTTCACGCAGAATAATCAGGCCTTTTTGAATCGACAAAACGTTTTGTTGAATCTAAAACGTGGCGAATGACTGTTTCAAACTGAAATGGGCGTTTTTCAAAAGCGTTTGGTTTAGTTCAACAAATACTTCTGTTTACATTTTAAATAGAAACATTGTTGAATCAAAATAAAATTTGTTAGATCTAACTGATCCCTTTGTTAAAAACCAACAGAATCTTTGTTTAATTTCAACTAAATTTGAGTTGTTCTCTCCTATGGTTGATACAAAAGATTTGTTTTTTGTTCCTTCAAACTTGTTTGTTCGGTTAAACTTAACATTATTTTGTTGTTTCAAACGAAATATTTGTTGAAACTACTGAAAATCCAACAAATGAATTAGTTGGTAATTTCAACCAACAGTATTGATTGAATCAAACCTGAATCTTGTTTGTACCTATATCAAACGCGAAAATTGTTGTTTAAAATCAAAATTTGTTTATCTTTACTAATTTTTTTTCTGCGTGTTCATTGGACGATTTTGAAACTAACCGTTCCTAGAGGGTTCTGCTGTGATTTTTATTACAGACACTGTATATAACCAAAGAGAATAGGGAAAGAGACGAATAGTGTGAAGCCAAAAATACCTTATTGAGCAGACCAATCGTGCAATGTAAATAAACATTACTCATGCCTGAGTTGGAGGAGATAAGTATTGAACTTCTATCAAAAAAGAAATTTGAATTTTCGTCAGAATTTAGTTCAATCGTGATTGTAAGGTGCATTCTAGAGTATATGTATGAGTAAAAATAAGCTTTAGATTTCATCTCTTTGTTTCGAAATGCACATCGTTTGATAAACAAATCCATCGATCGACATACGGTTTGTTTTCAAAATATAATAGGAGTCATTTAAAGTGCTGCCTGTAGAAGCGGTTGCCAAAATTCTAGTGTTGAAATCATCATAAAGGGAGTGTTGCCGTTTTGACTGATTTTCACTCTTCGTCTCTTTCACTATTCTCTTTGTATATAACAGACTAGCGGAGAGAAAAACAGTAAAACTGGCAACCATGAATGTAAATTGGCATCACGGAAGCTCTCACCCAGTTAAACTCATTCCGGAACCGGTTCGGATTTCTGAATGGAGTCATTATGGATTCCAAATCAAATGCTACAACCGATTCCGACTCAGAATCGGTTGTTGCATTTGATTTGGAATCCATATTGACTCCATTCAGGATTCCGAATCAAATTCCGAATGGTTTGACCGGGCATAAGCTTTACATGGGCTTCCTCTTGTACTTCCTCTCTCAAAACCCTCATGCTCGTTTGGCTGCACTTTTTGACAGTCCGTTTGGCTGCAATTTTTGACACTTCTCTAGTCTGTGTATAAAGTGTCTGCAATTTTTATGCATTCTCTACACGCAAACAAAAAACTACCTAAAATTGAGTACTTTTGACTCAATCTCGGGTCCGCCGGGCGAGGTGGCCACCGACCCGCCGTCGGAAGCAAGCGAACCTGTGATCCACTCGTTTGCCCGGCGTACTCAAACTTAGAGGCTATCCCTAGTTTAAGGCTAGTTTACAGTCCGGAAAACGTGTCACGGGATTTGGGTCCCTGTGTATTTTAAATGGAGCTCGGGATTTCAAATCCCGTGACGGGAAATAAGTCTACACAAAAATGACAGTTTTCCTGAAGTGTAAACCCAACCGCGGGAAACATCACGGGATTTTAAAACTCTCCACACAGAAATCCGGCCGGGAACAATTCAACACAAATTGTTTCCGACGGGGAAAATAGTATTTTTATAAAGTTTACAATTCGCTGCAAGTTGGATACAGTTTGTATTTTTAAGAAGCAGCAGAGTTTTTGGTTTGACAGTTTGGAGAGATCTCAGCGGGAAATTTTCCCTGATCAAATCCCGACGCAAATCCCGTGCGAAATCCCGTGATCCATTTCCCGAACTGTAAACTAGCCTTTACACGCAAAAGCGATGTGGCGTAGCCACATTGGGTGGTGGACACAAAATAAAATTGGCAACGCTAGCAAAATGTAAACATAAATGAACACTCCGGATGAATCTATCGTCAATTGACATTTCGAGGAGTTTTGATTCGAGCCAATAATATGGGCCCTTCATTTCTTCTTGTTTGCCCAAAAAAAGTGACAGCTGATGCACACATATGGGATTTTCGATTGATTGACACCGATGTAGTGGATTGCACTGGTTTTGCACTTTCTAGCAGAAGTGTCATAATGGAACATACTCAGTTTTCTGCACTTCTGCAAGAAAGTTCAAAAACGGTGCAGTTTCAGTGCACTCCACTACACCGGTGTCAATCAATCGAAAACCCCAATAGAAAAAAAATGTGTACACCTGTATCCCAGTCAAAAGGGCTAGTTGCTGGTTAACGGGAGGCTATTTGCCAAATCGGATGCGCTAATTGCCCTTCAATTTGCCAGCAATTGCTGGCAATTAGGGGGCTATTTCAACTGCAACATTTGGTCGATTTGCCGCCGTCATTTTTTTGCCGCCCAACCCGCCCTTAAATCGCCACCAAATCGCCCACGGAACGCGCAACTTAATCGCCCTTAATTGCCTAATATGAAAATTAAAAATAATACTTATTTTCGGATTCATTATCTACTCACATCTACTTACCAGTATACTAGGTAAACACCACCAAATTGAAGGTAGAATCAAATACAAATATGTTAATACGGAATGCTCTGATGATTTTTCGAGGACGCGTTTTAAGCTACCCTGTACCTGGAAAGGTACAGTGTCAAAGTGACAGTGTACTTTGAAGAAATTTGTTTGAAACTGGTAACACTGATAATTTTTGTTTATTTTGGTAAATTGCCGTAACTAACATAGCGTTTCTAAGGAAAAAAAACAAAAATTCTAGTTTCTATAATCTTTTCGTGTAATCTAGAAATAATAGGAAAAGAGCTAATATATAATAATTATTCTACTCTCGAGTCGAGAAAAAAGGTTAATCCTTATGGATGAAGAAGCAAAAATGCATAAATTTAAATCATTCTGGTATGGAACCTTAGGGCGAGTCCATCGAGGAAGATCTGTTTACAGCAATAATTTTGTGTAGTTTATTCCAAGGTGCTTAGAGTTGATTAAAGAGAATAAAAACTTCTTGGATTATTCGGTCAAGAAGCCTTCAAACAGCTACAGCAAATTCAGGTTAGACGAGATGCACGTATGGGCGAAGAAATCTCGGATGAGCTGCTCATGATGTTATTAAAATTACTGAAAAAATGTATCTTTTAAGCGATTTATGAAAATTGTTCAGCCTAAAGCAAGTGTTCGTAATTAAATCTGCTCAATTTTTTTGTCTAACTGCGATACCTGAATACCAATAGTAACGTTTATCTAGTAAGATAATAAAGTACCATTTGTCATGGTAGTGGTTATAGCAATGGAAATCGGAGCGTACACTGCTTAGTTGGTAGTTGTCCTAGGTACTGTTGTCCCTTGGTTTGTAATAAATAAGGGGAACAATTCTAGGCAATACGACGTAAGACCATAAAGCAAATCAGTAAACTAGGCACTTCAATGCTGTGTATCTACTTGAAAGATGTGACAACCGTTGGCGTTGTGTCGTTACTAGGGGTATTTCTCGGATGCTTAAAAATTGATTGCTTCGTCTCCAATATCAATGGCTTCTTCAATTGAATAAATTATATTTGCTCAGTAAATTACTTAAATTAAGTTTTCATCCATCGATCACACACAATGGTTTCTCAAAATTTACTCCTAAGAAGCTGGTGACTCCGTCAGCAGTCTTCGATTGTTCTGCGATTATTTGGATTTCGCTTATATTCTCGTAATGCTCAGGTTTCTCCACCAATACAACAACCATTGTTTTGGAAAAAGTAATATGTGGATTAGAAACATAATATTTTAAAGTAACTATATGAATAGAAACAGACTTTGTACACTTGGAAATGTACTTAGACACTAAAATTGCACATATACTTCACTATGAGAAATTCAGTCTCATAGATGTTTGCCTTAGAGCATTTTCGTTTTTACATAGTACTACACCGGTGTAGTGTAAAAGTATAATAGAGTGACAACACTCAAGTGTATAGTATCGGCGAAGAGCTATATTAACAACAAAAATGCTTGTAGACTGATTCGAGTATGGACAAATTGATTTTTTCAGTGATATGCACCGGGTAGTTCCGTGAAGTGGCTATGCACTTTCGATCAGTAGTGCAAAAAACTGGGTATGTTCCATTGACACTTCTTTTCCACTACATCGGTGCACTACCATCGAAAACGGCAAACGAAAGCGAATCGCGATCGAAATGCGTTAAGTTTATGTACAATTCTGAAGTGCAAGTGAATTTGTATTTTATACAGCACTAATGTATAGTTTTAATGCGGAAAGGTTTCTTGTCATACATTTCTGCCGTGCGTCGACCAGGAAGAATTCAATATTAATTCGTCAAAAGGGCGAAATTGTTTTTTGTAAACAAACTTGATTCGCTCACTAGTCTGCTGCAGAGTGGAATTTCATGTAAAATATGCGTTTATGTAAATTTTTACTCTTCGTAGAAGTAATTTCAATTGTTTTCTGCTTTGAAATTATAGTAAATTAAGAGAAACCATCAAAATAAAAGTTTGTTTACAAATCTTATTCGCCCTTTTGCAAATTTAGTATGGAATTGTCATTATCAAGTTCGTAGCACTGGCCGTACAAATTACCTGTACGTTATGAAAGAATGCAGTGCCAAGTATTTCTCTTTTCTATCCAATTATTTAAGTCCTTAATATTTGGAATCGAGCCAGTTTAACGAGTCCTTGCCATAGGCTACTGAACAACACACTTTATCTCGAGTTTACAATAAAATATTTGTCTAGGATTCCCTTTGATAAAGTAAATTCAATCATGTTTTGTACGGAAATCGTCGAGGAGCTGGCATCTAGCCACGAAGAAATGACCGTTCACTTTCGTCCGATGCTCTCTACCACTGTTTGAAGGCCAGTCTTTAATTCATCGATATCTGGATGGAAACAGGATGTTTAAAGTGCAGTTGTAGCTGAGGATATTGTGCGACACAGTGTTATCATCTCACAGAAATTAATACGGATTTGAAAAAATTTGACTTTTCCAGCATATATCGATCGCATCGCCGTTTCGCTCCTCCTTTCCGAAATCGAGGTTCATCATCGGTTTCTTTTCGGCCATTCACTGAAAATTGGGAAAGCCATTAGCCATAGATGAATCGTTATAATATTTTACTTCTACTCTCGATGAATCTTATGTCCAGCTATCCGACTGCGGCAACAGAAATCGACAGAAATAGATGACATGTATAACGGAATAAAGTATATGTTGTTTGTGCAACTGCCGAAAACAACCAAATTAATATCACCATGGGCACGCTAAACAAATTGCGTTGCCGGTTATATTTATTTCCATAAACTTTAACCTGTCAAGGCGGAGCAGAGCAATTGGGTTGCGTAATTTGATTGTTAGGTGAACCAAGTTTTGATTTTGCTTTTGTATGGGACCTTGGCGTATTTAATTTGTATTTGGTAGAATCAATGGTGAAATTAGTATTGCACTCCAAAACTTACCACAATCTGACTTTCATTAAGACTTTAGGGCAGAGATCTTGTTCCACTATACTTACACACGATTCCACAATTTCCCACATTTTTTTGGCTAAATGAAGTGCACTAGACAAACAAACTACAAGGAAGAACACACCAATTGTTCAAAAAACAATTTCAAGCTTAAGCCAAACATGAATCGCCATGTTTCAAAAACGCGAAAAACAACCTAGTCCATTTCAGCCGCCAGAAAATTTGTCTAAGTATTGAAATTACCTTTAAATCGCATTCGCAAATTGCATTTGTTCCGAGGGGCAATTAGCACAGACGAGTTGAGTCAAACGTCAAACTTTTTAAATCGCCTGACCATGTTCGTCCGCATTTTTTGACAGGGATACACCTCGGTCTGAAAAGGGATCTTTAGGGGTGTGCGGGTTAAGGCATATTCTGATGCAGATTAGTACCGTGAGTTAATATCTCAGTCCTTTTTCAATATTTTGGCCCGAAACTATTGAAAAAAAGATTTTTTAGTTTGTTTCCTTTTAGGACAATAACACATCCAAACCCATGCGGTTGCCTTATCAGATCTACCATAGTTTGCAGATGAAACTTGGGATGGCAGGTTGCTAGCGGATTGACAAAGTACCAGATCATGCTGTGTGGGGTGCTGTCCCGGTTAACAATGAAGCGAACGAGATATTTGCAGATACGTCATTTAGTAGGAAAACTGTCAGTTTGCTGGTTGAGCTTATTTTTTGGTTTTTTAAAATTTAAAAATCATAAAAGAATAATTAAGGTTTAAGAATGATATGAGTGTACTCGTAAGGACACCCGCTACCAATACATATGAAAAACTGGCACCATTTTTCCAAATTAAAGATCCCTATTGTCCTTTAAGGACGATTCAGACGATACATCAGCTTCCGTCAACGGAACGTCACCGTTCCGTCAGGATAAGTTAAATACTTTTCTCTTGCGCCCGTTCACACGTGCCGTACGTCAAAACGTTCCGTGCCGTTGATGTTGTGTGTGAATACCTCCATTTAACTGCATGTAACTTATCCTGACGAAACGGTGACGTTCCGTTGACGTTGACGGAAGCTGATGTATCGTCTGAATCGCCCTTAATACTTTTCTCTTGTGCCCGTTCACACGTGCCGTACGTCTAAACGTTCCGTGTCGTTGATGTTGTGTGTAAATGCCTCCATCTAACTGCATGTAACTTATCCTGACGGAACGGTGACGTTCCGTTGACGGAAGCTGATGTATCGTCTGAATCGTCCTTTATTCCATTTTTATTGAAAATGGGTACTTTATTTTATTAGTGTAGAGTTCAAAACAAAAATCTGCACAAAACTTCCAGCTGATATCTCGCGTGTTTTTTGAAAAGGGCCAATAAGCATGCTGTCAAAATTCACTTTGAGGGGAAATTCCGGACAAACCATTAGCCGCAGACTATAAATCTTAGCAGTAGACGAAAGAGAAAACTTTTTTCTTCCATAAAATGTTAACATCCGTTCTCGGAGAGTTACGGTTTGGCCGCAATTTTCTCTCAGTGAATTTTGACAGCATGCTTATTGGCCGTTTACAAAAAAACACGCGTGAATATTGACCTTTCTACTCCCGTTAAAAAAGAAACGGTGCCAAATTATTTCGTGAGGAAAACAAAAAAAAATTGCACTGCAAAAACCGATTGAGGTTAGATATTTCGTGAGGCAAACAAACCAAACTCCTTTGGTTTGACTTTGCATCTGTGGTTGTAAATGAGCTGTCAGAAATCATAAGACATAAAAAAATTTAAGTTTTTACAATCAAATATAACGTTGAAGAATGTCTATTGAATACGATAGTTGGCATCTTTTGGAAAACTTTGAAAATATTTGCCGTTTCTGTCTGTCACAAGAGAATTGCATCCAGATACTTCACGATGGAAGAATCAACGACACTTTATTAAAAGCTGCAGATATAATCATTTCAAAGGTAAGGATCAACCCTGGTAGGTTAACAATCGAATCATTGCGAATAATTGAGCTCTTCTCCTTAGGTGGATGAAAACGATGGTTTGCCTAACAGTATCTGTCAACGATGTTTGAACTGTGTAATTGAGTTTGTAGATTTCGAATCTCGTTGTCGAGAAACATACGATGTATTGCAACACGTTATAGAACTTCGGCTAGAAGCGAATGGCGATGGAGGTGTGATCGAAGAGATAGTATTTTCCCAAGAATACATTGGTTTGGAAGAGCAGTCAAGCCGCTCCTTAAAAGGTGAAAATAACAGTGGCGAGGAGAATATTACTACTGATTGCGATAATATAGCTGATGATTTTATTATAACAGAATCTGACAAACTAACTAGTAGCACGAATGAGGTGTTTAAACCGACACAGGAATCCTGCAGAAAAGGTAAATGCTGTCCCGTATGTGGCAAGTTTGTGTCACAATTGAGTAAACACCTACCCACTCATTCGGATGTGAAACGTCACACTTGCTTACATTGCTCTAAACAGTTCGCACATGATACAACTCTCAGGAAACACATCCGCTCCGTTCATCTTAAAATCAAACGATATCAATGCCAGCATTGTTCGGAATCTTTCACGGACCGTAGTTCGCAACGCTATCATGAGGTGGCGAAACATAAAGAAGCGAGGGATTACGTTTGTACACTATGCAATAAATCCTATTTCACTTCGACAGGGCTCCAACAACATAACAGCTTGAACCATGAACAGCGAAAGTTCAAATGCGATCAATGTGGAAAAATGTTTGCTATGAAGTAGATTTTATAATTTTGTATGAATGGCTTAAACTGTCCGCTAATTTATATTGCAGATATCACTTGAAGGAACATGAATATACCCATTCAGATGCGAGACCGTACAAATGTTCACTTTGCGACAGATCGTTCAAGCGAGTAAAAAATTTAAATGAGCATTTATCTATACATAAGAGAGGCATATAATCAAGTTTTTGTGTTGATTACATTCGAGTATATACGTAGGTACACCAATAAAAGATATATGGCCATGATAGACAAAACTGTCCGATATGTATGTAAAAATAGCATTTTGGACTGTTATGCATATCACGGCAGTATACAAATTCCTCCATATTAAACGTTTATTCATTTTATTCCGCTAAGTTGTACCAGAGCGTCTGGTTGCACGTTGTTGTCAACTATAAAACTAATAATAATTATTATTCATAAAATGTTTCATACTTTAGTCCTAGTAGACCCTTGTACAATATGCTTGTTACTGTGGTGATGCCGTAGTGCAGATTTGGTAACAAAATTTTTATTACATCCATCGACGTGACAATTAAATACTTCAGCGTTGATCTCGAACGTGTGTATATGTCGCAAATGCGATGTTAACTCGCCAGACGTTACAAATCGCTTATCGCAAAACGAGCAGGAATGATTCTTTTCGCCACGGTGTACTTTCATGTGAACATACAACCCGTTCCTGGTGCCAAGCTGTTTGTCGCAAAGCGTACACGGATACATTCTTCGTGAGCCTTTTTCCGAATGCGCTGATGCCTTGTGTTCTTTCAACTCGTTTGACTGTTTATATGCCTTCGAACAAAGATCGCAGGCATACGGCCTTTCATTAGTATGAGTACGCATGTGCCGACGCAAATCGTCCGAACGAAGAAACACGCGGTCGCAATAATTGCATGGCTTTCCCGGCTGTGTATCCTTTGAATGAATTTTTCTGTGACGATTCAACGTCTGTGGTTGACTGAATGTTTTGTGACAAACTTCACATATGTTTTGTTTTTTTTCTTCGACTAATAACTTCTTTGCATCATTCAGCACTTCTAAAGCAAAGTTTTCAGGTTTAGTGTGGATCGTTATATTTTCCTTCTTGGAATCAGTATTCTTTTCCGATGACAGACATTCCTTCAACATGACATCGGTGCGTCGACACATTTCAATAAATTGAAATGCCGATCGCGCTTTCTCAACACAGGTTAGACATATACTCTTTGGTAGTCGGGTATCATGTTTACCAATCTACAATTAAATCAATCGAAATACAATCATATTTACTATATATGCTGCTGTACCTCATCGTCTACAAACAAACAGAGGATTTCTTCGAAGGACTGTATCTGAGAGACAAACATGTCTTCTTCTAAATATATTTCCTCGATTTGATACAGCTCTCCATCCACATCGTTATCTCCGTTCAGGCATGTTCGGCATACGGCTGGTAGTTGCTTAGAAATTTCTTCCTTGTTTTCTTGCAACAATTCGAGCTTCCGGTTTGAATCCATTGTAGAACGTGAGTTGCTAATGAACATAATAAAACACATTGTGAACATAAAAACTATTAAGAAATTTGTCTTAAGATACTTGCAAAAACATGTATTGTAAAACGGAATTTGTAATAGTTTATCAATTATTCCTTGACCTGATTCTGTAACTACAAACGGGTTATCGTGCTCAATAAAATTACAAAATCTAGACTAACATGTGAAAAGGGCCGAAATGCAAAATGTAAACAAATCGAATTTTCATATTCTATTAGAAAATATCTAACCGAACACGTACATGACGCAACAAATGATTATAAAGAACTTAGATAACGTTTTTATCACAAATTACAAATGGAAGGCCCATGATTTTTATGAACTAACTGATTATGAAAGATCAAACAGATTATAGAGTTCTATGCAAACGATTTCACTCACACTACTTGGGGGTTTGTTTTCCTCCAGCTGTCATATATAAAACTGTCAGCCAAATTAAACATTTGAATTAGCTCTCGTAAAGTATTTATAATGGTGTTGAAATGCTCAATGTCGCTGTAAAACTGATTCGGGGGACATACAATTCCGGTTGATCATATTTCATCATGAAAATAATCCGACCGAAAAGTTATTTTTGATTTGTTTTCCTCCATCTATGACAGGTGGAGAAAACAAACCGTTGAACACACTAATACAGTTACAGATTGTCAAGTACTCTATAAAAGGGCCTGACTGATTTCAAAAGGGCCCAATTAGCAATACACTCATAATGCAAGGTTTATAAAGGATTGTTATATATTACCTGATTGTACATAGTTTTTAAGAGCAGCGCAACACTTACTCAATGCATTATTCAAAGCTACATTTGCTCTGAGCCCAAATTTTCCACAATGTACATACAGGGCCAATCTGATTTTTCAATGTTCAATAGGGCCAATCTAGCCAACAAATTAGATTTCACTTAATTCTTCTAACTTACGGTGTAATATCGGACCTGAAAAGTATTTTCTTATGTGGGGTATCTAACGACGCTGAATCCCTCTGGATAGACTCCAGAGGGATTCAGCGTCTTTAGGGGTATTCAAGTAGAAGCAATATACGCAATCAAACGAAATAAAATAGTATCAATTTTCTAAATAGAATTATACTGCCGTTCTACGCATAATTATCCCATGTATATAGGGAATCCCATAGAACATGGGACAATTCTAGCCAAACATGTCAAATTGTCCTGAGTGCAAATGACAGTTTTTCTTTGTTTTTTTTCTTTCGCTAATAACTTTATATGTTTGTTACTTAACTCTTAGCTAATAATAAGCTAGTCGAAATCAAAGTTTCTCGATATATCCTGAACTACACAGCAAAAAGAATTGTAATGATAGCCGATGCGATGTTCACCGATGTGCATGGAATTTAGACGTAATGATAAAACAAACACAATATTTTACCGTTATAGCTAGAATTATACATCAATCACCTAATATCACGCGATAACTACGTGTTGAGATTATTACATAATTTTTATTGGATATTGCTTTTAAATTGACATAATATCGCAATAAACATGATGTACGAATCTCTTCCTTTCAAAGCCATGTAATATTAATTCACTGAAAGATTATTCATTTTTGAGTATGATATTGTACCTTGGCATACTTGTATTATTACACGGTTTGTCACCATATCGTATTCATAAATATGCACATCACTCTTTCCATCAACTTTATTGTGATATCACACGCATTATCGCTATATTAAACAGCATGAAATAATTTTCAGTGTATTGCTGACAACTATCCAAATTCCACCCCTCGTTCGTCAGTCTTCAGTTTGTGTGTAATTCGTGTGAGCCTGTTTCTCGAAGACTTTAAATATTATAAAAAAAGGTAATATAATTTATATAATATATATAATGATATTATCACGTCCCGGTTCCGCCATTAAATTGTCCTCTGGACAACAAGTTGGCTGCATTTTCTTTCCGGTGGAAAGAATAAACAACTGGTAAGTTTTGTTTTACTTTTTCCACTGCATATTCAATAACGCAGTGCGGCAAATTATCCAGTAAAGTTGAATGAAGTGCAATTAGCTCAGATCTTATTAATCTGGAAAGATGTGTGCTAGTTGCACATCATTACATTTTTTGTCCAGAATTCTGTTTGTTATTGAGTAGTTGGATAGGAAAGTGAAAATTTAATAATAAATAGAAAACATAAGTATGAACTAACTTGAGATATCCCACTCTTCGTCAAGCCGAGTCCGCCGGATGTGGTGCGGTTGGAAGTACAAGCAAATTGGGATCTACCTAGAAAAGTGGTACCAGCGTAGTACTCACAAAGCAGGTAGAAATTGCCCACTAATTGGAACCATTTTTTTAAAATATTTATGCTTTTAGGTACAATGCATTCAAAGGCTCAGGAAAAAAAAAATGAAAAATTCTAATTAGCAAACAGCACTTTTGTGGTTCTGAATGGCTGTGCGGGTTCCGGATTCGCGCATCGTATTTAAGGACTTTGTGACGCACCTTCCTTCGGACATTGACCTCGGACGGTATGGCACGGTGCCTCTGATTCCTAATCAACAGGTTCTGTATTTTACCTTATGTTTACTCTAAACTTTGCGGATGGAGCTAATAGGATATATTTTGTGTGCTAATTTTCGGTGAAAAGCACAATATTAACTGATTCATAAAAGCTTTGTTGTAGAGTCTGAAAACTATTTTGATTCGCCTGACGATGGGATCGAGCCATTTTGATGTTATGCCGTATGTTGTTTGCATTTGTTCTATCAATTGCCAACAACCACACGATGGTACAGGTCTCAATAGGAGGACCGTTATTTGTCCCAGAACTAATCAGGAACCATTCTTGTTGCCAGTAGAAGCGTTGTATTAGATCTGTAATTGCACAATGTTTGCTTGGAGTCACACTAGGGGGAGTCGCTCATTTACTCCTCTGGTCATCTCATTACATAATATGTATACCGTCATTGGGGGCTGCTTTTCGCCAGAATTGGAGAACGATATTTGAGCTTGGCGTTAAAATGTCACGTTGTTGAATGTTTTGCTTTTGTCAAAAAACAACATAAACCTTGAACTACAAGCTCAAATATTGTTCTCTAATTTTGGCGTAAAGCAGCCCCAATGACGGTACTTAATAATAATATATAACTTTTAACGAGATATACTACTTGATACCTATGCTCTACACTGCCCATAATCGCAAGTCAGTCCCATGTTCTATGGGATTCCCTATCTACATGGGACTGACTTGCGATTATAGGCAGTACAGATGGCATCAAATATTATTCCGGATCGGATATCACATCACATCAGTGGCAAAGCAGTGGGTATACGGTCAAGTTTCCCCCGGCTAGTGTTAAACTGATAAGCTACTGCATATATTTTTGCTTTGCTTTGTTTAGTTTGACAAGCTAGAAACTGCCAACTGGGAGTTTAATATGCAGGGGAAATGAAATAGTTATCGTTTGGTCTAAGTTGGATGAATTTTTGGTTGAGAGGCAGTGGCGTAGCCAGGGGGGGGGGGGGGGGGGGGTTTGGGGGTTAAACCCCCCCCCCCCCCAAACCAAAATTAATTGGATTGAAAAAAAATTGATGCTGACAAATTTAATTTAATATTCCACAAAATATTTTTGGAAAAATATTCTTTGATCACTACATTGAGAACTGTGTTGAACTTTTGGAAAATTATGGGAAGGGGATCTTGTAACTTATCTCTTAGCCAAAATCCCATAGTTGTCAAATTACTTCAATGTAAAATAAAATAACTGTCTGAATTATTATGAGCTCATTTTTGGAAAGATGCTTCAGAATATGGATTAGAGACAATTTTTCTAATGGGAATCTAAATTTGAATAGGTTGATTGCATATAAAACATAAGCTTGTTTACCGAAAACTTACATACATTTCAACATTTGCTGAAAATGTATTTTTTTAGATTGTGTAGAGTTTAGACAACAATTCAATATGGTTAACAACAAGAATAACATTTCAGAAACTAGTTGAAAGCTGATGTAATTTTGTCTCTAGCAGGTCAGGATTGGTTTTATGAGCATTGGATTTTTGTTGTATTATCAACTATATGAATAGCCTCTTAGCAGGATGCAATGAATGGCGTACTAAAATTTTGTGTCCTACGTACTAGTACTGCAAGTTGTGAGGGTTGACTAATAAAGAAAAGTAAAATTAATGCTCGATAAATTTTTAACGGTCACGATCACATTCATTCGAAACTGCCAAATTTCGATGTTAAGTAACATTGAAGAATTTCAAAACGTAAAACTGTTCATCTGCTGATAGAATAATTTTGACGGTTAATCCTCCTAGAAGTAATTATAGACAAGAATTACTCTTCAACCAAATTTGGGTCGAGATTTAATGTCTCCAGCAAAGTTTTCGAAAGTGCTATTTCAAACAACTTTGTCAAAGACATAAATATCCCACATATTCAGAGTATCGAAATATAGTAGTAGAAAATCTTTACAACAAGCTATTCTGAAATTACTGTATTTGATAAATTTCTTCTGCGGTAATTAAATAATAAATTCACATTGCGTTCAAGGTGCCTTTGAAGCTTACAAAAAAATAAGGGAACTGGATATACAACAAATAATGCCCAGATATTAAAAGGACTCAAAAACACAAAGAGTGATTCCATTTTCAGGAGCTAGCATCAATTCGGCGCAAGCTTAGTCCGTCCACCAAGTTAGTGTCGGATTCTGATGAGATTAAGTCGAAACGCAAGTTTCAGTTCCATCCATCCATAATTTAGTTATAGGTTTTGTGTTCTCAACTCGCAATGATTGTTTCAAACAATTTTATCCGTAGCGCAGAAAAAAATAGTTTTCACCTAAATTTTTCTTCACTAAGAAGAAATATAGCAGGCCCAGTCCATTTAAATCCCTATATGTTGAATTCATGTAATCTTCATATTTTCAACAAAATTGTTTGAAATGACATTATCAAAAACTTTGCTGAAGGCACCATGTCTCTTAATATTTTTGAAAAATTAATTCACCATAATTACCTCTATGAGAGTTAATCACCAAAATTTCTATATCAAAGCAGGCGCTGTTTTATGTTGATAACTTCCCGAAGTTGTCAAACCTTCAAAGTCAAGGATTATTATATTAGGTGATCTTGAACGTTGAAAATTTTTTAGATCATTTATCCCACTTTAAAAGATCGCAATTTTTGACTTCATTGACATATTATACAAGAAAATAATCTATAGAGGTTTGAAAACTGTTCCATGTTGATCCTTCTTGTTTGTAGACTGGAATGACATCTGTTAGACTACTTATGTTTTTGAGTTTTCAATAATTTATCAAACTAATATTAAATTTTAGCATTTTTTTCAAAAAATTTGCGATTTTCATCAAAACCCCCTCCAAACCAAATTTCTGGCTACACCACTGTTGAGAGGTGTTGTATGCCCTCGAAATCGTGATTTGTAGCGGGAAGTTATTTGGGGCCCTTTGCACTAACAAATTGGCAGCGTTTATATATTTGGTCTTTTTGTTTTTGTAGACGTCCTGGAAGGAGGCAGGGGGATCTTTCCAACGGTGTGCTTTTTTAATAGAGATACTGTAAGTTATTGATACAATAGTGTTAGGATAGCCGTAGCTTCCTAAGTTCCCAAGCTAATATCACACCTATTTCCCAGCAAATACCTGACCTATTCCTACAAACTCGATATCAGTTAAAACCGCGCGTTTTGCTTATATTTTTAGTCGACCGCTTGAAATATCAGTATTATTCAAGTGTAACTAGATTTTGATAAAAGTTCCTATTTCATATTTGGAATAATGGAAAGTTATGCTTACGGTTTGTACTTTATTTATATGTATTGAGGTCTTAAGATAGTATTTTGTTTGTCTATAGAAAACGTCAATTACTTTCACGCTTTTGTAGCAGACGGTTTCAACACACGCTTTTGCTAAATTATTGAAATACTTTTTTGTCCACGTATGTCCAGTATGTTTCAAGGCAATTTGTGTTCCTCTAAGGATTCACCATTTGGAACACCATAGAAATCTTGCCGAATTTGCCCGTTTTTGGGTAATCTTTGATTAAGTAATCCGTCACCGTCTGATTATATGATTTTCAGTTTAAAATTTGGACTCGTATTTTTAATTATTGCTGCCCATCTGGTTGTCGTAGCGAGTTGCACAATACGGCACTTTGATCAGGAAGAATCGCGTAGTTAGTGGTGAAAATTTCATCGAGATTCATAAGCATGTTCAAAAGTTATCAAAAGTGGAATGCAAAAGACGTAATTAATTTTGATCAAAATGATTCATTCACATTGAAAACCAACACGCAGAAAAAATTTAGTAAAAATAAACAAATATTGATTTTAAATAACAATTTTCCCGTGTGATAGAGTGACAAACAAGATTTAGGTTTGATTCAATCAATACTGTTGGTTGAAATTACCAACTAATTCATTTGTTGGCTTTTCAGTAGTTTCAACAAAATTTGTTGATAATATTAATATTTATTAATATTTCGTTTGAAACAACAAAATCATATTAAGTTTAACCGAACAAACAAGTTTGAAGGAACAAAAACAAATCTTTTGTATCAACCAAAGGAGAGAACAACTCAAATTTAGTTGAAATTAAACAAAGATTCTGTTGGTTTTTAACAAAGGGATCAGTTAGATGTTTCTATTTAAAATGTAAACAGAAGTATTTGTTGAACTAAACCAAATACATGCTTTTGAAAAACGCCCATTTCAGTTTGAAACAGTCATTCGCCACATTTTAGATCCAACAAAACGTTTTGTTGATTCAAAATGGCCTGATTCTTCTGCGTGAACAAGGTTAACAGAAGTGTTCCAAATTTCAAAAATCGTTTATGAATTTCATGCTGAAACGTTACCGGAAAACTATAACGTTTGATCATGCATGGTAAAACAAACCTAAAAGTGGAAAATTTGACTAGATACTACGAGCGATAATCAGTAAAGTAGTACAAAAGAATACTGGGATCTCCAGTCGTGGTTTGGCCAAATAACTCACCTTGGCGTACACTCCAGCTTGGCAAATTTGTTTGTGAGAAGGTTGTCAGTCGTAGTATGTCAGCAAGCATGACAACAAGACGTGGTTCCTCAAAACTATACCAGGAAGTAGTACAAGCATGTTCTGACCAAGTATAAAATTAAATAATTAAATGAACGCTTCATCGTAGTAATGGACTTTGGACAAATCCTTGGTCAAACAATTTAAATAAAACTACGAATCTTAATGAATTTCACTTTTTTTGTGTGTTTTTGTCATATTCGTTTTTAGTTACTGCATTTTGCAAGCAAATTTGTTTGTATTCTAGACACCCAAACATATCAATGCGTGCAAATCAATATCAAAATATTCTATCATTTAACTACACACCATTTAAAAGTCGATACATTATAAACGTTATTGGCATACACTGGAACCATTAAATCTTCGTTCGTGAAAATTCACTTATATTTAGATTTAAATGTCAGCCATTTTATATCCGCCATTTTGAATATTAAAAATCTGACATCAAAATCGTAATCTGCGCCCCAAAAAACATGGTATGTACCTTATCAGGTCAATCAAAACCATTTTCGACTTTTGGCCAGGTTTTAGGGAAATCCGCCACTGTGCAATGGATGGAGGGTAAGATATACGGTTGGATGTTTCACTTGTCGTCAACAGTCTAGACTCAGTCTCAAATGAAAGGTATACTATTCCCATACATTTGTACGATGCGTTATCGAAAGCACCCTCTATGTCAAGAAATGCTACTAGAGCAATTTCTTTTTTCTCGAGAGTGCTCTCTATTTTGGTTACTAATTTATGTAGAGCTGTGACAGTAGATTTATTTGATTGGTATGCAAATTGAGATTTTCTAAGGGGATTTAGCTGTAAATATTTTGATTTTATGTGCTCGTCAATTATCTTTTCCATAACTTTAAGCACGGTAGATGTTAGGCTTATTTACAACGCGAACTTGGTTCCATATTTCTGGTATGTGACCAAGTTTTAAACTTGCTTCGAAAATTGTTAAGGAATCAAGTAATGCGTCTCTTCCCTTCTGTAGAAGTGCAGGAAAAATACCATCCCTTCCAGGAGATATGAACAGTTCAAAGGAATTCACGGCCCATTCAACTTTAGATTGTGTGAATATGGTGTTAGGTAGGGATGAGTTTTTGCTCGTAGCCCTAGCTGGCCTCCGTCTTTCTTCAACCCCTACATCCGATGATGGTAGCCAATACGGCCAAAGAGACTTTGAATGGATGTTAGAGACCTAATACTACAAATCGAAGCAGTTGTGGTCATATTTTGGATTTTTTTCACCTTTATACATTCATTGCAGAATTTATTAAAATCGACATTTTCTGCGAGATCGTGCTCACCACCCTGTAATTCCGGAACCGAAAGTCGGATCCATTAGAAAATCAATAGCAGCCTATGGGAACGTTGCACCTTTCATTTGAGACTAAGTTTGTCAAAATCGGTTCAGCCATCTCTGAGACAAATGAGTGACATTTTTGGTCACATACTCACACAGACGCACATACACACACATACATACACACACGTGCATACACACACATACATACATACACACGCACAGACATTTGCCGAACTCGACGAACTGAATCGAATGGTATATGTCACTCGGCCCTCCGGGCCTCCGTTTAAAAATCGGTTTTCAGAGCAATTGCAATACCTTTCTATTGAGAAAGGCAAAACATGCTGTATCATAACGGTAAAAATTAAATATTAGACTAATTCAAGGAGTGACAACGCTGTAAAATTAAAAGAATGTATACCAAAAAATGAACAACAAGAATATTTAAATATTCAAATTTTCAATTGTGAAGAAAGACGCGACCACACACAGCTTATCTCAAAAAATCTGATCGACCTCGGACGGACAGACGAATCGTTAACAGTAACTATTATATTATTTCCTTTATTTTCAGTATGATGACATCGAAATTCAGTGCACGAACCCCATTTAGAAGAATTCAATTACTTCAATCAAACAGCTGCGTCCCTGAATCGACGTTTACCTGGCATTCTGACAAGTACTGCTACTAGACGACGTTCCAGGAACTACTTTGAACGACCACTTCGAAGTGCTACAACCGTCGCTTGGATCGAAACGATCATTTGACCAACAAAACGCTCCGTTACAGCATGAGCTCTCTGGGGCCATATTCTGGATTCACTGGAATGTAGTCAAATGGTCCCAAAATTAGTATTGAGCAGCTTGTTGAGCCCAGCAACATTTCTTGAACCGCCGCTTGACAAAGTTATCTTGAAAAATCACTCCCTGCAACTATGTTCACGGAACAGGCCAAATGGCCTCCAGTTTTTTATCCTTTTCATCAAAATAATGTAGGTGCGGCTGTTCGCCCATCTAAATATGGAAGCTGTTCTTCAATGTCAGCTTCTTTCACCGAACAGCCTAGATAAGCCGTGTAGTGTCGGTAGTGGTTGTTTCAACCGGCTAAGAATAACACTACGGACTACCTGTTTCAGTGGTAAAAATCTACCAAACAGGGAACCCCAATTCCATAGTGTCATGCGACCCGTGCTATGGGTAAAATTGTTGAGGGGGTTTAAAACATTCTCAATGGCGAACGGAGCCTGGGAAAAGTCGGGCGAACTCCCCAGTATGCTGCATTACGCAGCGGAACGTTCACTCTACACACCGATTTTTTTCACCGATGATCCACTTAATTTTGCCGAATTTTTGTTGGCTGGGGGTTTGCAGAGACTCTCGGCTGATGGTACTTCGGTGAAGTTTTGTTGAGTTTCGATTATCAAATTTCGATGTGTACAGATGAACCTGCCCAGAGGCCGTGTGGTATCCGGCCTAGAATTGAGCCACTGGAGTCCTGCTGCCATGTCGTAGGAGGCGACTGAAAGTAGGAGACCCTAAGTCAAGGTGTAGTTCCGTGCCGAGGACTTAATGATTGGAGGGTCTAAAATATGCCAGTCGCGCACGGAGCATTTTGGGTTTTGCCCTTGCTGTGTTATGCGAATCTCTGACACAGTGGACCATTATTTTCTTCGCAAATCGTGGGAATCAAATGATCATGTCCCATTTAAACCTGATATGGCTCGCTAAATGCGTTAACATCCCAACTCGCTTGGTGTCCTCTAGTTGTTGTGCAATTTGTGTTGGAGATGAAATGTACAGTTCTCTAATCAAAAATGGTTAGAATAGCACAAGTCAATCTCCAACATAAACGTACAGCAACTATGAATTTATCTCGACTCATGCAGGAAGGTAAAGCTTCCATAGCATTGGTTCAAGAACCGTATTTCCATAAAGGAAACTTCTATTTTGGAAAGTTACTTAACACTGCCTTCATTGCTTACAACAAGACAGGCATGACTAACCCACGTGAAATGCCTCGTGCTTGCATTCTTGCAAATAAGGCTATTGACGCGTGTCTCATATCGGAGCTCACAACTCGCGATATCTGTGTTGTCACAGTTACATTGACTGTCGAAAACGTAGACAAAAAATATATATATTGTTCAGCATACCTACCGCATAACGAATCATCTCCTTCTGATGATTTCAAAAGCGTTGTATCATATTGTAGCAGAAATGGGCTTCCGCTCATTATCGGCAGTGATGCGAATGCTCATCACATCATTTGGGGCAGCTCAGACATCAATCTGAGAGGCTCTGAACTGATGGAGTACATAAGTAGTACAAATCTCCATATTCTGAATGTGGGAAACCGACCAACTTTTGCGAGGTCTGGGAGGGAGGAGGTGTTAGACATAACACTTTGCTCTGATAGAATTTTGCATGAACTGGGAAATTGGCAGGTTCCAAATGAAACTGAACCGTCTCTATCCGATCATAAATATATATTTTTCGAGCATTTTGATGTCACCTTCAATGTGGTGACCTATCGTAATCCTAAATCTACAAACTGGGACCTCTTTTTGGAAAACTTGGCGACTAAATTTCATGGATATTTTCCAACAATTAGTCAACTAGACGACTTAGATGACGTCGTGGATACGACAAACTCATTCATATTAGCATCCTACGAAGAAGCTTGTCCACTTCGTACTGTTAAATCGACTAGGGGAACCCCTTGGTGGAGGGCTGAGCTTGAAAGAATGAAGAAAGTTATGAGAAGAGCTTGGAATCGGCGTCAGCGTGATGACTCCAGGGCTTTCAGGTCAGCTCGTAGTGCATATAAGAAATGTCTTAGATCTGCAGAACGGGCTGGCTGGCAAAGCCTATGCACTAATGTCTCTAGTCTGAACGAGGCTAGCAGATTAAATAAAATTCTCTCCAAATCGAATGATTTTCAGATGAACTCCTTGAAAACCAGAGATGGTGTTTATGTGACGGACGAAAAAGATGTTCTTAATTGTCTCTTCGACACACACTTTCCAGGCTGTATCGATCCGGAGTTGATCAACGTTCACAGATCTCATTCTGGTGATTCGGACTCGTGGGCGTTAGCACGCACATTGGTTTCCACTGAATCGGTCAAGTGGGCAGTTGACAGCTTTGCTCCATACAAATCACCCGGAAAAGATGGGATACTTCCCGTGCTACTGCAAAAGGGATTTGATATTCTTAAACATGTCTTGAAAAAGATTTTGCTTTCCAGTCTTGCTACCGGGTATATCCCGAAAGCATGGCGAGAAATAACTGTTAGATTTATTCCCAAAGGGGGGCGCTCAAGCTATGAAGAAGCCAAGAGTTTTAGGCCAATCAGCTTAAGTTCTTTTCTTCTGAAAGCTTTGGAACGGATAATCGATCATCACATCAGGAACGTTAGTTTAGTTGAATATCCACTGCACAAAATGCAACATGCATATCAGTGTGGGAAATCCACGATCACTCTGCTTCACGATGTTGTTTACAACATTGAGAAAGCCTTCTCGCTCAAGCAATCTAGCTTGGGTGTATTCCTAGATATTGAGGGTGCTTTTGACAATGTGTCCTTCCAGTCTATTCTGGAAGCGACGCGCGGTCATGGGATACCTGCATGTATCTCAGGTTGGATAAACGCAATGCTTAGTAACCGCATGCTTTGCTCGTCACTGCGACAGGCTGAGATACGGAAGTTGAGTATTTGCGGTTGTCCTCAGGGCGGCGTTCTGTCACCTTTGTTATGGAACTTAGTAGCTGACGGCTTGTTGAAGAAACTCAATGAGCTTGGATTTCCAACCTACGGGTTTGCTGACGATTACCAAATACTAATTACTGGATTTTGCATCGGAACAATCTTTGACTTGATGCAACAGGCATTAAGAGCTGTCGAACAGTGGTGTCGACAAGTTAAACTATCAGTTAACCCAAGCAAAACTTCAATGGTTCTTTTCACGAAGAAGCGAATAACAACCGGGGTTCGTCCCTTGCAGTTCTTTGATTCTGAGCTACTGTGTGCGGATCAAGTCAAATACGTTGGAGTCATATTGGATTCCAAACTGAATTGGTCTGCTCACATTGAGTTCAGAGTCAAGAAAGCGTGCATGGCCTTCGGGCAGTGCAGACGAACTTTTGGAAAGACCTGGGGTCTCAAACCTAAATACATCTATTGGATTTACACGACAATTGTACGTCCAATACTGTCATACGGATGCCTTGTGTGGTGGCAGAGGGGAGAGGTGGTGACAGTCCAGTCAAAGCTAAACCATCTGCAAAGAATGGCGCTCATGGCGTTGACTAGTGCTTTCACCACGACTCCGACTGCTGCTCTTGAGGCACTTCTAAATATCAAACCATTACACATACACTTAAAACAAGAAGCACTATCATGTGCATACAGACTGCAGGTTACTGGGCTTTGGAACAGTAATCATGTTGATCTTGCTACCAGTCATATACGATTGTGGTCACAAATGGTTACATGGGGTGAAGATATTCTTGCTCCCAGCGATATTACACTCACTTGTAGTTTTCCTTACAGGACATTCCATGTGAAGATTCCCTCTCGAGAGGAGTGGTTGTCTGGCTTTATGGAAAGACAACAACAAACGCAAGTAGTCTGTTACACTGACGGTTCTCTGATGGAGGGACGTGCTGGTGCTGGTGTCTACTGTCGTGAAATGAGATTGGAACAATCTCACTCACTAGGTAGATATTGTACTGTATTCCAAGCAGAAATCTTTGCGATTATGTGCGGGGTGCAATCGGCCCTTCAACTGAGTTTGTCCGGCAGAGTTATAAACTTCTGCTCCGATAGTCAGGCTGCAATCAAGGCCCTTAGCTCAGACAAATCCCGGTCCAAGCTAGTGATCGCGTGCCGAACCCAAATCGAAGAACTAAGCATTGTCAACACTATCTACCTTGTCTGGGTGCCCGGACATTGCGGTATTACTGGAAATGAATGGGCTGACGAATTGGCCAGGGCAGGTTCAGCGATTGACTTCGTTGGTCCTGAGCCCGCCCTGCCAATTTCGACAAGTTGGATAAGGGAAAAAATACGGTCCTGGGCTTTGTCCGAGCACCGCAATTATTGGAGAAATCTACAAACGTGTCGCCAAACAAAGGCGTTTCTAGAACAACCATGCCCAGTGGTTTCGAAAAATCTCTTACATTTTTCGAAGCTCCACTGCGGCATGCTGACCAGGGCTTTAACCGGCCACTGCAAACTCAATTATCACATGGCAACTATTCAGCGCACTGAGTCTTTTTCATGTGATCTTTGTGAATCCGACTACGGAACCTCATATCATCTGATATGCAACTGTCCAGCGCTAGCGCAATTGCGATTTCGAGTCTTCAGCCGTCCTTATATAGACGAAACCATGTTTGGTCGACTGAAACTCAGAGACATACTAAAGTTTCTTATCCAATGTGGTAAAGAGCTTTAGGATTATTCGCAGGCAAGTTGAACTACTTGTGAGTTTAACTTACCTGTTGTTTATTTTTGTTTTGTGCTGTTATTTTTCCCACCCTTCCAATTCTACTTCCCCACTCCTCCTTGTCCTTTCCTTCCACTCAGGAAATGATGAAAACACACGGCAAGGCACAAATCCCCGACTATGTACGGGGAACGTGCCATTTGAGCCAATATATTCTGATTCCTGATTCCTGATGTTCACGGAACAGGCCAAATGGCCTCCAGTTTTTTATCCTTTTCATCAAAATAATGTAATTAATATTATTAAAATATAGCTAGGTTTAATATAAAATATAGCTTACTATCAAGGTTTTTATATCACATCTCTTCTCATACTTTTGTTAGTGTCTCCATCTATTTTACACAGGTGCAAAATTAAAGCTGGCTAAAATATTGTTCTCAGAAACGCTTGATATAATCTGTAGTTTTTTGAAATCTTAATATGATTGGATTAAAAAAAGACATTTTTTGCCACACATAATGAGATTTGATAAAATTTCAGACGATTTAATCAAGTGTTTTTGGGAGCAGTATTTTACTCTGCGTTTATTTTGTACCTGAGTGTACGTTGTTACCTTTTACATAGTTCGCCATTACATCATTGGCCGTTACGTCATATGCCTCTACATCATTCGACATTACGTCGTTCGTCATCACATCGTTCGCCATAGCATCGAGTACAATACATCATTCTTTAACACATCCTTTTAATTACATCATTTTACTTACATCGTTTCACATAGCACTCAGTCGTGTAATATCACACTACTCTATCTAAAGAGCGATGTGCAGCGATTTTGATGTGATATCACAAGATTTTTTTTGCTGTGTAGTATTGAAAAGTTTTAAGACGACGCCGTAAGAGAAAGTAAGAGAATATAAACAAAGAGAGGCTCTCATTTGTATTACATCCCACTATAAAGGGAATCGGGTCAGTGAACCTACGGAGTTTCGGCTAATAGACCTTTCTCGTCCGACCTAACACCTGTTTTTCTTATTTTTAATCGAAAGATTACACATTGATAAGAACATTTCCGTAAAAATGAGATTTTTAAGAGCTATCATGATTTTTTAATGATTTTTTAAAATTTGAAATATGCAAGAATGTTGAATATTTTTTTCACCTCAGCAAGAATGGTGGGACTTAAAATGTGCGTTTGGGCAGCACTGCTTTGGATATTTTCACTTAAGTTCTTGGCAACGCGGTAAATGAAGTGGTGAATCGCAGTACAAAATTCATTAGCAATGTAAACAAACTAAAATGAACATCTCCCTGTAGAACATTGGATGAAAATGTTTAACCTCACTTTTTTGACATTTCGCAGAGCTTGTTTACATAGACTTGGAATTTTTTTTATTCGACCACAGTATGAGAAACTTGATTTGGTTTACTTTTAAATGCGAATATCTTGTATTACCAAGCTCGCTAGGCTTTCATTTTTATTTGACGTCATTAGGAAATGTTCCGTTAAATTTGGCATTTGGATTTTTCTTGTCCACGATTCGTTGAAGAAAGCGGTTTTATTTGTTGCGATCAATTTAACTTGTTTTGTTTTTTTTGCTGAATTACAACGTTAGCCACAAAACATTCTGATGATCTCTGGTAATTGGTAATCTAGTAATCCTTGAAATTATATACATCGCAACATAGGTCCGCACCAGTTGCAGCCGCTCCACCTCGCCGGAATCGAGTTAGCCGATGGTCCAGCCTGCGTAACACTCGGCTGTCGCTGCACCAATAGTAGCTCCCAACCAGGGCTTTGGATTAATTGCTCAAATCGCAGCTACTGCTGGTAGTGTAGCGGTCGGCTCCGTCGGTAACACCGTTTAACATGCCCTCATCGGAATGTTCAGCGGTTCCGATTCACAAGAGGCAGCCTCGCTAGGACAAGCTATCCCGGTATCGGGCGAGGCAAACACTCCGGCAGGACCATGCTCGTGGGAGATCAAGCAAATATCTTGTACCCAAGGCCAGGTCGAGTGTGATTCGGAACAATTACCAAATTTAGAAGCCCATATATATAGCGTTCACGTGATACATTTGCCTTGAAGTTGTTTGAATAAAAATAGTATAAATGTTGGCCAAATCCTGCAGCACTAGGATCAAAGATAGAGCATTAACACCAACTCACTGTGCTTCGGTGTTTTTTTGCAAACGAACTATCAGGTCTATATTTTTATTTAGTAAATATTTTAATAAATATTATAGTTCATTAGGAGTATGACTTATTTTTATTTTGATGGCGCGGTGAAGGGGTGGTTAAAGTGCGAGTCGTATCTTTAAAATCGATCACTTGAAAGTAGTATAAATGATTATAAATGCGACAACAATAAACTCATAGCCATTAAAATTATTTAGCCATAGGTAACGAGGAAATCGGTATGTCATGTACAACAAAAAATACTCAGCAATAATGTAACTTATTATTAATTGTCACGTAGTATAAATGATTATAAAATGCGACAACATAAGCTCATAACCTTTCTAATGGTTATTTAGCCATACTGCCGTGATACGCATAACTGTCCCATCTGCATAGGAAACCCAAATGGGACTGTTATGCGGATCACGGCAGCATAGGTAACGAGGCAATCGGTATGTTTTATTCATGTACAACAAAAATTACTCAGCAACAATTTAATTTATTATTAATTGTTACGCGTGATTTTGTCTCCAGTGATTGGCCAAAATTGGTCGCTTTTAGAATCTGGTGCTCTAAGCATAACTGTCCCATGTTAATAGCGAATCCCATAACACATGGGACAGTATGGCGACCATACAGCTGCAACAGCGAATTTAGCATTGACATCAATATAACCAGGTTGGTTGCAAGCAGAAAGAACAATACTAGCTGGGCTGCTAGCTGTTTGTGCTACTAATAACACTTGCAGTCTGTCAAATTAACATCATTCTACGATCTAGCTTCAATGACGATGGAATATAGCCGAATCCAAAGCGCATTTGATCACGTAATGGATATTATAAACTCTGAAAGAAATACATTTTATTGTTGTCTGTTGTTGAGGTTAGAACTTTTATACTATTGTGAGAATGGTTCTCAGCAACTATCCTTCCAAATCAAAAACTCGTGCTAGCAATGGCTTCGTTCAGAAGCTGCTGCTGTACATTTGTTTTCGTTAGCTGGTCGATTACGATTCCCCCGACCGAACCACTTTTCCGACGCAACAAGAGGGAAACGAACGATTCTCATTTGATTTCCGTAGTCACAAATTACCAAACCATTGTCAGGTAGCATAATATTCGGACTTAGCTGTGAATTGGAACAGTCAAGCCTGACTTCCCGAGTTACATCTTTAGTATTGTCGTCCCATACGACTAGTGAACCCAAATGTGATGAGATTAGTTTGAAAATTTTTCTACGAAAGTCATCTTCGACTAATCTCCCGAACAGAAAGTAATATCGAAGTCGATCGTAGAAACGTTGAATTTACAACAGTTTTATTTGTTAACAACTTTTGTTGTAACATCAATATACTTATGATGCAGTCCTTCATGCCTCCAAAATCTACAACGGAAAAACAATGCAAATCGATGTTTTTAATTTCAGAATGTATGGGAAAAGATCAATTTTTACATCCTTTAACGACCCCCCTTTTTCCATGTAAAAATCGGGTTTACAATGAAATTGGATGTAGAAACAACAAATGTGATTATATTTCTATTGTAAATTTTCCAGAATAACATTGTTTTTCGTTGTAATATAACAATAAAAACTGCTGTAATACTGTTATGCATTTCTATTCGGGCTGGCTTTCCAGTCACGAGAAGGGACGGCGTCAGCGTCACAAGCGATGAATATGCATGACTGACGGTCATGGTGTTGAGCGGCTGACCCTGAAATCTATCCCAGAACCGTATTCGTTCGTTCAGTCCGAACGATATTGCGTAACTCGGGGAACACGCAAGTGCGACGATTGAGTCGTCATGGGCTTCAATTTTGTACATACAGGCACCTATAAATAATCAATCAATTTAATTATTTAGATTTAGGCCTTACCGTAAATTTGGCTGACATACCCCGTATCAAGTCCCACACACATAGCACACCATCCTGGCAACCAGATGCGCCCATCTCGGCCCGCCACTGGTCTATGAAAATACATGTGATAGGACCGCAATGGCCTTTTAGGGTGAACTGCAATAGGTGGCTATCGAGCCGGAACACGTTAACAGTGTGGCCCTGGCTGCCAGTAATGGTTGTACCGCCTGCCACTTCCAAACATGTCGCCGGTGACCCTGCTGGTGAAACTCCAGGATACATCGAAGCTCCTCCTCGGATGCGTGATGTTGAGCTGACAACGCTGTGGACGGATTTGAGCCGGCGGATTGCCGAAATAAACTAATGCTTCCTGCCGAACCGCTGCGTACGTGGGCTAAAAAGAATAAGAATTAAGACACTTGATGACATACTCATTACAGACTGAAAATTAAATGACTTAGAATATACAGTATTTTTAAAAAAACAAGTAAAATCTGTCTGTGCCCTAGGTGAGCTTAAAAAATTGCTTGAAACATAGAACTTACTTCGCTCATATGCAGACGTAAATCCCCAATCGATCTGACAACCTTACGTGTGTGTACGTTTCCAGTCTCAGAAAATCGATTCGTTCACTCAACCGTGCGACTATCACTTTGTCACCGGCGAGATTTATGTTAGTTACCCCATTGTTGTGGGTGTTTTCGGTTTTATATATATCCTGCAATGAAACGTCCGTCGATAGTTGTAATAAAAAACAAATGACTCCAAACAATTGACCTTAAAGTTACCAGTCGTTCCCTACCAGAACTTTAACCGCCCATCTGCACACCCAATCTCTATGAGATCATCAAAAAAGTCCAGATACCAGATCGGCGAAGTCTGGTAACATTTCTTCCGCGCTGAACTTCCTCCTCCAGGTGGTTGAAAACATTCCCCAGCGCTCATCTGCTCTCGGGGTGGGATGAAGCCGTATGATTGGACTTACTCTGACCGCTGCTACATCATAACCCTTGGTCGAATTATTCCACAAAAACCGAATTCGCAGATCCGCACAAAACCTTTTGGGCATACACGATTATCATTTGTGAAATGTTTCTCCAACTGGACGGTAAAATTAAACCATTCTGGGTTAATATTTTCCTGCATCTCATTCTGATGATTGTGCCTGGTAAAGTTAAACTGTAATTTTCTCTTCAGTTTGAAAGTAAAACTGGTCGGCGAACTCTCTGGAAACGGGAGACAGCTGATGTTTTTGGATTCCTTGGCAGGATGAAACACATCAGATAGGTAGAGAAAACAGTAAAAAAAACAAAAAAATATGTCATCGATGTTTTAAGAGCACTTTTCACTTTAGAGCAGCGTTGTCAGATGGTTTTGTATAACAGGTTTGTTCTAGTAGACAGAAGTTGCTCCGGAGCAAACAGAAGCAAAAAATACTTCCTTTTTACTCCGGTTGGCTACCGGAAGCAGAAAAAAGAGAAGAGAACATAGGAACGATTTTCTCTCTGTTTGCTCCGGAGTACTTCCACTTTCTACTGGTACTGGAACAAATCTAATCTCGGTATAGTTCTAAATAAAAAATAGGTATTTATCGGTGTGAAGATGTAACCAAAAGTTACCTGCAAATTATTGGTATTAAATTATAGATCATTCTAATGTTATGTAATGAAACCTACCGAGCTCAATCAATTTCAGAATCGGTTGTTGAGCTTCATTTGAAATTTTGATAGTAACCTGGCAGATTGCTGAATCAATTTCCGGATGATTTGATGTGGAAAGGTGAAGACATTTTCTAAAAATGCCCATACGTAATATTAGTTGATCTTATTATATGAAAATCGTGATTTTTTGGTAAGAAAAAAGAAATCGGTATTTTTAGTAACTTTATTGGTATTGAAATTAAAAATCGGTTTAAATATCGATAAATCGGTATATTCTGCAACACTGTTTTGGGGTTCATCTACGTCAAAACAATGTTTTTGACAAATTGGAATGAACTCTTGGAGTTCATACCCAGTAAACGAAACGGCGAATAGCCATATTAAAACAGATGCCGGCTAGCTGGAACTATGTTATAGGCTACCCGCCGTAACTTAATTTCATATTCCCCACACGAAGTTCATCCAAATGGTGAAAAAGTATGGAGAATCGGGGTAAAATAGGACAGGGGAATACAGAGTAAAATGGGCAGCTCGAAGAATTTTTGATTTTTTCAATAGTTAGAGACACCCAATTAACGTGACAGTATTCAGAATTGATCCAGCGATGAAAACGAAAGCTGTTCTGCATATAAAATTTTTTGACGAGAAAGGTCTATTGGCGATTCTACGTTGAAACCGCTCGCAGATAGCGCTGGAAGGAAAGTGTTGCTGATTTTATTCTGTTCTGTCATAGTGCATATATTTTCTGTAAACATTGGTAAAAAATGACTTTTAAACACCAAATTACCGATCAATTTGTTGATAATTGTTTATGAAAATGGAGGAAAATCGTCATTTTATCAGACGATCAGTAAACATCTTGCGAAAAGAATGTAAAACATAGTGGTTTCTAATATGATTCGCAGAGCTATATGCGCGCTGTTTCGAAATGTAATTTGTTGAGCACCGTAGCCGCCGCAACAGCATTTCCCGTTCGTCCTAAATTAAGCTAAACCTTCATGAGTTGGTGTAAATTCATGAAACTCTCCAGATCACGCGAGGAAAGAATATATCCGGCTAATAGGAAAGTGTCAGCTTTGTATCATGCACAGCCGATCCTTCTCTCCGATAGTCCGACAGTCTCGGTTTCGAGTTGGAACTTTATTTATGGAACGATTTTTTATAACCACAATAATACCCCGATTACATTTCGAAGAAATGTATGAGTGAAATAGTTGCAAATGGCTGTAATTTCAGAATAATTGCAAATAAAACTAAATTTCTTACTCGTTTCATTCATATTTTGGCAGTGGTAAGCTTTTTCCGAGAAGATAATGAAGATTTTGTTGTAAGCTACGACTCACGGGTGAAAAAAGCAAACTGTATCACTTTACCAGTTCATGAGCTGAATCATAGGTGTCGCATGACTAATTTTGGCTTTGCCGCAAATCGCCAATAAAACAAGCGCACTGTTTCAGGTTCAATAAACTTATGCAGCTCGAGTCCAGCTGAGCGGTATTTATTTGAAACTATTATATATGTGTTTGTTTACATTTCGATACTGCTCGCGCAGTATATAAGACTAGGGGCAAATCACTCTAGGAATGTATAACAAATTTGCATCAAATTAGAAAAAATGCATTTAATTTCCATTTTTGCATCAACTTTGCACTCCCTCGCAGAAAAGATTATTTAACAATCGTCTGATCCACTTTTTTCGATGTTTTGTTGAATGTGGGGCTGTTTTTTGTAGCGTTTTGGCGTCTTACACGCAACGCAAAATACATTGCACCAAGGGGTGAGTCGCTAAGCACAAATCGAATTGTGCTCACAATCAAACAGCTTGGTAGCTCGTGCCGCAATGTACCACAATGTGCCACGGTGTGCCACGATGTGCCATGGTGTTCAGTAAAACAAAAGCAATGGTTGCTATGATTATTCAACTACACTTTGTTGATAGTTTTCGAGTTGTCAGAAGTGTGCCTCAGTGTGCCACACATTGTGGTAACGAGTGAAATGATCGTGTATTACTGTGAATCGTAATCTTATATCGTGTTATCATAGGTGATACAGTGTGCATAGCACATTGTTCTAAGCGACTCACCCCTTGCATTGCACGCAACGCAAAAGGCATTACGAATTTCTATTTTGATGGAAAGAAATCGATCATGAACCGACCAAAGGGCCGAAGCCGCAATGATATCGAATCGAGAAAAATAGCTTTGAAAATTCGCTTTAAAAAATTAAATCGTATTTTAACAGCGTTTGCATACTGCGCTTTCAAATGTATTGAAACACTTCAAAACAATACTAGTTTTCGGAAGCATTACGAAAATATTTTATATAATAACGTTTTCGTAGATAAAATTGAAAAAAATATATTTCGCCGAGTGTTGTTATGAAATGTTGATTAGGCCATTTTTGAGTCGCCCTCTTATTTTGACCATTCACAATTTCGCCCTGCAGTGTCGCCAGAAAACAAAAACCAAATGTGGGTTTCGCCGTGCTCGCCGGAGGGGAAAATTTGTTATTCTTCCCGGGCGTATCAAGCAGTTGGTTTTTGTTTAGGGCGACTCTGTTTACGGGCTTTGTAAACAATTATGCTGTCAATTTCGCCCGTACACACTACCTTAGAAATGCAGAGGCGTAATCCGCCTGGTGACTTGTTTACAGTCGAAAGTCGGTTCCGCCGTTTTGTTTTTTATTGATTTTCATGAAGTGTGAATCATTTATAAATGAGTTTTTATATTCATTATGAAGTATTTTTACTCCTCTTTAAGATATTACTCAAATCTCCGTTTGTGTACATTTGTTATATAGGCCCATTTGTCGGTTCACGATCGAAATGCATTTAATTTCGCTCATTTTTAAAATGCATCACAAGTCATCTGCCCCGAGTTTGTGATACTATTTGTCAAAAGATGATCCCCCTAAATGTGAGTTATCTTCATTGAAAAGCAATCTTCAAAAATAACAATCAAAATGTCAAAAAACATGATGAGTTATGTTCTATCAACGACCATGCGGTAGATTTGGGTGTAAAGCCTAACTCCTACCAGCAAAAGGCAAAGGATTCTGCACATTCCCCTCGATCATGTTCGTATGAGCTTGCCTAGCCCTACACTCAAAAAAAAAAAAAATTGAACGTTATGCCACAGATAACAGACGTTTGGGCTAGAACAAAATTTCTTCAAAAACCTGTGTAAACTTTCAAATGGATAAACGTTGGAAATCCGTGTTTCACTATTGCCATCTGCGCAACTGTTTGCTACACGTGTTTGACAGCTGCACTCTAACTGCATTCTATCGATCACTGCGCCATCTACAAACGATTGCCAAACGTGTTTCAGACGTCTGATTTATTCGGAATTTCAGTAGCGGGTATTTACACACGATTCAAATCGAGCCTAAACGTCTGTTATCTGTGGTTATGCCTATTGATTTTACACATAGATTTTTGCAATTAGCGGAGGTTGATAGACACTATTTGCTGGCACATAAATCTAATGTGTGCACTTACAAGACATATTAATCTCACATTCACATTTCATTACTATAAGGTACATAAAACCCGATTCTATAACAATTCAAACATATAACTTATGTGTTAGCATATATAGTTTATACAGTTGACACATAGAAGGTATGTGTGCGCGTGATAACATTAGCATTTCTTCTTCATATGAATTTTAAGTAGTTTTCCGTTCTAATTTTATAACTGACTAGCTAATACCCATCGCGCGTTACTACGACTTTCATCGAAATAGGAGGAAAACACATAACAAACACACAGCTGATAATCCCCTGATATATATATATATATATATATATATATATATATATATATATATATATATATATATATATATATATATATATATATATATATATATATATATATATATATATATATATATATATATATATATATATATATATATATATATATATATATATATATATATATATATATATATATATATATATATATATATATATATATATATATTGCTCTTAGTCTTAAACTTGCCGAAAATAGCCAAGAACATCAATACAGTACAACCTTGCGGCAATTAAAACATAGTAACAAAAAATGCTCTAGACGCCCGGATAGAACATTTCAAATTTAGTCTCAGATGAAAGAGGAGTATCTAAGCATTTCGATTGATGGCACTGATTCCGTGCCGGTGTTTTGCAATGGCACAGTGTCAATGCCACAGTGTTTTAAAACGTCGTTTTCGTGCACAAAATTAGCGTCTAAACCGTTGACTTTAGAGATATAGTTTGTTCCGATAATTTGTTGTTCTTACCCAGTCAAAAAGGGCAAGTTGCTGGCTAACGGGGAGCTATTTGCCAACTCGGATGCGCTAATTGCCCTTCAATTTGCCAGCAAATTGCTGGCAATTAGGGGGCTATTTCAAATGCAACATTTGGGTGAATTGCCGCCGTCATTTTTTAGCCGCTCTACCCGCCCTTAAATCACCCCCGAATCGCCCAGGGAACGCGCCATTTAATCGCCCTTAATTGCCTAATATGAAAATTACAAATATTACTTATTTTCGGATTCATTAGCTACTCACATAAACCTATCACTACACTAGGTAATCACCACCAAACTATAGAAGGAATCAATGGTGAAACTGACATTGCACACCAAAACTTACCTCAATCTAACTTTTATCAAGAGTTTAGGTCAGATATCTTGTTCCACTATATTTACACACTATTCCTAGGGACGTTTCGATATTAAAATACATCGATTCATAGAATCGATACTGGTATCGAATGCAAGTACTGATACTTTCGATATAATCGTAGTCGTAGTATCGATACTTGAAAGTATCGCCATTCGATTCCGCACTTTTACCACAGACTAAAAGACATAACACTATGAGGAAATTCCCACAAAAATATCGATCCGGCAATTTTCCCAGAACACTAGCTCCACTCATTTGCCAAACACTCATTTGCTGATGGGTTACCCCTCAGGTTTGGGAACAATTTTTCACTAGTGGTCTATCCACCATCTGCTTGTTCATAGGTCAGTGGCGCCATAATTTCAAATGTGGGCACAATCCCAACTACAAATATATTTAAAATGACCGTTAAAGCGGACGAAGCATTGTTTTCGAGTGTTATGTCTGTTAGTCTGTGCTTTTACAGTAGCTTAATTCCCTGAATTAGGTAATCTGCAAACCGTTGTTTGGAAATTCAGTAGTGGGTTTTGTCAGTTAACGTTTTGCTCTGCTCCTGCGAACAGAAAAAACCCGTTCGACAAATATATTTTATTGATCTGATTCGTTTGATGTTGGATCCAGTCGACGATTATGTCAGACGTCGAATGTCAGAAAAGATAAACAATAAATAATTTGGCTGATCAGAAAGTCTCATGGACTGTCAAATAATGGGCAATGTTCGGAATCGATTTTTTCATCAAATGCGATTGGTGCTCCAATTATTGTAGCAACTCAAATGTAACAACCGATTCCGCAATGGTTTAGCCTGAATAGGTAATCACATTTCACTCGGAAATAATTCTAAACTCGTTCATAATTCCGAATCGAATACTTCCAACTACTGGTTCTTTCGATTCTTTTCGATATCGTGAAGATTGTATCAATATCAGTAAAGTATCGTGATTGAAGTATCGATACCAAAAAATCGAGCATCGGAAACAGAAGTATCGATTCCGTACTAGTATCGAAAATATCGCAACGTCCCTATCACGCAACTTTCGTGATAGTCCCCGGACCTTGACTGTAACAGTTATTATAACAGCTGTTGAATGTTTATATATCTGCTGTCGCACTACACATAATTGTCCGTGTCCTATATAACGCATCCTATAGAATATGGGATATTTATACATATAACGACAGTAAAAAAGAAACAAATATTACTGCAGTGATACGCAAAACCGTCCCATGGGACTGTTATGCACGGCAGTTGGCGTTGTTAGCTGTTGGTTTGTATTTGCATTGCAATGCTCCTAGTGGGGTTTGGAATTATATCTGATTCTGGGTATTTAATCCTACGTATTGCCGTCTGGCCCAGTTGTTGCACCGTATTACTGACAATGTTCAACCTGTTTGTTGTTTATGTTTGCGATTGCTGTGGTTGAATTATAATTAGTGATGTGATAGTTTAACCATATTCTTTAAATGATTTTCGTAATCCATCACTCTGTTAGTCGTAGCCGACAATAGGGAACTTTAATTTGGTAAAATTGTGCCAGTTTTTCATATGTATTGGTAGCGGGTGTCCTTACGAGTACACTCATATTATTCTTAAACCTTAATTATTCTTTTATGATTTTTAAATTTAAAAAAAACCAAATTAAACTCAACCAGCAAACTGACAGTTATCCTACTAAATGACGTATCTGCAAATATCTCGTTCGCCTCATTGTTAACCGGGACAGCACCCCACACAGCATGATCTGGTACTTTGTCAATCCGCTAGCAACCTGCCATCCCAAGTTTCATCTGCAAACTATGGTAGATCTGATAAGGCAACCTATAGGGTCGTGCAAGTCGCATGGGTTTGGATGTGTTATTGTCCTAAAAGGAAACAAACTAAAAAATGTTTTTTTCAATAGTTTCGGGCCAAAAAATTGAAAAAGGACTGAGATATTAACTCACGGTACTAATCTGCATCAGAATATGCCTTAACCCGCACACCCCTAAAGATCCCTATACACAGCACTTTCTGAATACGGTGATCATTTCCTGACCAGACCGTTTGTACACTATAGGTTGTCATTTTCGTTCCGAGGCCACAAAGATTTGCCAAACAGAAAAAAAATATTTGAAAATATTTAAAGAATGTCACTCGTATCTTCTTATAGCATTTTCGTTTTTTGCTGGTACTACTCTTGAGGCGTTTTCGTTATTACACGATTCAACGCCAGCGTAGTGTAATAAAAAGGATATATTGCAAGGTTTGAATGTATTACAACGTGTATACTGTTGTGCAAAAACGAAATATTTTCAGAAGTCTTGCCTTCAGAATACATACGGAAATCGAATTGAACGTGATCGAATAGTTCATAGCTCATGAACCCTTTATTAATGTCCGGAAGCTATCAGGCATCAGATTACAGGACTTACAATGCAAATGCTTAAGTGCTCGCCTGTTTATAGGTTAGGATCATTGCAACCGTTTTTATTTCTAATCGCTTTGAGTGAAGGATTTTCTCAATGAAGTGACCCTCCAGAATACGAGCACAATCGAGTAGCCTTGATTAGAAATACTACAGATCATGGTAATGTTTTCAAAAAAGGTTGAAAACTTTCGAGTTTCGCATGTTTGAAATCTTGTGTTATGATTCTCATTTAAAACTAACGAACAAAAGTCGCGATATTCCTGAAAGTTCAATAGCTTTTTTTTAATAGTCCTCATTTCGTTTCGAATAAGTATCGTTGAACCAGGAGCCTTTTGTGTAAATGTATGTTTATGAACAGAACATTGCCGGCGAATGGACATGATTGTCGATACTGAATATCGTTAATTTGACAATTGGTTTAATAAAACTACGTTAGGCTGTCAGATAAACGATGACCTCAAACAATTGGTTTCGGTGGAACAATCTGGAGTGGATGTTTATACCGGGCAAGCAGTTCATAAGATTTTACGATGACAAATAGTTTCGCATTAACAAACGATCTACGAATGGCTGCAGCGGGTTATTACGTTTATTAGCTGTTGAAAACTGGTAGCGTCTGCAGACAACAATTAGCCTCAGGTAGTTGGATAAAATAATATATAAATGTAGTCCTTCAATTTTTCGCAAATATTGCTTGGATTATTTTTTTCTGAGGACTAAATTTGCCAAGATCAAAGACCAAAAAAGCAAAATAAAAATCTGACAGTGCGATAGTCACTCAATTTGTTTACAGTCACTAATGAATATCGTACTGCGATTCACCACTTTATTTGCCAGTGATCCCAAAAATTTAATCAGAAATTTATGAAACAGTGCTGCCGAAACGGATATTCAGCGTCCCACCATTCTTGATTTGGTGAAAAAAATATTCAACATTCTTGCATTTTGCAATTTTTGAAAAATTATAAAAAAATCAAGAAAAGACTTAAAAATATGTTTACAACAGAATTGTTCTTAAAAATATAAACTCTTTTGATAAAAATTTTAAAAAATGAGGGTTAGGTCTAACAAGAAAGGTCTATTAGCACAGGCGAGTTGAGTTAAACGTCAAACTGTTTAAATCGCCTGACCATGTTCGTCCGCATTTTTTTGACAGGGTAATGATTGCGCATCCACAGGAGTATACCGTTCAGTGATTAATTCACCTATAAGTGATATACGAAATTCATTTTCCGAACTAATTAAGATAGAGACTTTGTGTCTTCGGCAAAGTTGTAGCAAATGTTACTGCAAAAGAAATTGCTGAAGACACCATATATCTATCTTTAGTAGTTTACGAATTATGGAACATATTATATGGAAGACCCCTTAACATTAGTTTTTTCGTGATAACTTTTTTAGACATTCTCGTATCTACTTGGAATCTTCCACAAAGTTATTTACGGTATCGAAACACATATTTTTGCCGAACACAGTCACTTCCTATCTGTTGAATCTAAAAAGATATTCCAAATTTTACGATTTACTTCCACCTTAAATAATTCGTTAATTAGCAAAAAGGAGCAAACAACATCATAACATACTGAAAGTACTAGCTTTTTACTTTCATATAGTAGCCCGATTGTTAGTCGACGCGATTCTCCCCGAGTGTTATGTTCAATACAATATGCCATCGCAGTGGTATAAAATGAAATATTCAAGCGCACTGCGACAAACAGCTTCATGTTTTATGGTAAATTGCATAGAACACGTTCGCCTATAACATGCAATGCATATAGTTTGCCTTTCAGAAATCAAAGTGTAGTTTTTGATGTGCTTAATAATGTAAATATTTTCATTATAAAATAGATAAATAAATCTATTTTTAATAATCGTTTTCTCCGTCATCTTCAAAGCTTTCTTCTTCCGCTAGAAGAGCTTTGGCCTCTCCTAAAAATCATTCTATACTTTTTTTAGCCATCCCCGGGCTTCATTCACGACAGGATCCACATTGTGGACAGGTGACGTTAATCAAGCATCATAATAAATATCACGAGAGACATTAATAAACCTTCTGGTGGGATTTCCATCGTTTTTTCAAGCTTACCAGTATCCACTGATTGTTTAAATTTCACGTGACACACTTCTCGAACGCACGAAATGCTACGTTTCGTACTTTGATCTTGATTGTGGTCAAAGTTCCCTTTTCCTTTTTTGGACATCTATGAACATGTTTTATTCGATTTATCATGAAAAGATGAAGCTACTTATCGCAGTGCACTTGAATATTTCATTTTATACCACTGCGATGGCAAATAGGGATCTTTAGGGGTGTGCGGGTTAAGGCATATTCTGATGCAGATTAGTACCGTGAGTTAATATCTCAGGTCTTTTTAAATTTTTTGACCCGAAACTATTGAAAAAAACATTTTTTAGTTTGTTTCCTTTTAGGACAATAACACATCCAAACCCATGCGACTTGCACGACTCTATAGGTTGCCTTATCAGATCTACCATAGTTTGCAGATGAAACTTGGGATGGCAGGCTGCTATAGCGGATTGACAAAGTACCAGATCATGCTGTGTGGGGTTCTGTCCCGGTTAACAATGAGGCGAACGAGATATTTGCAGATACGTCATTTAGTAGGAAAGCTGTCAGTTTGCTGGATGAATTTAGTTTGGTTTTTTTAAATTTAAAAATCATAAAATAATAATTAAGGTTTAAGAATGATATGAGTGTACTCGTAAGGACACCCGCTACCAATACATATGAAAAACTGGCACAATTTTTCCAAATTAAAGATCCCTATTGTATTGAACATAACACTCGGGGAGAATCGCGTCGACTAACAATCGGGCCACTATATGAAAGTAAAAAGCTAGTACTTTCAGTATGTTATGATGTTGTTTGCTCCTTTTTGCTCCTTAACGAATAATTTAAGGTGGAAGTTACCCCAAAAAATCGTAAAATTTGGAATATCTTTTTAAATTCAACAGATAGGAAGTGACTATGTTCGGCAAAAATATGTGTTTCGATACCGTAAATAACTTTGTGGAAGATTCCAAGTAGATACGAGAATGTCTAAAAAAGTTATCGTGAAAAAACTTATTTTAAGGGGTCCTCCATATAATATGTTTCATAACTCGTAAACTACTAAAGATAGATATATGGTGTCTTCAGCAATTTCTTTTATAGTAACATTTGCTACAACTTTGCCGAAGACACAAAGTCTCTATCTTAATTAGTTCGGAAAATAAATTTCGTATATCACTTACAGGTGATTTAATCACTGAACGGTATACTCCAGTGGATGCGCAATTATAAGAACAACAACTTATCCGAACAAACTATATATCTAAAGTCAACGGTTTAGACGCTATTAATTTTGAGCACGAAAACGACGTTTTAAAACACTGTGCAATGGAACATTCCAGTGCAAATCGAGTGCAAACGTGAATGTGTGCGTGTAGGTGCCCGAGCTGTCAATTAACAGCTGACGTTTGTTTATTTATAAATTCATTCCACAATATTTTCGGCACCGTTCCCGAATAGAAATGTACAGTAACAAAACCATGATTTTCACTGTGACAGTACAGTAATTTTACAATAATTTACAGTAAGTTTTAGTGTTTTGCTACAATAGAAAAACAATAAACCTTAACATTTTTACAGTAAATTTCAATGTAAAATAGACTTTTACAGTGAAAAAGGGGGGTGGTTATGTATCTTAACATTAAAAAAATCAATTTTTCTCCATACATTTTTTTCTCGAAAACAGTTAAATTTAATGTGAATGCACTGCATCAGTTTTTTGCTGAACAGTGAAATTTATTGTTACATGAAATTTTATTGTAAATCTACTGTGAGAACAGGCATCGAACAATGTTGAAACAGTAATAACTATAATAATTATTGTTTTATGATTGTTTGTAGGGTAAATGCAATTGTAAAATTCTATCCGGGTTGAGAATGTTACGTTTTGGAAAATGAAGTTAATTCGCTGGCTGCAATCAACTAGCTGATTATTTTATGTGAAAAGCTGTTTGTGTTTGTGTTCTTTATTACAAAATGTTGCGAGAATTCTAAGGAATATCGATCAAAAACGTTACGTTTGTGAAATTCTACGCGAATGTAATGGTGTCGAAATATTTGTAAACTTGTTTTCTGGTGTGAAATATTTAATTGTTTTAATTTGTATATCGATTACAGTTTTGCCGTACCTGCTCCGGCTTCAATTGGCTGCAGTATAAAAGAACCTTTCTAAACCACTTGTGCGCTTACAAACAAGTGTTGAACACCCTCGTCCAACTCCTAAATTAATCGGCTGAATTAAAGAAGTGAATATGAACATACTCCAGTATGTTGATTTTGAACTGCATTTACTGGACAATCCTCATATTAAAATATTGATAGGTTAGCTGGGTAGACCGCTCCACAGTGGATCCACTCCATACAAAAGCTGGACAAAACCTCAAAAGTAGTTTAAAATGACTGAAAATATCATCTAAGGATAATTTTGGTGCACTGAGCTCGATTTTGATGAAATTAGTACGCTGAAATGAAAATTGGACAGTCTACGGTGGTTCTAAAAGTGTTTTTTATTAATTTTGCAAAGGTGAATTTTATTAACTTATCAAAACAGATACTTGAACAGAAACATTTTGATTTCCTAGGATAGTCCTTAGTAACGATGTAGCTAGGGTGGTTCCAGTTTTTCAAAATCTGGCGAATAAAATAATTTTATACATTTGCTTGTAGATCTTCAGTCCAATCTGAATACCATCGTAAAAAAAATCATCCCTTCATAGCTCTTTAAGAGATAATCCTCATGTACTAATTTATGAATGTATGCTTTAGAAACGTTATAAACGATAGCATATCTTAAAGTGTTCGATACAATGCCATAAATTCTTGTTTTATTGGTTTACTTATTTAGCTATCACCAAAGCTATTAAAAGATGTCAGGTTTATTTGATTTTGATGGAGATCTCAAATCATGACCTACTATGCTCTAGTCACAGTTGCTCATACGATGCATACTGCAACTAAACCGCTCAATACTTTTCCATTGATTTTCATTTCCAATGATGATATAAATATCTTTCTTTATTGATCTGACTTTTTCGTGCTAAAATATCCTAAGCATACTTTGCACTGTTTGTGTATGCTTTGAAATAGAGGCGAGGGCGTTTTTGCATGAAACTCTCGTCAATTTGGAAGTGAATTATTGAGGGAGGTTTTGAATTTGATTGTTGATTGTGATAGACCCTTAAAAACTACCTAGAAATTGGTGTAGTTCGATGCAATTGAAAAGATGGGTGGGTAATGTCTGCGATATAACTGGAGAGATGTAGAATACATAAGGAACACGTTCTTCAAATATGTTGATACTCATTGGAATTTTCGGACAAAAGGTGATTTGGGCGAGGAATATTTCAAATTATTCTTTACAAAAATGATGGTGGTCCTGAAAAGGACCATTTTTGTTGGCATTGTTGGCCTTGGTGAGGGAGATGGCTAACGATGAAATGAATTGTTAGCATGAGGAAGTCGCATAGTACTGGCCAATGGCAGAACAGATAATAATTGATTCCTGAAAATCAATTTTTCTTTATTCATGTAAATTATACATACTTTCAAATCTAATAGAAGATTCCATATTTCCGAATCATTAGTGCGAACATTGTGTAATTTGGTTAAGTACAATGAAAGTTACAAACTTTCCAAACTCGACCTTCTGTTCCTTCCGAAATATTGAAATGGGGTGTCTATATTAAACCGTTAGTCGTGGTCACAATAAAAAAATGGGTGGGTAATGTCTGTGACATAACCGGAGCGTCGTGATTTCAATTCGAGACGTTAATTTAAATCTAATAATATTCAACAGAATCACGTTTGAATGGGAAATTTTCAATTAATTCTCTATGGTAATGGTTCTGAAAAGAACCTTTGGTATCGGCGTTGGTGTTGATGGTGATGCGCTGGATCGTTGGATATATTTGACATGATAGTTACGTGCCTGGCGAACTGTTTTGTAGCCTCGAACAAAACGACAAGACTGACTTCTTCGGGTACCATTACGGCTGAACTTTATAAGCTTAGCTCGACTTTGAAATCCTGCACAAAAAAATCATTTAATGCAGTTAGTTCACGGAGGCTGCTAAAAAGCTCGAATAAACGCATGCGACTTCAACGTTTCTCTTAAACCATTGCTTTTATTGTAATTTACGCCCACTCCCAGCGGACATTGTGAGCCAGTTTGATTTCTTTTGCGAGAAAGTTACGTACTTGGCGCACTATTTTGTATCCTCAAACAAACCGACCAAGTAGGCACCACTGGCTTCATTACGCCTGAGTTTTGTAAGTGTAGCTCGACTTTGAAGTAATACACAACCTTATGAACCAGACGCTGGAATGTTAGCCAGCGGATTAGTTGCTCCGTTGCCCTTTAGTTGGGGCGAAATACTGGCATGGCGACTGTGCCAAGGACATTCGACGAACAAGAAACAATTATACTCGGTTTATAATTGTTTTATTTAATCTTCTGGTTATCCGCTTCCATGCGGCAGTCCAAGCTTACCCAGTCCGATTCACATCTGGCGTGGTTCTGTTCAGAGCTGCCAGTTCTATTTTCTAATCGCCCAATCGCCACATCTCCTTTCCTCAAAGTTTTTAGATAACATCAGAACTACAGACGAAGTCCTTTTGCCACGCCGGTTTAGAAGCGTGCCGCAAAGGTCTGGATGCTGGGATAGTGTGTGCTGTTTCGGCGGCGTTCGTCGTCGTAAAGTCTGCCGTTTCCGGAATTTGACCGTAGGCGGAGTCCCCGGGAGTAGATGAAATCGCGCTGTCCGGGTGAAAGGAGAGTTCTTGAGAGTTTGGCTCCGAGACGTATTCTGCAGGTTCTTGTGTTATTTGTTCAATGGGAGTAACCTTTTTTAAGTGTGCAGAACTACGAAGGAAGGAGTTGCCCGACAAGGGATCTGACACCTTAACACGATTTCCAGTCTTTTCCATGACCGTATATTCAGTGTTTCCAAATGTTGTTGACAATTTTCCGCCTGGTAATAAATTCTGCATCAGGACAGTGTCGCCTTCTTTGATTTCAGATGGCTTTGAATGGCGCCTCAGATCCTCCCTTACCTTTCCTTTGTATTGAAGGATTGTATCTCTATCTGAAAACTCGGAATCGACTGGGGGCGCGGTTTCAATGTCACTAAGTGAAGGGATTTTGGACCGGATCGTTTTGTTCCGAAGCAGCTCGGTTGGTGTTTTACCTGTTGTTGAGTGAGGAGTCGTATTGTACATCAACAAATATTGGAGGAGATCCACCTTCCAGTCCCGATGCAATGCGTGGCTGATTTTTAGCCGTTTCAGAAGCGAACTATTCTGTCTCTCAACTTCCCCGTTGGCCTGGGGCCAGTATGGCACTGTGTGGTTGAGTGTAATGTTTTTTATGCGACAGTAGTCCTCAAACTCCTTACTAATGAACTCGCGCCCATTGTCTAGAGTGATTGTTCTCGGGTAGCCTTGACGGACAAAAATAGGTTCGGTTTGCTTGATGGTTTCCTCCGAGGTGATCTTCTTCATTATGCAAATTTCTTTGTACCGGCTAAAATAGTCAACGATAACTAATAGATAGTCACCAGAAGGCAAGAGTCCTAAGAAGTCCATCGCGACATCGATCCACGGTTCACTGGGCATTCGCCGGCGTCTCATAGGCTCAGGAAGAGATGGCTTGCCAACCAAACGACATCCCTCGCAGTCCTTCACCACTTTCTTCGTATCCTTGTCCATGCCTGGCCACCAGACTCGATCCCTAAGTCGTGATGTCATTGAAGTTTCACCAGGATGGCCTTCATGGGCAAGTTGCAGCATCCTGGATCGAAGCGACCTGGGGACAACCAGTCTGCAGCCTCTGATGACATATCCCTCAAGTAAGCTGAGTTCTTTTTGAAATGGTGCATACTCTTTGGCCGTTGCTGTATCGCATTCATCGCTCCAACTACCAGATATCAGCGCTCTTTTCACTGAGTGTAGTTCAGGATCTGAGTCTAAAGCATCTCGGATCTCCGAAACGTCGATCGCGACTGACTCCGTTATTGCATTGATCTATATTTGGTCGTCGGAAATGTCCACTTCATTAGCGTCTGCTGATGCTGAAAGTCTGGATAGCGGATCAGCGATGTTGCTCTTACCTGGTTTGTAAACTATTCGGAATTTGAACGGTTGTAGTCTAAGAACCCATCGTTCGATTCGGCCTGGGGGGCGGGAAGAAGGCTTGAAAATTGCCGTTAAAGGCCTGTGATCGGTTTCCAGTTCAAACTCTCTGCCAATGAGGTACAGCTGAAATTTTTCTACACTCCATACTATCACCAACGCTTCCTTTTCGGTCTGGCAGTAACGGCGTTCCGCAGATGACAAGCTCTTACTAGCATACGAAATCACGGTTGGCCTATCTTCGAGTTCGTCGATATACTGTAGCAAAACCGCCCCTAAACCTACCGGAGAGGCATCGACAACGACTCTTGTCCTACGGCGGTTGTCAAAGAATCCCAATACTGGTGCGGTGCAGACAGCTTTCTGCAAAGCGCTGAATGCAATTTCGTGTTTCGCTAGCCACTCGAACTTTTGATCACTCGACATTAGTTGTCTCAGTTCGAAAGTCTTTGTGGCTAGGTCTGGAATGAAACGACCTACATATCCTACCAATCCCAAGAAACTTCGTACCTCTTCGGCGCTACTAGGCGATCTGAACTGGCATACCGCCGCTATCTTGCTCTCAGTTGGCTTGACTCCGTTTTGGGAGATGGTGTGCCCCAAAAATTCTGTTTCTGTAGTTTTGAATTTGCACTTTTTCAGGTTGAGAATGACATTATGGTCTTCTAATGCTTTTAAGACCGCTTTCAGGGCTTCATTGTGTTCTTGTTCAGTCTTGCCGTACACGAAGATGTCATCTTGATAGTTGAATGAGTTGGGACAGCCACTTAGTATTTGTTCAATGATTCTTTGAAAGTGTTCGGAGGCACTGCAAATACCGAACATTAACCTAGTGTATCTAAACATCCCCAGATGCGTTATAAAGGTCGTTATATAACGGCTCGACTCATGTAATTCCACTTGATGATATGCGTCCTTTATATCGAGACGTGAAAACAAGGTCGCTCCGTTCAATCTGGAGAATAATAATATGTGATCAGATAAACAAAGGATTGCGTCGTTTTTTTTTTAATTTTTATTTATTTATTTTTTGTTACCTGGAAAGTAGATCGTCGAGTGTTGGAATTACATGATGTTCTCTTTTGATTGCCACGTTCACGCGTCGCATGTCTACGCATAGGCGAACCTCTCCGCCGTCTTTGATGACGACAACCATTGGTGATACCCACGGACTCGGTCCTAATACCTTTTCGATTATTCCTCTTCTCAGTAGTTTGCTGAGCTGATCTTCCACAAGCTGACGTAAGGCTATTGGTACCCGGCGGACATGTTGAGCCACTGGTGTGATGCTCTCATCTATGTCAATGCGTATCTTTATTCCTTTAATGGTTGGAAATTTGTCTGTATCCTTTCCAGTGATCTCTCCAACGCTGTTCGGGACAGTCGAACCAATGACACTTGGCAGCCCCACCAATAACACACCTAGTTGTTTGGCAGTTTCCCGCCCTAGCAGATTCTGTTTGCCATCCTTCACTACTAGAAAATTTGCTGTGATGCCGGCCTCCTTTGCCTCATCTACGACGTTGATTTCAGCATCGAAGGTGCATGTGATAATCAATGTTCCGGATTGAGCATATGCGCTCAGACGTTTGGTTGACGGTCTAATATTGGTGATATGTGCATTCTCGTAGGTATTCCCATGTTCGTTCATCAATTATGTTGTGTTTTGACCCTGAGTCAATCATCATTTCGATTACGACTTGACCTACCTTAAACCAGACGAGCTCATCATGATTATCACTGATCGCGAATATGAAGGAGGAATGTTGGTTCTCGGTCTCGCTTCCTGGAGATCCTGACTCTTCGATAGAATTAATTTTTGACTTTTTCGGTGGATGTTGGCGTACGTAAGTGTCTAATTTCCGTTTCTTAGGGTCAGTTTTGCACCTTTTCGCATAGTGCCCTTGATAGTTGCATATACGACATTTAGCGTGCTTTGCTGGACAGAAATCGTCTGATTTATGTAATTTACCTCCGCATCTTCCGCATTCGTTCCCTCTGCGGTTCTGTGACCAGCGGCTTCCCGGAGTGTCAAATATTCTGTTGACGACGGACGCTAGATTGTAGCTAGCGTTTAAAACGCTTCCGGATCCACTATCTGACAAGTTCAGCTCTCTTACTTGGTGCTGTACAGTAAAATGTGTGTTCACAAGCTTCGTCAATTCGTCCATATCTATGTTTGATTTCTCCAAAATTTTACGGCGGAGCTCCGGTGGCGCTAGCATCAAGATTTTGTCAATTACTGCAACATCTCTGCTTTCGTTCTCCGAGGATCCGAAATGACATTTGTTCGCATGTTGTTTCGCACGGAGCAGGAATTTGTCGAGAGTTTCCTCGGCACTAGGTTTCAATGACCAAAACGAATACCGTTCGAACGTGTCGTGTCTTTTTGGGGCGAAGTACTCGTCAAGGCTGCTTATCATGGATTTGAAATCATCTTCACCTCCTGCTGTGTTTTCACCACTGCCACCTGGCAAGCTTTCATAGACACGTTGTAACTGTCGCCCAGCTAGTGCCAGGAATATACTCTTCAGTTTTCTCCTTTTCTTTTTTCCAATGGCATCTGCCACATACTGGAATTGCTTTTTGTAGTCAATCCATTTTTGTCTCAGTTGCGACACAGGGACATTGTCGCATTCAAAAGGTGGGAGTTTAAGCAACTGCTCTTCCATTTTCTGAAAAGAATGAGATCATATGGTATACGTTGCATATTCGTAACGTTTTTTTTTGAACTGTCAATCGTCGTTCCTGACCCGAGCAGCCGTTTTATTGCTCGCTTAGGATACCTAGTACCCTCGTCAATAGAGCTGAACTTTTTATTTCCTGACCCGAGCAGTCGATTTATTGCTCGCTTAGGATTACCCGTTCCCTCGACAACAGAGGTGAACTTAACTGGCTTCCTGACCCGGGCAACGATACGCTGCCCGCTTAGGATTAGCCGTGCAAAGGAATATGCCGTCTTTCCCCCACCAACTGCTCTCGTCAAGCAACCCAATGCGAATAATCATAGGAACAAACATGTAGTAGACCTATATATAAACTTTTCATTATTTTATTGATCGGTTGGTCCACCATAGTGACGGCTCTGTGCGAGATGGTCTGAAAATTTTCACTTTTCCGAGTCGTTTTCGAAAGATTTTTCAAAGCATAATTTTTTGTTATTAGTGCATGTTATACATACTTCAAATTTTAATACAACATAGAGGAACATATTTTCAACAAATTGGCCTAAAAATCAAATCATTCTGTTAAGTATGATAAAAGTTATTAACGTTCAAAATCTGACGCGGCGTTGCAGCCGATATTTTGAAACGGGACCCCTATATTGAAAGCTTAAATGTATTCTACATTAAAATTACAGCTTTACTTTAACGTAGTAATTAAAAGCGATTAAAGTGCTCTAAAATGCCGAGCAATCGCTTTGATTCCAATTTCTGTCTCATTCCCCTCAAAATCCACCACCCCCCGATCAGTGAAAATCTCCGGGTCAAAGCCTCTCCAGAGGTGGCAACCCTATTTGTACATCATTGTGTACCATTTCAATATTCAACAGTGCTATTCTAAATGTAGCTGTTATTGTAGGTATAAATTACTTTATGACCATGTTTTTCCTAAAGCATCTTTAGTTGAGCCTTATAACAATATAACAAAGAATTTGATTCCTATGTGTTTTTAATGGGTAGAAACTAAAAGAATGCTTACGCCCAATTTACATTCCAGTCGAGATTTCGCCCTTCAGCAATCGCCATTTGTAAGAGGGCTAAACCGTGAACAAGATTTTCAGAAGGGCGCGGTATATGGGCTAAACTGACTCAATGAGGTATATATAGGTGTGGCAGAACACACGGTTTGCTAGTGTCGGCCAAAGAGAATAGGGAAAGAGACGAATAGTGTGAAGCCAAAAATACCTTATTGAGCAGACCAATCGTACAATGTAAATAAACATTACTCATGCATGAGTTGAAGGAGATAAGTATTGTACATCTATTAAAAAAGAAATTTCAATTTTCGTCAGAATTTGGTTCAATCGTGATTGTGAGGTGCATTCTAGAGTATATGTATGAGTAAAAACAAGCTTTAGAATTATTTCATCTCTTTGTTTCGAAATGCGCATCGTTTGATAAACAAATCCAACGATCGACATATGGTTTGTTTTCGAAATATAATAGGAGTCATTTAAAGTGCTGTCTGTGGAAGCGGTTGCCAAAATTCTAGTGTTGAAATCATCATAAAGGGAGTGTTGCTGTTTTGACTGATTTTCACTCTTCGTCTCTTTCCCTACTCTCTTCGGTGTTGGCAACCAAAAATATGTAAACAATCCAGAAGCACAACGGGTCGACGTCATAGCGGTCACACGATTCAAAGGAAGCGGAACGACCGCTATGACGAAAGCAAGTCGATGTATACTGTGATCACTCACACCACTCATGTATGATTCATCTTACGAATACCAAAGTGCCATCTTCACCAGACCTGTATATACGACATTGAAACTGACTGTCTTGCTGGGTAGGGCTGGGTAAATAGGCGAGCTTGACAGGCTATTTTTTAATCGGGCTCAGCAAATGGGCGCGCATAGAAACCCAATACAAATGAAAGGGCGCGTGCATCTTTTCTTCAAATTTCATGAAAATATCGAAATATTCGAATGTTTATGTGCAGCAACCACCGAGTAGACATGATCACAGTAGATATTAATTATGATTTGTATAATAGAACTGCCGTTTACAGAATAATTTTTATTTTGTTTATTTCCTTATCTTCGGTATACACCGTACAGACGCATTTTAAAACTATATATTTCTTATTAACATATTATATCTGTGCTTGGAAACGTTAAAATCATACACTGAAGAAGCTTCGTTAAATCTGCGGCAACATCTTTCCAGTGGACTATTTTGTCCATATAAAGTACGGTGTCTAGGGATCCACAACAGAGTGGGGTTGCGGAGAACACGAGGAGGCGCATACAAATTAACGCCCGAGAGAAGATCGGGACTGTCGATATTACCTGACAGCAAGTCGAAAACAAAAACTCTTTGCAGGAAGATACTGCGAGTCGCCAGAGTCTGCAGACCGAGTAGCATACATCTATCGGCATAAGGAGCCAACACAACTGGATCATTCCATGGAAGTTTTCTGAGGGCGAATCGCACAAAACATCTTTGTATATGCTCTAGTCGGTCAATTTGAACGGCATGGTATGGTGCCCACACTTGCACAGCATACTCCAGAACACTTCTGATCAGGGCACAGTAGAGTGCTTTTAGTGCGTAGAAATCATCGAAGTCCGCCGTGTTCCGCTTTAAGAAGCCCAGCATTCCGAAAGCCTTAGCAGTTGTCGCGGTGATATGGTCGGAAAAGCTCAACTTCCTATCGAAGAGCACTCCCAAGTCACGGATCGAGTCGACGCTTTCAATTGTTCTTCCTTTTAGGCTGTATTCATAACGTCGTGGAGTAAGCAAGCGTCCGAAACTGATTACTTTGCATTTATTAACGTTGACTTCCATTCCGTTAAGCGTGCACCATTCTTGAATAGTACAGATATCTTCTTGAAGCACTACGGCGTCAAGTGCAGAAGCGATAGTTCGGAAGATTTTGAGATCGTCCGCGTACAGCAATTTCCCAGACTTGAACCGACTACAGATATCGTTAATAAACAGAATAAAAATAAGCGGGCCCAGATGACTGCCTTGCGGGACACCTGTGGGTGTTCTGAATGTGCTTGAACGCGTGTTTTTTATACTCACGAATGCCGAGCGAACGGAAAGATACGACTGAAACCAGTTAGTCAGCCAGGTGGGTTGTGCGGTACTTTGTCGAAAGCTTTTGAGAAATCGACGTAAATTGCGTTGATGACGCTTCTCGACGGCGAGAAAGAACTTAGAAGTGTAAGCTATCAGGTTAGAAGTTGTTGATCGTTTTGTGACAAACCCGTGTTGATACTCCGAGATAATGTGGGATGCAGCTGTATACGTGACGTTGTAGACCAGCTTTTCGAGAACTTTGGAGAGACAGTTTAATAATGAGATACCTCTGTAATTTTCGACGTTGTGAATATTTCCAGCCTTGTGAATGGGAACGATAGCAGCTTCTTTCCAGGCGATAGGAAAAATGCCTTCAGCTAGAGAGCGATTGAAAATGATACACACCGGAAGAGACAGCACGTGGGTGCAGCTTTTTATAAAATGGGGCGAGAGATGATCGGGGCCAGGCCCTTTCGACGAATCAACAGCAGTCAGAGCCTTCAAGACGTCAGCTCGGCTTACAGTGGGACGGGGGAGATTTATGTTGTACGATGGTAATGTTTCCAAATACTCTTCTGAGGGGACGGTATAGTCGCTTCTAAACACTCCGCGAAAGAAATCAGCAAACAAATTTACGGTATCAACTGGAGATTGCGCGCTTGCGTTTCCAAGGAAAACGTCAGTATGAGTACTACCAGATCGTTTTCTGCTGCTAACGAATTTCCAAAATGTAGCGGGGTGATCGCGAAGGCTATTTTGCACATGATTCAAATACTCACGAAAAGCGGAATTCCGGGCCGTTTCGTATTGCAGTTCTATCCGTCGAAGAGTAACTTTGTTTTCGTCTGACTTATGGCGGAAATAACGCTTGCGTTGTTTTCGCAGTGCATTACGCAAACGGCGAATCTCAGCGTTCCACCATGGAAATTTGAAATCCACCCTCCTGTTGACTCGTTTCAGTGGAACCTATAGGCGGCGTATGTCATGTTGTGAATAATAACCATTCGCCCCTGTTCTTTCAACAAATGTTGGTTTAGCCTTTATATTCCATATGAGAAGAAGGGCCTAAGTCGAAATCTCGAAGTAAACGAATGTTTCGCCGTTTTGTTTTCTTTAGTTGTAAATCGATCTATAAACCATTTTAACTACTTTTCACCTCAATCTTGTAGTATTTTAGTCGCATAATGCCATAATAGCGAAAACGCAGTTTGTTTACATTTGCGATTTAAGCCCCAATGAAAAATCTGTGTCGAATTATGTTACCGTTTCCTTGTGTTATCAAGCGTAGAGAAACGAAATGATTTTTTTCTGTAACACCAGTGTTTCAAAAATCACTCCAATCAGCATGCGTTGAAAAAACCATAGTTTGACAAATCATTAACATCCATGATTTCATCAGGAGTGAAAACAGGTTACTAGATTATAATGGCAGCATACAATTTAAAAGCCCAAGCTCAATTTAGATTTTAAATTTTCGTTTTATCAAGCACAAAAGCAAAACAGAACCTTGGTACGGTTCATGACGACACCACAGAGAACAGACGTCCATCTTCAGCATTCAACTTGTGTAAAATCTCTAACGGTTTCGAAGGTAGTTGGGATATCCAAACCAGGTGCGCTACTGTCGTCATGTTTTTTGCCTTTCTCAATAGAAAGGTATTGCAATTGCTCTGAAAACCGACTTTTTAACGGAGGCCATATACCATTCGATTCAGTTCGTCGAGTTCGGCAAATGTCTGTGTGTATGTATGTGTGTATGTATGTATGTGTGTGTATGTGCGTGTGTATGTGACCAAAAATGTCACTCATTTTTCTCAGAGATAGCTGAACCGATTTTGACAAACTTAGTCTCAAATGAAAGGTGCAACGTTCCCATAGGCTGCTATTGAATTTCTAATCAATCCGACTTCCGGTTCCGGAATTACAGGGTGATGAGTACGAACACGCAGAAAATGTCGATTTTAATAAATTCTGCAATGAATGTATAAAGGTGAAAATTTTTCCAAAATATGACCACAACTGCTTCGATTTGTAGTATTAGGTCACTAACATCCATTCAAAGTCTATTTGGCCACATTGGCCACCATCATCGGTTCCGGAAGCCCCGGCGGATGTGTCTAAATTCAGAATAACATTCACATCGGTTTCTCGAAGATGGCTAGACCGATTCGACTAAACTTGGCCTCAAATGAAAGGTATTGCGTCCCCGTAAATGTCTATTTAATTTCATCCCGATCCGACCTCCGGTTCCGGAGTTACAGGTTGTGGCGTGCGATCACATAGCAAATTGTGATTCAAACCGATACTCCGATAAAAGCAAAAAAGGTAGAAATTTCGCTAAAATGTCTCTCAAACAACTTAAATTATCTGTTCTAGGTCACCGACGGCCAAACAAACTTTCGTTGACTGTATTGACCACCGGAGACGGTTCCGGAAGTTCCCGGGAAAAGTGGCCATCTTTCAAAATTTACTCAAATTTTTTTCAAAACTCGCATCAGTTTCCCGGAAATGGTTGGGCCGATTTTCACAAACTTAGTCCCAAATGATAGCTATAATATCCCCATAGATGTCTATAAAATTTCGTACGGATCGCTTATATGGGTCCGGAAATATAGACTAAACCGTCCGGTAACATATAAAATTCCCATATAAGCCGGAACTCAATTTTTTTTTCAAAGACCCCATGTATTTACGATGCCAAACATCTTTAAAATGCATGAAACGTCGAGATTTTATGCTACCTCGAAATTTTTTTTTATAAAAATCGACTTTTTGGGACTTTGCCGATTGCGCACCTTTTTGCCTTTCTCATATAAAGAAAGGCTATGCAATCACTGTAAAAATCGACTTTTTAACAGAGGCCCGGAGGGCCGAGTGTCATACACCATTCGATTCAGTTCGTCGAGATCGGCAAATGTCTGTGTGTGTGTATGTATGTGTGTGTGTATGTGTGTGTGTATGTGTGTGTGTGTCATTTAAACTCACACAATTTTCTCAGAGATGGCTGAACCGATTTTCGCAAACTTAGTTTCATCTGAAAGGTATAACGCTCCCATAAGCTGCTATTGAATTTTTAGTTGATCCGACTTCCGGTTCCGGAGTTACGGGTTGAAGAGTGCGGTCACACAGCAAATTCCCATATAAACTGGTACCACCATGATGTTCAAATGATGTAAAACATATTAAAATTGATGTAACATTACTCTAGTTTGCGGGTCTGGATCACTAATGATCAATCAAAGTAGCTTTGACCACATTGGCCACCTATGACGGTTCATGACGCCCCCGGGGAACCCGCCAAGTTCCTAAGCTAATATCACACCCATTCCCCAACGAATTCTCTACCGATTTTTACAAACTTGATTTCAAATGAAAGATACAGTAATGCCATTGACTGCTGCTGAATTTCATTCGGTTCTGACTCTTGCTTCCGGAGTTACAGTGGTGTTAGTAAGGATACACTGGAATTTCTCATATAAATCGGTACAATCGTAATACCTCAGAGGCTAAAAACTATTGAAATGGTCACCAAATAACTTCTAATCGCAGATCTACATCACTGATTGCCAATCAAACATTCTTTGAATATATTGTCCACTATCGACGATTCCGGATGTCCGGAATTCCGGGCATATTCCACAATTAAAGTCAAATCGGTTCTTCGGTGATGACTGAACCGATTTTCTCAAACCAAGTGTCAAATGGAAGGCAAAATATGCAGTTGAGTATTGCGTCGCCCCCCCCCCCCCGTCTTGCCCTTACACCTCCCTCCTTCATCACTCCCCTCCCCTTGGACCACCCTCACGCCCGCATTTCCTTCATCCATCCCGTATACCGAAATAAGATGAAGGATTTCTGACGCATCCTCCACTCCCACTCTACTAACCCCCCCATTCCCTACACGTTCAAACGCATTCCACCAACCTTTCCAAATTATAATCACATGAAGATAACATTGAAGTCATGCTTATTAAGCTAATTAAATATTATTCTTTTGCCTTTCTCATATAGAAAGTTTATGCAATTGCTCCAAAAACCGACTTTCTAACCGAGGCCCGGAGGGCCGAGTCTCATATAACATTCGACTCAGTTCGCCGAGATCGCAAAATATCTGTGTGTATGTATGTGTGTATGTATGTGTGTATGTATGTGTGTATGTATGTGTGTATGTATGCATGTATGTATGTGTGTGTGTATGTGCAGATTTGTTTACAAAATGTCCACATCGGTTTCTCGGAAATGGCTGAACGGATTTTTACAAACTAAGATTCAGATGAAAGGTATAATATTCCCATAGGTTGCTATTGAATTTCATTTTCAACCGACATCCTGTTCCGGATTACGAGTTGAAGAGTATGGTTACAAAACAAAATTTGTTGATTTGTCCACATCGGTTTCTCGGAATTTTCTGAACCGATTTGGTAAACTTGATTTTAAATGAAAGGTCCATCAGCTGCTGTTGAATTTTGTGTGGATCCGAGTTCTGGTTCCTGAATTACAGGGTGATACGTACGATCACGCAGCAAATCCCGATTCTAACGAATTCTGCGATGAATGTAAAAAGGTGAAATTTTTTCCAAAATGTAAACACAACTGTTGAATTTGTAGATCTAGGTCACCAACAGTCATTCAAAGTCTCTTTGGCCACACTGGCCACCATCCACGGATCCGGAAGCATCCAAATTCAGAATAACGGTTATATTGGTTTCTCGAAAATGGCTAGACCGATTTGGTCAACTTAGTCTCAAATAAAAGGTGTTGCGTCCCTGGAAACTGATATTAAATTCCATCCCCATCCGACTTTTGGCTCCGGAGTTACGGGTTGTGGAGTGCGATCACATAGAAAACTCCGATTCAAACCGATACCGCGATGAATGCAAAAAGGTGCTCTTATATATACTTACCAAGTGTAATAAGAATGAAAGACATTTCAATAATGTTATATTGTACGAACCAGCTATTAAATCATAGTTTGGAGAAATGAGAAAGGCACAATTGCACCTCTAGGTGGATTAAAACAGGTTTTTCAGTTCAATATTACCGTGGCTGTTTTTTCTTTTTCAAAATTTTAGAACTCGAATAATGATTTATTTTCCTGTATATAGTTGTCATGTGATGTATAATAATAAAATGTAATATATGCATTTAAAAGCTTTTAATGAATATAAACAACGCACATATTCTCGTGATTCATGATTGAGAAAGGCACAATTGTGGCTGGTTTCGACAGAACTGACAGCGGTTATTCCTCTACCCAGTCAAACTAGTCCGGAGCCGGTTCGGACATCCAGCATGAATTCCAGCTCAAATGCATCAACCGATAGAGACGGAATAGGTTGTTTTCTTTGAGCAAGATTCCATACTGAATCAATTCAGGATTTCGAACGGTTCTGGAATGGATTTGACGGATAGTTGGGGTAGGTTGGTGAGGCGGCGCTAGTGTTTATCGTATATTAATTCTGTTTACACACGTTTTTTAAATATTTTTGTTCGATCATGGATGTCTGTTCTCTGTGACGACACCTTCTTTTTCGATAGACCTCGAAGCACAGACTAACAGACATAATACTATGACGGAATTTCCTCAAAAAACATCGATCCGACAACTTTCCTAGAACACTAGCTCCACCTTTTATTCACGGTCCCAATTTTTCACTAGTGGTCTATCCCCCATATGCTTGTTCCTATGTCAGTGGCGCCATAATATCAAATGTGGCCACAGTCCCAATTACAAATATATTTAAAATGACCGTTAAAGCAGCCGAAGCTTTGTTTTTGAGTGTTATGTCTGTTAGTCTGTGCTCGAAGGTCAGCACTCAATGATTAGCGTACACGGCTATTACAATAATAAATAGTACACCTGTTTTGCATCCTTCCACAATGCATATGAACTTTTGGATTTCATCACTCCAGCAGAAATATTTTTACACCGAATTTGAGATATGTTTTATTGTTGTAATAATATATTTGTTAAAGAAAATTAAAATGAGAGCAAATGACTTGCTCCAATAAATACATACTGCTGGGATAATTGAGAAATTAAACGTGCAAATCTTGAAGACCTGTTAGCAAAGTTTGAAATTAAATTCGGTCTATAAGCGGCGACAGAACAAAAATCGCAAACCGAGGTGGACAGGAGGAGCAAAAACCAGGAGTGAAAACCTGGGGCCACATTATGCAACCATTTCGAATCGATTTTTTCATACAAGCTTGCATACAATAAACCTTTCGTTTCGAAATGCGCAATGTCACCCCTGAGAGTCAAACCAAGTAGTTGCTTTCCCTTATTCCCAGAAACGTGCATAACAATTATTGGTTTCCACTACAGACACTTTATATAACAGACTAGCGTAGAGAAAAACAGTAAAACTAGCAATCATGAATGTAAACTGGTATCACGGAAGCTCCCATAAGCTTTGCATGGGCTTCCTCTTGTACTTCCCCTCTCAAAACCCTCATGCTCGTTTGGCTGCACTTTTTGACAGTCTGTTTGGCTGCAATTTTTGACACTTCGCTAGTCTGTGTATAAAGTATCTGTAATTTCCACCGCTCCTTTTGAAACAGGGTCCTTGGTGTGAAATGTGTGGTTTATTTGAAACACTGTGTAATACCAAGAGATATTCACACAAATATGAAACTACATCATGGGCCCTATTCTCACAGTCACGTCACTTGGTGACTAGAAGGAAATTTTCTTCTAGTCACTAGGTGACGTGACTGTGAGAATAGGGCCCCATATCTTCGAATTCGTTTTGCTATTTGCACATGAAAAGTTCTTACAGACGACATCAACAATGAATCTATTAAGCTAGAGCTCGAACATTTGCGTGGGATTCCAGTGTTTGCTTCCTGAAACAAGAGCTGCTAGTTTTCCGGCTTTTGTGTCCGCCTAACTATGAATATAGTAACTATAGTTATAACCTGACCTAATTTCACTTCAAGCAAAAACGACTTGTCTATTGCATGTCGTTAGGGACCATTCATAAATTACGTAACGCAAAAATTGCCCAAAATTGACCCCCCCCCCTCCCCCTATGTAACAAAGTGTCACAAATTTTTCCATCCCCCCTCCCCTGTTACGTAACAAATTCCAAGAAAAAAATTTTTTCTTCGATGAAAACATGTTACGTAACGATCTAGTTAACACCCCTCCCCCCTATGTCACAACTTGTCGTACCCCCTCCCCCCCCCCCCCTAAAAGCGTTACGTAATTTATGAATGGTCCCTTATAGCATATAAAAATAACAATGTGATTCATCCATAGCTAGTAAACAAGAAACACAGAAAAAAAGTTGTATGAAATTTTCTTTCTTTTTGAACCTGGAATTTTTTTCACGAAACCCTGAAAAATCTGGAATACTCAGGGATTTTTTTTTTCAGCTTGAGTAAATAGCATGTTATACCTAGTCCTAGCCCCATATAGTCAAATATAGCATGTGCAATGCTAAAGGGATTGTATTATCACTTAGCTTTGAATATGAACCGCCTTTGGATAACTATTTTTCGAAGCATTTGTTGTTAACAAATATCAATTGGAAATTTTTAATAATATAAGTTCTTTTACTTTTTCGTACTCAAAATAACGCGGAAAGTTAAGCGATACCTGCATAAGCTTCCATCGCGCGATCCCGAACCGGTTATTTCTTCTATAGAAAACTCTTAAAAAATGCTCATAGCTAGGGGCGACAGAATCGACATCCTCTACAGTGAACACGTATCGTTTTTCCAGAGCAATGTAAATAGCTTTCAGTTTTGGTAATTCCAACAGTAAATCTTCAATTGTGAGTACGAACGCTTCTGTTATGTTATCATCGTAAATCACTGAAATTTGTCAAATTCAGATAAGTTCTACATAGAAAAAATACGACCTACCATCAGCAGTTATCACATATTCCACATCTTGTAACTGTTTCTTAAGGTCATCAGGATAATCTTCGTACCTTATTGTAAAGTCAAGTTCAGTAACAGTCACGTTGCAGTTTGGGTTTTTTAAATGTGTGTTCCTGGCAACATTCGCATTAATGAGCTCTAAAAGCCCACCAACATTAATATCTAAAGTTATGGGGGTAAGTTAGTGTTTGAACATTTGTCATAATAATATGCAACTCACCCGTGCAGATTACTTCCCGAGCAAACAAACTTGATACTATACTAGTTAATCCAACACCGGATCCCAACTCCAAAATTTTTCTATTTTTAAATTTTCTCTCGTTATGTAGAATATAATCCGCTAGCAACAACGCACCGCGCCAAATTTGCAGTCCAACGAGATTAAGTTTTGTAGATTGTTGATGCTCTGCAATTATATTAAAATTTAATTAAAACCGTGTCAGAAATTTAAATAAATACTAAAAATTACCTATTTCGATTACCCCATTTGACCTTCTCTCTAGAATTAAATCTCCATCCTTATCTAACTCTAAAAGCGTGGACTTCGATTGATGTTTGTCACAAGGGCTATCGTCATGTACGTTATTTGAATGAACTGTGCATCTATCAAAAATATCCCTTGATGTATCGCTTTGTTCATATGCACCATTGTCGTCAGTTTCCGAACCATTCCCGTTTTCGGAATTTTTCGGTGCCTTCTTACCTACTTTCGGGTAGACAAATGTAAATTTCGATATGCTGTCTGAAAAGTTGCAAAATTAGCAATGTTACAAAACAAGTGAAACAATCTGAAAATAGCACTCACTTCCATTTGATGTACTCGTTGTAGCAAAATCAGTTTCTGCGTACAATTCCGAGGTAACTTCGAAGGTCGTCATATGTTTAAATTTTGGGTGCCAATCAAACTGACTCTAGAAATATGTGATTTTAATCAACAGCTCGCATCAGACATCCTACCACCAAACCATTATCGTTAGTACCTGCAACCGGAAAAGATGCTCAAATATTGGCACGGCAATAGAAGTTGTTCGTTCAGTAACAGCATCTAAATCTATACTGAGCGTCCGCATGAGAGGGTAACAAAAGAGCAAAACGATTTTGGTTATAAATAAATAAATTTAGATATGCACACACTGGTTGCTCTTAGTCCCATCTGACGAAACATATTTTTGTTCAAAGTATTCACTCTTAGTTTTTTCTCTACTTAATCGAAACTTAATGGTTTATAAACACCACGGAGAAGGATCGCATAGTTAGAGAGAACTGGAAGAGAGACGAATAATGTGAAGCTAAAATACCTTATTGATCAGACCAATTGAGCAAAGTAAATAAACATTACCCACGCCTCATTTGAAGTAGCGAAAGTATTGTACAATCAACCATAAAAAATCTTAAGGGAGGTATAAGGTTTTCAGCAAGGAACAAAAAACACATTTTTTGGAATTTTTCAAAACTTTGGGTGAAGCGAATTGACCAAAACTTTTGTTAAGGGTCAGATACTCATTTGAAATAAAAATCGTTATCTTTCACGAAAAATTCCGCCACGAGTAAAAACCCCCTTAATCGAAAAATTATTTCGAATACTCAACGTAGATGTTATGTGTTTTTTTACATAGAATGTGTATGCAAAATTTGAAATAAATCAGTTGAGTAATTTTTGAATGGCAGTTAACACTGCAAAACGTGTTTTTTTCAGTGAAAAAAAAGCTTCGTTGACGAGTCGCTAGTCGATATTTTTGCATGAAAAAAATACAGAATATTATTGAAATGATACTTTATTATGTACAAAATTTTTGATTAATTCGGTCACCCAAATTTGTCAAAAATCGCAAGAAAATTGTTTTTTTTTCACGTAGATACCATATTGCAATAGCCTATTGAAAACCCCAACTTATTAAAGTAGGTATTGCGCTCTTCTATACGAATGTTACTAAATTTTCTCATTGGGGAAAGTTAGATCAAATTAAATAAAAGTCAGACAGAATACTGGACAAAAGAATTAAATTGATGGGTACCGAAAAAAGAGATTATAACTACTAGAGGGAGCAAAGCGCTAGTGTCTCCATGTATCCACTCACTGAAACATGGGGTCTCGCTCTAGCATGTTGTATCCCATTATTTTGCCATTTGTGTACCTGGGGCAATCAATGTCAAACTAAAGGGCCTATCATTTGTAAGAGCGAGATAATAAACCAACAGTGTTAACAGCGACATACGGCCTCTAGTAGTTCTAATCACTTTTGTACCGAACAAAAACCCCGAAGTTCATTGCCAAAGTCGGAAGAGATTAACCGTAAAAGAATTCCGCCACGTTTACACCACGATAACTTTTAGTTGTCGGGTCGTAGTAGGTTTAAAATTAGAATCAAAAGTAAACACCGCGCGTGGGCCAAGCGTCTAGAAAGACTTTCACTCTCGTCTCGATCAGCATGTGACGACATTGCGCGAATGAGCTGAGTAATTGATGAAACATATAAGTGTGCCAGTTTAAATTTGTCAGCTTTGTTTACGTTGTAGAACGTTTATTAATGTGAAGTTCTATGCAAGATAAAAGCTTCCTACCCGTATAAATAAATACCATTCCAGAAATCTTCGGAACCATTTCCAAATTATTCGTATAATGCTTACCATATTGGGAATACTACTGATATATTTCACCATTATAATTGAACTGTTATACTACCATACCCATTTTAGTTACCATTTCCAATACCTTCCGTGTATGCTTTATTGGAGATTTGTATACTACATTGTTCTTTGGCGCCAGAGGTTAATATTGCTCTGGTGGGCTTTGTTATTCGTATATCTGTTTACCCTGCTCCAAAAATCTGTAGTTTAAGATGGTCAAAAATCCTCGTCTAACAATATTGCGGAGATAGCTCAATTGGATAAAGTGTCGGTGCATTTAGTGTCAACGAAGCATTCTTCAGAAGATGGCGAGAGTAAAATAATATTTCATCAATCGATAGAATTGAAATGTGAAGGGGAAAAGATTTTTTTCTCCAGCTAATATTTTATCCATCGCTAAACCTAAAATATGCTTGCCACCATAATCTGTATGGTTCTTGAATGGTATGTTGTCAAAATGTATATGGAAAACAGCACATTTTGTTATGATGACTGTTCTTAACAACCCATTGTTTGTATGGTCGAGTATGGAAATACGACACTGGTTATGTTCGATATTATACTAGGCAATGGTTAATCTATTGTTGAACTTACCATATTGAAAATGGTTTTAAAACGATTGATGCAATGGTTGGCATATGGTACACATTTATGCGGGTAATAAACTATTCTGAAACTTTTAATGTTTGAAGGTCAGTTTGTTTTGAAACTATTATAATTTACAGTGATTAGCTATGTACGGGTCCAAATCGCTGGCAAAGCGGGGGGAGGTGGGTGACACCAATCTTGACGCAAGATATCTTATTCACGTTTTGGAAAACTCAATTCTTGAGCGTTTTTTCAAAACGTCATATCTGCAATGAGTTACTCTCTTTGTTTACTTTCTCTTCTGTTAATAATTCGGTCATTTTAACATTTATCCCTCAACTCTTTGCATAATATGCTAATTAAAACCACCGTCTTTCGATCTGTACTGTAAAATAGGTGAAAAAGGTTATAGTGACGCCGTAAAAATCGAAAGAGAAAGTAAACAAAGAGAGTAACTCATTGCAGATATGACGTTTTGAAAAAACGCTCAAGAATTTTGTAAGTTATACAAAACTACTTTTTCTACCACGCTCAGAGGAGTAACTGGGGTCGAATCCTGGCCAAAACTATTTATTGCGGCTATTGCTGTTATTATGGCTTAATATTAACTACAAATAGAAAATAACTGGTTTTTAGGACTATTTGGCATCTTTTTTATTTCGATTATAGAGGTTTTAACCTTAAGGTCATTCGCCTCTTCGGGTTAGGAAAATCTCTTATGAAAAATTTCTAACCCTATGTGCGGGGTCGGGACTCGAACCCAGGTGCGCTGCGTACAAGGCAATCGATTTACCAACTACGCTACGCCCACCCCTGATATTTGGCATCTATCCACTTACAAGTGCAGGGGTCAATTTCCTAGATCCTTCCGAATATTAGTATTTTCGAGATGATCTTTGTGAATACATTTGTTTTTCCCGCTGCATGAACAGTTGGTTAGTGGAAAAGGAAGAAGAAAAGGGATATCTGTGCACATATTCATAAAGTTTCTTTTTGCCAAACATAGTATTTGACTCTATAGCATTTTGGCGCACTTCAAATTAGAAAAATTATCAATATTTTCAAATCGCTTGGAATTTGAGGTTCGGAAAAGATCGGAAGCGACTTTTTTATCATTCAAATTTGGAATAACTTGTTTAAAAACCTGTTTTAATCCACCTAGAGGTGCAATTGTGCCTTTCTCATTTCTCCAAACTATGATTTAATAGCTGGTTCGTACAATATAACATTATGGAAATGTCTTTCATTCGTATTACACTTGGTAAGTATATATAAGAGCACCTTTTTGCATTCATCGTGGTATCGGTTTGAATCGGAGTTTTCTATGTGATCGCACTCCACAACCCGTAACACCGGAGCCGGAAGTCGGATGAAGATGGAATTTAATATCAGTTTCCGGGGACGCAACACCTTTCATTTGAGACTAAGTTGATCAAATCGGTCAATCCATTTTCGAGAAACCAATATAACAGTTATTCTGAATTTGGATGCTTCCGGTTCCGTCAATGGTGGCCAGTGTGGCCAAAGAGACTTTGAATGACTGTTGGTGACCTAGATCTACAAATTCAACAGTTGTGTTTACATTTTGGAAAAAAATTCACCTTTTTACATTCATCGCAGAATTCGTTAGAATCGAGATTTGCGTGATCGTACGTATCACCCTGTAATTCAGGAACCAGAACTCGGATCCACACAAAATTCAACAGCAGCTGATGGACCGAGCGAGCTTCATTTAAAATCAAGTTTGCCAAATCGGTTCAGAAAATTCCGAGAAACCGATGTGGACAAATCAACAAATTTTGTTTTGTAACCATACTCTTCAACTCGTAATCCGCAACAAGATGTCGGTTGAAAATGAAATTCAATAGCAACCTATGGGAATATTATACCTTTCATCTGAATCTTAGTTTGTAAAAATCCGTTCAGCCATTTCCGAGAAACCGATGTGGACATCTGCACATACACACATACATGCATACATACATACACACATACATACACACAGATATTTTGCGATCTCGGCGAACTGAGTCGAATGTTATATGAGACTCGGCCCTCCGGGCCTCGGTTAGAAAGTCGGTTTTTGGAGCAGTTGCATAAACTTTCTATATGAGAAAGGCAAAAGAATAATATTTAATTAGCTTAATCAGCATAAGCTCAATGTTATCTTCATGTGATTATATTTTGAAATGTTGGTGGAATGGGTTTGAAAGTGAAGGGAATGGGTAGAGTGGGAGTGGAGGATGCGTCAGAAATCCTTCATCTTATTTCGGTATACAGGGTGGATGAAGGAAATGCTGGCGTGAGGGTGGTCCAAGGGGAGGGGAGTAATGAAGGAGGGAGGTGCCCGGGCAAGGCGGGGGGAGGGGCGGCGACGCAATACTCAACTGCATATTTTGCCTTCCATTTGAGACTTGGTTTGAGAAAATCGGTTCAGTCATCACCGAAGAACCGATGTGACTATAATTGTAGAATATGCCCGGAATTCCGGACTTTCGGAATCGTCGATAGTGGACAATATATTCAAAGAATGTTTGATTGGCAATCAGTTATCTAGATCTGCGATTAGAAGTAATTTGGAGACCATTTCACTAGTTTTTAGCCTCTGAGGTATTACGATTGTACCGATTTATATGGGAAATTCCAGTGTATCCTTACTAATACCCCTGTAACTTCGGAAGCAAGAGTCAGAACCGAATGAAATTCAGCAGCAGTCAATGGTATTACTGTATCTTTCATTTGAAATCAAGTTTGTAAAAATCGGTAGAGAATTCGTTGGGGAATGGGTGTGATATTAGCTTAGGAACTTGGCGGGTTCCCCGGGGGCGTCATGAACCGTCATAGGTGGCCAATGTGGTCAAAGCTGCTTTGATTGATCATTACTGATCCAGACCCGCAAACTAGAGTAATGTTACATCAATTTTAATATGTTTTACATCATTTGAACATTATGGTGGTACCAGTTTATATGGGAATTTGCTGTGTGACCGCACTCTTCAACCCGTAACTCCGGAACCGGAAGTCGGATCAACTAAAAATTCAATAGCAGCTTATGGGAGCGTTATACCTTTCAGATGAAACTAAGTTTGCAAAAATCGGTTCAGCCATCTCTGAGAAAATTGTGTGAGTTTAAATGACACACACACATACACACACACATACACACACATACACACACACACATACATACACACAGACATTTGCCGATCTCGACGAACTGAATCGAATGGTGTATGACACTCGGCCCTCCGGGCCTCGGTTGAAAAGTCGATTTTTACAGTGATTGCATAGCCTTTCTTTATATGAGAAAGGCAAAAAGGTGTTTTTAAAGCTGGTCCAATAAACAGCAACACTACTATTTTCGGATATTTTTAAGCTGAGGTTATACAAATAGTTGTGTTCAATTACGTTTGTTATAATATTGTCTTATTTACAGTCATTATCATCACGATTTTTCTGGATATATAATAAAAACCTGTTTTAATCCACCTAGCGGTGCAATTGTGCCTTTCTCAATTATAAACACCAGAATGTTTGCGTTGGTTATATTCATTAAAAGCTTTCAAATGCATATATTACATTTTATTATTATACATGACATGACTGTCGGATTTCTCCTTTTTTATCTTTCAGCACACTTAAGCACTGAACTGCAATCATCTACGTCTTCTTAAAAACTGAATACAAGAATACAAAAACATAATATACAAGAAAAGAAATCATTATTCGAGGTGTAAAACTTTGTAAAAGAAAAAACAGCCACGGTAATATTGAACTGAAAAACCTGTTTTAATCCACCTAGCGGTGCAATTGTGGCTTTCTCAATCATGAACACGAGAATGTTTGCGTTGGTTATATTCATTAAAAGCTTTCAAATGCATATACAGTAATGTTTCGATTATATCACACCTAGTTATATATATATATATATATATATATATATATATATATATATATATATATATATATATATATATATATATATATATATATATATATATATATATATATATATATATATATATATATATATATATATATATATATATATATATATATATATATATATATATATATATATATATATATATATATATATATATATATATATATATATATATATATATATATATATATATATATATATATATATATATATATATATATATATATATATATATATAGGGATGGGTGTATATATGTATAAAATAATATACTAGTACATGCATATATATATTCATTTCAATATATACATACTGATTTACATATGTATGCATAGATACGTTCATATACATATGTATATACACAGATACATGCATACATATATGGATATATAAGCGTGATATAATCGAAACATTACTGTATTACATTTTATTATTATAAATGACATGACAAATATACAAGAAAAGATATCATTATTCGAGTTCTAAAATTTTGTAAAAGAAAAAACAGCCACGGTAATAATGAACTGAAAAAAGCCGCGAAATCGGCAGTCCCAAAAAGTCGATTTTTATAAAAAAAAATTTTTTTCGTTGTGACATAAAATCTCGACGTTTCATGCATTTAAAAAATGTTTGGCATCAAAAATACGAATTCGATTTCTGAAATTTCATGGAGTCCCCCCCTTGAAAGAAAAAATTGAGATCCGGCTTATATGGGAATTTCATATGTGACCAGACGGCTCAGTCTATATTTCCGGAACCATATAAGCGATCCGTGCGAAATTTTATAGACATCTGTGGGGATAATATAGCTATCATTCGGGACTAAGTTTGTGAAAATCGGTGCAACCATTTCCGAGAAACCGATATGAGTTTGCTAGTTTTGAAAGATGGCCGCTTTTCCCGGGCACTTCCGGAACCGTCTATGGTGGTCAATGTAGTCGACGAAAGTTTGGTTGGCCGTCGGTGTCCTAGAACTGCAAATTTAAGTTGTTTGGGAGACATTTTAGCGAAATTTTTACCTTTTTTGCTTTCATCGGGGTATCGGTTTGAAACACAATTTGCTATGTGATCGCACGCCACAACCCGTAACTCCAGAACCGGAAGTCGGTTCGGGATAAAATTTAATTGCCATTTACGGGGGTGCAACATCTTTCATTTAAGATTAAGTTTGGTTGATTCGGTTTAGCCATCTCTGAGAAACCGACGCGACTGTTATTCTGAATTTGGATACTTCCGCCGGGGCTTCCGGAACCAATGATGGTGGCCAATGTGACCAAAGAGTCTTTAAATGGCTGTTAGTGACCTAGTACTACAAATCGAAGCAGTTGTGGTCACATTTTGGAAAATTTTCACTATTATACATTCATTGCAGATTTTTTTTAAATCGACACTTTCTACGTGATCGTACTCATCACCCTGTAATTCCGGAACCGGAAGTCGGATTTATTAGAAATTCAATAGCAGCCTACGGGAACGTTGCACCCTTCATTTGGGACTAAGTTTGTGAAAATCGATTCAGCCATCTCTGAGAAAAGTGAGTGAGATTGTGTTCGCGTACACACACAGATGCACATACACACATACATATACACACAGACATTTGCCGAACTCGACGAACTGAATCGAATGGTATAAGTCACTCGGCCCTCCGGGCCTCCGTTAAGTAGTCGATTTTCAGAGCAATTGAAATACCTTTCTATTGAGAAAGGCAAAAGGTGCAAAATCGGCATAGTCCCAAAAAGTCGATTAAAAAAAACTACAAGGGGCAGCCCTATGGGGTTGCACGAACTGTAGACGTAGGACTATACTATTTAATGTAAAATATTTATTTTCTTAGTACTTAGTGTGTGGGAAAAAACACCCGGACCGGTGAAGAAAAATCAAATTTTAGACAATATAATCACATCTCATGTATAGAACAAGCTTTCTAGTTGCTCTCAAACAGATCCTAAAAGTTCAAACACCCATGGATAACCCCAAGTTTGTAGATGTGTTTCGTTGCCACAGGATTGTAAAATGGTCAATATTACGTCATGAAAATTCAATTCTTGACAATTTTTTTGCCTGCAAAATGCACTGTGTCTATGCAAAGCTCATGATTTGTTGGGATATTAGCATTGATCGGAAAATGCTTTCCAACGCTGCGCATTGCATACATACAGGACATTTTGCAGGTCACCAGAAGCTGTTCATTTTACCACCGCTACATGTTCATTTTACCCACTCGCTATAAACATGTCTCATTTTTGGACATGTTTAGAAATCAAGAATCATGTTTGAAAAAATGTGTTTATGACGAAGTATTTTTACCAGATATGTACAAAACATGTCTAACAAGAAACATAAGGTGATTGTAATATCTCATTCACTTATTAGTTAGAAAATAATGACTTTGCTTAACGTGTTCATTTTACCGCCAGTTCCCCTACCTACCAACACATTCGCACCAAACATTGAACCCAAGCGTACAATACAAAATGAGTCAACGCTGATGATGATGGGTAGAGCGAAAGAGACAACTAGTACCACCACGACACTATTAGCGCGTTTCACCAAAATTCCACGCGGCCTTTCCCGATGAAAGGAACGGCCGCGCTTAGCCCATCTGTCATAATATCGTGATTTTGCATAGCGAAGGGCTGAATGATTTTGTTCCAAAAAACAGCCCTGCGTTATGCAACACTTTGTGCAGATTGATTATACCAGTTGCAAGTGGGGCCAAATTCACCAAGTTCCGTAAAATTCCTTTTAAATTACAGAATTGATAAAATTGCTTATATGAGCTAAACTAATTAATCAAATCCTGTTTTAAAAACTGTCCTTGCGTTTAAACCAAAATGGGAAGCTTATTACTACCACTACATTACTTAATTTCAAGCGCAAATAGCAAATACATGTGCTAGTTAAACCAAAAATTTACTGGCCACATTACAGCGGCATTTGGGAAGCAGTTGGAGCGGTCGCCTGTTGGACGACACAGGGTAGCGACCCTCCACAGCCAGTGTAACGGACTTCTAACTCAGCTACACTGGCTGTAAAAAACACAGCGCAGTGATCTGCTTCGCCAGCCGTTCAACAGGGAACTGAGCGTGTTTGGCCAAGTCCGTTCTTTAAATAGTCGATGATGACGTCATTCACAGAAGCGTTGCGCGCTAGGTACACCAATCCGTCGTACAGGGCTTGGGAAGCGCTATCTTCTGTGTGTTAATGCGCGATATTTTGACAAGGCTGTATATTATTTAATTTTTTAATGCTATGATATCAAAAATCTTTGGGTTTATCTATTGGAATCTATTCTTAGAAGTATTTCAGGGCGATTTGCGCAAAAAAATTGAAAATTTATCGTGAGATGGCTGAATTATATGCGTTTTAAATTGGATCACTTTTCGTTACATACCATTTTTGTAGAATTTGCAGAGTGCACCCCCATATCGAAAACAAAGACGTAGTCCTACGTCAAAAATTCTCTATGTTTCATGCATTTTAAAGATGCTCGGCATCAAAAATACGAATTCGATTTCTAAAATTTCACGGGGTCCCCCCTTTGAAAAAAATTTTGAGTTCAGGCTTATATGGGAATTTCATATGTGACCGGACGGTTCAGTCTATATTTCCGAAACCATACAAGCGATGCGCTTATAGACATCTGTGGGGATAATATAGCTATCATTCGGGACTAAGTTTGTGAAAATCGGCCAAACCATTTCCAAGAAACTGATATGAGTTTGCTAATTTTGAAAGATGACCGCTTTTCCCGGGCTCTTCCGGAAACGTCTATAGTGATCAATGTAGTCAACGAAAGTTTGTTTGGCCGTCGGTGACCTAGAACTGCAAATTTAAGTTGTTTGGGAGACATTTTAGCGAAATTTTTACCTTTTATGCTTTCATCGGAGTATCGGTTTGAATCACAATTTGCTATGTGATCGCACACCACCACCCGTAACTCCAGAACCGGCAGTCGGATCGTGATAAAAATTAATAGCCATTTACGGGGACGCAACGTCTTTCATTTGAGACTAAGTTTGGTTGATTCGGTCTGGCCATCTCCGAGATACCGATGTGACTGTTATTCTGAATTTAGATACTTCCACCGGGGCTTCCGGAACCGATGATTGTGGCCAATGTGACCAAAGAGACTTTGAATGGCTGTTAGTGACCTAGTACTACAAATCGAAGCAGTTGTGGTCACATTTTGGAAAAATTTATATAAATTCATTGCAGAATTTATTAAAATCGATATTTTCTGCGTGATCGTAGGGGAGAGTGGGTACACTTGATCCCACTTTTGCTTTTTTCTTATAACTTTTCAATGAAATAAAAATTTAAATTGAAAAACTTGCCATTTTGTAGTCAATTTAAATTGTAAGAGCTATGACTAATATGTAAATCCGAGTACTATGCCCTGTCAGTAATATAAACAATTTTGAAAATCATGTCAAAACGAGGTTTTTGTAAAAACGTGTGGTAACTTGATCCCCTGCCTACTGGGGCTAAATAAACAAAGCACACTATGACTAATAGACATGAATGTTCAGCTAATCATCTGTCCTGGCAAATTAATTAATTAGACTATCTTTTTAGATGCACGACAAACTTTAATCACAGTAGAAAGTCAAGACAAGCATTTGCAGTAAATCAATGCTCTTTAACTGGCTTCTCCAACCTTCTGTAACATATACCATAATTTGTCACGGAAAAAAACATTTTAGATCAATTAATAGTGCCAGGTACTTTATGAAAATGATGTTTTTCTATTTCTACACATTTAGAAAGTGCTTAAGATAGCTAATGATAGGGATCAAGTGTACCCAGTGTATAGGGATCAAAGATACCTATTGTATGAGGTGAACAAAATTTATTTTTTTTGTATGTGTTGTGAAACTTTTTATTCGAAAAACGTTTTTTTTCTAGACAAAAGTCCTTAGAAAGTAATCGTACTTGAAAATATTCATATATAATTAGTTCGCCGATATCAGACAACCGTTTAAAAAATTTGTAAAAAGATGGTATATGTCACTCGGCCCTCCGGGCCTCCGTTAAAGAGTCGGTTTTCAGAGCAATTGCAATACCTTTCTATTGAGAAAGGCAAAAAGGTGCAAAAGTCCCAAAAAGTCGATTTTTATAAAAAAAAAAATTTCGAGATAACATGAAATCTCGACGTTTCATGCATTTTAAAAATGTTCATGGGGTCCCCCCTTTGAAAAAAATCCGGCTTATATGGGAATTTCATATATGACCGGACGGTTTAGTCTATATTTCCGGAACCATATAAGCGATCCATAAAAATTTTTATAGACATCTGTGGGGATAGTATAGCTATCATATGGGACTAAGTTTGTGAAAATCGGCCCAACCATTTCCGGGAAAATGATGTGAGTTCGTTAATTTTAAAAGATGGCGGTTTTTCTCGGGCACTTCCGGAATCGTCTATGGTGGTCAATGTAGTCAACGAAAGTTTGGTTGGCGGTCGGTGACCTAGAACTGCAAATTTAAGTTGTTTGAGAGACATTTTAGCGAAATTTTTACCTTTTTTGCTTTCATAGGAGTATCGGTTTGAATCACAATTTGCTATGTGATCGCACACCACAACCCGTAACTCCGGAACCGGAAGTCGGTTCGGGATAAAATTTGATAGCCATTTACCGGGACGCAACATCTATCATTTAAGACTAAGTTTGGTTGAATCGGTCTAGCCATCTCCGAGAAACCGATGTGACTGTTATTCTGAATTTAGATACTTCCGCCGGGGCTTCCGGAACCGTTGATGGTGGCCAATGTGACCAAAGAGACTTTGCATGGCTGTTAGTGACCTAGTACTACAAATCGAAGCAGTTGTGGTAACATTTTGGAAAAAATTTCACGATTATACATTCATTGTAGAATTTATTAAAATCGACATTTTCTGCGTGATCGAGTTCACCACCCTGTAATTCCGGAACCGGAAGTCGGATTCATTAGAAATTCAATAGCAGCCTATGGGAACGTTGCACCTTTCATTTGAGACTAAGTTTGTCAAAATCGGTTCAGCAATCTCTGAGAAAAGTGAGTGAGATTGTGTTCGCGTACCCACACATACACACAGACGCACATAGACACACATACATACACACACATACATACACACACAGAGACATTTGCCGAACTCGACGAACTGAATCGAATGATATATGTCACTCGGCCCTCCGGGCCTCCGTTAAAAAGTCGGTTTTCAGAGCAATTGCAATACCTTTCTATTGAGAAAGGCAAAAAGGTGCGAAATCGGCAATCCCAAAAAGTCGATTTTTATAAAAAAAAAATCGAGATAACATAAAATCTCGACGTTTCATGCATTTTAAAGATGTTTGGCATCAAAAATACGAACGGTTTCTGAAATTCCATGAAAAAAAAATTTGAGTTCAGGCTTATATGGGAATTTTATATGTGCCCTGTGGTTTATTATATATTTCCGGACCCATATAAGCGATCCGTACGAAATTTTATAGACATCTGTGGGGATATTACAGCTATCATTTGGGAATAAGTTTGTGAAAATCGGCCCAACCATTTCCGGGAAACTGATGTGAGTTCGTCGATTTTGAAAGATGGCCGCTTTTCCCGGGCACTTCTGGAACCGTCTATGGTGGTCAATGTAGTCAACGAAAATGTGATTGGCCTTCGGTGACCTAGAACAGCAAATTTAAGTTGTTTGAGAGACATTTTAGCGAAATTTTTACCTTTTTTGCTTTCAATGGAGTATCGGTTTGAATCGCAATTTGCTATGTGATCGCACGCCACAACCTGTAGCTCCGGAAGCGGAAGTCGCATCGGGATGAAATTAAATAGCCATTTACGGAGCGCAACACCTTTCATTTAAGACTAAGTTTGGTTGAATCGGTCTAGCCATCTCTGAGAAAAATGAGTGACATTTTTTGTTACATACACACACATACATACATACACACATACATACACACGCACGGACATTTGCCGAACTCGACGAACTGAATCGAATGGTATATCCGGGCCACCGTTGAAAAGTTGGTTTTCAGAGCAATTGCAATACCTTTCTATTGAGAAAGGCAAAAATGATTAAAAACTCTTAAAATATCACCATTTTGCATCCATGCAAAAATTCTTTATCAATTTTTGGCATACTCTTTATTTTGCCACAATAAGCTTTTAGGTATCTAAAAAAATATAACTAAATAAAAAACCGAAAAAAGTTTTTTTGGTTGTTGACCAAGAATTTGTTCTAGTTACTCCTCTGTGCCACGTTTCATATTTAGGCTGTGAACCATTTGGCGATTTTTTTAAACCTTTAGTTAAAGTTTTACAGTTTGAAAGTTATTTTCTCTTGAATTTAACCGAGAGCGCGAACCATTTTAAAAGTTGACATTTGGATGGTTATGTAGAATTGACAGCTGGGGTTACCTCAAGTTGGTAGAAGTGTGAACATTTGTCGATTTTTTAAAATTAGTTTTTTTTATTACATTAGGTATGACAGTCATAGCCTCGAAACGTAAACATCAATATTATGAAATAACCCAAACAGATTTTGACACAACACGTTATCGATTCCATCTTTATCCCTTCATTTCGTTTTGAAAAAAAATTACATCCTCATTTAGGTGTTTCCCCCTTTTTATTCTGCACCATGCGCAAAATTTTAACTATCGAGCTGTCAAATTTGACTATCGCTCTGTCAATTTTAACCATGCTCCAGAGCAGGGTTATTTTGCAAATAACTTTCGAAGTGTCAGATTTTAACCAAAAGTTAAAAATTTCGCCAAATGTTTCACAGCCTTAAAGAGTGCCGAATAAAGGGTGTTACGATCAAAAATTGATCCAACAAGAATGTGCGCAAAGCGGTCAAACTTTTTATTAAAAAATCAAATCGTATTTTTGTAAGTTCTATTCATACCTAATACAGAAGAAATTCACCCATTCATTCCTTTTTAGCGAATACGAATTTCCGAAGCCTTTCGGTTGACTCCTTCCATCAAGCTTTGCACAGCCTCCTTGGTCACTTTCCTCGCCGCAAAACGCCAGTTTGCCTTAAACTGCATCTCGCTGACAATTATTTTTCACGTCTTCTTGAGGTTTCGCTTGACGATTTTCTAATATTTTTGTAGCGGGCAAAGCTCAGGCGCGTTGGGTGGGTTCATGGTACCACCTGGACATTGTTCGCGGCATACCACTTCAAGGCTTTTTCCGTATGGTAAGATGCCAAATGCGGCCAAAACAAAACGAAATAATTTTGTTGCTTGAGGAAAGGCAACCGGCGTTTTTCCAGGCACCACTGCACAGTGGCCCAAATTCTAAATTCAGCGGAAATTTTGAGATTTTACTTAAACTAATCAACTTAGCCTTATTAAATCTTTGTAGAAGTTTTTGTAGTTTGTGAGCCCCTTCTTTTTGTTAATACAACAGTGAGGGTGGTTCTAATTTTAACAAGACCAAAGAAATAACTTTTTAATCATTCTAGCTAGGGTCAAACGTCAATTGAGCTAACACCTACCTAAATCCATGAACCAAGTTATTTGCATGAATATATTTAAATACATGCAAACATCTTTTTCTGTAAATCACTACCGGCTAGTGGGAGATAGGATGGTTAACACACACATACATTCTAGTTAGGGTCAAACGACCTTCAGTGGTGTTGTAGAACGACAAATTTTGGAAATTTTGTTCAACTTTAAGATTGTTTTAGGGCTAATAATTTGTTTCATGTCACTGCATATCTAACTATTTTCGTTGCAAAGCACTTTTTCGCCAAAAAATGTGTTTTTGGTATATTAATATCACTCATTGGGGTAAACAAAAGATAATTCTTTGTCAACCATAAAAAGGTCATGATTAGATTTATAATTGAGCAAAAAATGGCGAATGCGATATTTTTGACATTAAAAATGTCTTACTCCACTATCTGGGGCTAGGTGTCATTCTAAAATCTAAACTATCTCCCATGTAACGAAACTATGTAAGGTTTGCACGCTTATAACTCCGATATTACTAGGTGGATTTTAATCATTCATACACCAACCGATTCAGAAACACCTAACTTAAATATTGGTAATAATTTAATATTTTCCCAATAAAAGTAGACTTTTGGAAATTGGTAAAATTAAAAAGTTCACGAAAAACGGGAAAAATACCATTCGTGACGCAGATTTCTCAGACACAGCCGTCAAAAGAGGGCAGCTTAGTTGCTCAATGAAACACGAAAAGTCATAAATAGAAGCAACGCATGTCGGTTTAAATCAGTCGTTGCTCTTATCCCACACGAGCAACGTCGTCTCCGGGCGATGCAATAAGCGCTATCGATTTTCGGTAACGTTGGCATTTGCACACACTCGCACCTAAGTGACTAAACCAAATACGGTTAGTTTATAAATAGAGGTGACGCGTACCCGTTTGAATCAGTTTTTGTTCTTATGTCGAACGGGTAAGATCATGGCTGCAGCGTCTGGGCACTACAATAAGCGGTAGACGCTATGCATTTTCGGCAGCGGTGGTCGTGTGCGGATTTGTCGGGCACCAGCACGGTGTCACAGAATGATTTGCAAAGTGGGTGGGTGGGGTGGTTTGGATTTAATTCAATACGGTGTGTGCTGCTTAAGAGTGTTGCGTTTGAAAAAAATATATTTTTATGCATGCGTGTGCGTTGTAACTTGTTAATCCATGTTTACGGCGCTTTGTAGCTGCGTAGGGTAAAGAGCCTATTGGTTTTCATATTTCGGTTATATGTTTTTTTATCAGTAAGGCATCTGGAAACGTGCTTCTGTAGTTATTGCACTGTTCAGCAGCGTAGTATTTTATATAGGAGAGTACACTCAGGTTTTTTTACGCGGATTTTGAAATTTACGCGGTTTTCATTAACGCGTTTTTTTAAATTTACGCGGTTTTCATTTACACGGCCTCTATTCCCTGCGTGAAAAATCTGAGTTTAATTGCATCGGAAACAATCACATTCCCAGCAGAACTTTTTGTTTTCTAATTTCAAACACTTTTGTTTCGTACTGCACACAATGGAAAATTTTAAAACAGAACTTACCGTCCCAGCAGCAGTTGAAGCGGGTGTTCTTTTTCGATTCAAATTCAAGCCATGTCTTAAGCGTTACTGGACTTAAAATTGTTTTCCCAGTTTAACCAGTCAGAATATCTGTCCTACCCTATGTATTTAAAACACAGTTCTAATTGCGTTTTAAGGTATACAACAAATACGGTTGGGTATACTAATTTAAATTTTAAAATAAATCTGTTTTAAATTATGAAACAAACCGCTGTACTGAAGATATAATTATGTCAGTCCTATTACCACATAAAACACCTATATAACATAAAACGCTGCAGAATTGGTTTAATAATACAATGTTTACACTACAGAGTTATAACACGTTTTAATAATTAGCAACAAGAAAGATGTCACCAAGATGGCATAAAAACCCGTTTTAACTGGTAGTGCGAACGTTGCATAACAATGTTATTTATCAAATAATTTCATTTTTCCACCACTAATCGATTAAGAAATACTTAAACTTAAGATTGTTTACTTAAGTTCATTAGTACATTATTGAAAATTTAAATGGAAAATGAAATTTCATATTTTATGGACAATCTGTATATTTCCGTTGGCGAGCTTGGGTTTCCTCATCACAGCTCTCAATATGGAACTTTTCTTTTGAATATATTTTCTGGACAGACCAGCCTATTTTTACTAGATGGATCAGCCAAATAATGCCAATCACCTAGTGAGATACTTGATTAATTAATAGATTACCGTTAAAAGACCTTCAATAAATTATGTTTTAATGGGGAGGGTCAGGGTATATAGCAAATTGTAACATATGAAAACAGGCGAGTGAACAAGAACGTGTGTCGATATGTGTGATAGATAAAATTCATTTGCACGCTCTTGAGAAAAGCTATATTTTTAATGTCACCGTGGTCGTGTCCTGTACACAACCCTTTAATTTTTTTAAAATTCATAAAATTGATTTAAAAAAAATCTATTTTTGATATATTAAGTGCTTATATCTTTTGAATAATCGAAGCTAGACTTTTGGTGTGTTACAAAAAATGTTCGTCTTCAAAAACTCTGAAAAAAATCTGAAGGATACTGCCGTTATAAGCTTAATTGTCCCATGTTCTATGGGATTCCCTATGTAAATTGGGCAAGTATGCGTAGAACGGCAGGTATAGGTTGGAAAAAAAATGAAAACTGAGAAGTTATAGTAAAAATTTGGTTCTCATGAACTGATCCTTTGTAATATGTTTAATTTACTTTCACGGTGGACAATATAAAAATATAGTTTCGTTTTCATGGTAAAATATTGCACTTTACAATACTTTTCTATTATTTTAAATAATGGGTAGGGTGGTTCTAAAATTTTCAAAATCAGAAAATTAACTTTTAAATGGCCCGAGATCTAGGGGCAGATCATTCTAAGAATGTAAAACAAATTTGCATCAAATTAAAAAAAATGCATTTAATTTCCATTTTTGCATCAACTTTGCACTCCCTCACAGAAAAGTTTGTTTAACAAACGTTCTACGCTGATCCACTTTGTTCGACGTTTTGCTGAATGTAGGGCAAGTTTTTTGTAGGGTTTTGAAGTCATACACGCAACGCAAAATACATTACACGCAACACAAAATACATTATGAATTTCTATTTTAATGGACAGAATTGCATTTTATTTCGCTGATTTTTAAAAATGCATCACATGTGATCTGCCCCTAGCCCGAGATAGAGTTTCGCTGTGTGCCAGAAAATTGAAGAAAATAAATTTTTAAAAAACTTGGCCGAAGACACTTAAACTCTATGTATTGTACTTTTCATTTTACAAGAAATTTACCCAAAAAAAAATGAGTTTCTTAAAATATGGTTTTCTTTGTATAACCTTTGCAGTAGTGATTTTTCATTAAGATCACTTTAGAAATACTTTCAGATAATTTGAAGGAGAACAATTTGTTTTAATATACCGAATCTCTAGCTTTTCTCGTTACAAAGATTTTTGAGTAAGTATGGCAAGATATAAAAAATATCGTATTTTCCATTTTTTGATGATCTATACCACAAAGCATTCTATTTTATATGACACTAACGGTATTTAATGTGAAGTGCCCTCGTCGAAGATAGTGGTATTCGAAAAAGTTTATATTTTTTATATAAAGGTTCTCATAACTTTGAAACAAAAAAGTTTTCTTTGCTTTTTAAACGAATTAAGGGCCCTGAAATAATCTTCAAGTTTCAGTTTGTGTCGAATACGCAGTACGGTAGGACGTGTATCGCTTTCGGTCCGTACAAGTATCTTTACCATCAACATATAATCCCGCTACTAATTAGACCAGTGATTTTCAACCTTTTTCGTTCTAAGTACCCCTTTCCGAATACTGATCCTCATGATGTACCCTTTTCTGAATATTATTGAACATCATTACCCTGTCCGAAAAAATGATTTTCAATTGGATGAATGCCATAATTTTACAATCCGGAACTTGTTGCTGAGCACCCTTAAGCTACCAGTACACTGTTTGTCATAACGTCAAATATTTGATATCTTTCGTGAAATAAATTTGAACTGCTGTGTACTGACTCTTCAAATATTTGATCAAACACAGTTTGTCAAACTTTTTATTCGTGTTTGTCAAGGCGATTATTTGTCGATTTGTCAAACAGTGTACTGACCAGTTTGTCAAAACTTCAAACAGCGTAACGCTGCAGTTTGTCAAACTTGTTGAAGGAGAAGTTTTTAAAACTCGTTGATGGAGAAGTTCGACAAACATGCTTTGCTCATTCAGGATAACAAAATACACCGTACGCGAAACTGATTCAGAATTTGTTGTCAAAACGAAAAAAAAAACGTTAAGATTTAAAATTCGGCGCTATTTTGATATTGTTGGTATTTGTTTAGAGTGGCAGAGCTTTAGGTTTTCCCCTGGCCAAATTCCGTGCGAAATCCCGTGACCCGTTTCCTAAACTTTAAACTTGGTGTAACAGAGAATATTGATTGGTGTTTGTTTTGATTTAATTACAATCTGCATATTGTGCTTCAATAACGATAATGTTTAGGGACCATTCATAAATGGCGTAGCATTATATGGAGGAGGGCCCGGTCAGCGTGGCAAGCAGAAAGTTAGCAAAGCGAAATTGATGCGGGCAGAGTTTCTGCGAGCATTTAGCGCGATTTGTGCGAGAATTCAGGCAACGAATTCACTCAAATGCAACAACCGTTTCTGGCAGAAGCGGTTAAACCAACCGATGCTGCTCACTTTTATCCAGAATCCAGTCAGAAATGTACGGCCAAGATCTCTGCACGCTTCCTGCCACATCTTTGTCAGATGTTTTGCTCAATGCGTGCTAAATTCTACCAGGTAGGAATTGCCAGGATTTTTGCACAGTTTATGTCCGAGTTATGCCATGGTTTTGCTCGGTTCCTATCAAAATTTGCCGCAAGCGAAACCGAGTTCGCCCTAGCTCAACTAACTCGACAGGATACGCGCAGAAATCTGACAGGGCTGCCAAACCAAGACTTACAGAAATCTAGCAGAGCGGTCTCTGCCAGAAAATTTGCTCACTGGGGGGGGGGGTTAGTTTTGTATTTTGTGATGATGTGTGACGGCAGGGGGGAAAGAGGCTACGTACCTTTTAAAGGGGCATAGGGGTTGACCACAGTTAATAAAGAACAGTTGCGCAAAGAGTGAAGTCAAAAAAAGTCTACCTTTCGAGCACAATTGGAATCCGTCTCTGATACCTGTGCAGCAAAGCTGGATTCTAATTTTGCTCGATAGGTAGACTTTTTCTGGCTTCAAACTCTGCCCCCTTTGTACTAAGGCCTTTAAGGTTGACCTGGTGTCACGACAATCTTACCCGTTTCATCTAACATCGTTTTTTAATTTTTTTTTTGCGAGGACAAGGGGGGAAGGGTTACCTTCAAGCTACGAAATTACCAGGGGGGTATTTAGAGGTTTGTGACGAAATGCTACGATGGGGAACGGGGGTGTTAGAAATCACTCAAAAAATACTACGTCATTTATGGATGGTCTCTTAGATGAGTATTGTTTTCAGTGAAGTTGCTCGATAAATCAAAGACTACCAGATGGTGATAGATTAGTTTGGGATACTCTCACTATGGGGCTCTAATGAGCGTAGCACCTAAAAGTACATTATAGAATATGATACATCTCAAAAGTCTAATAACTTTGAAATATGGTGTTTTCGGCAATGCTCTAGAGGAGGTCAAGGGTTACGCGATTATGGGCAAATCAAATTAAAGTGAGCATGAACTATTTTTCAAATTCTATATCTCGAGATCATGATAATAATAAAGATAAGTCTTCGGCAATATTCATCAGCGGGTCGAGTGTTGCCCGAAGGCGAATAGATAATTTCAGAATTCAGCCACTAGGCGGCGCTAGGGAGAATACTACTTCCAATACATGTTAGGTGATGTTTTGTCACGAAAGTTTAATAATTTAGGAAAATGATGTTTTCTGTAAAGTTTCTGAGGACGACAAGGGCTGTTTGATAATGTAATAATAAAATTAGATATCACTCACTAGGCGGAGCTAGTCAGCAAACATCTTTTTATTTCAATATCTTCTAAAGACGGTAATTTAGAAGGGTGATGTCTTCAGCAAAGTTGCTCGAGCTGTCAAGGACTGCCCGATGGTGACAGATTAGTTTGGGATACTCCTAGGGGCAGATCACTATAGAAATGTATAACAAATTTGCATCAAATTAGAAAAAAATGCATTTAATTTCCATTTTTGCATCAACTTTGCACTCCCTCGCAGAAAAGTTTGTTTAACAAACGTCCTACGCTGATTCACTTTGTTCGACGTTTTGTTGAATGTAGGACTAGTTTTTGTAGGGTTTTGACGTCTTACACACAACGCAAAATACATTGCACGCAACGCAAAATTCATTATGAATTTCTATTTTGATGGAAAGAAATGCATTTAATTTAGCTGATTTTTAAAAATGCATCACAAGTGATCTGCCCCTAGGAATACTCTCACTATGCGGCACTAAACCAATTAAATTTCATCTGCCAACAAATTGGGTCATTAAGCTATATATAGTTTTCCATTCCATTCGATAAATTTTAGGTTCAATATACATAATATAAAATTATTTCACAAAAAAATCGTTGTAATACGTAAAAACGTTTTTTTTTGTTTTTTAAAAAAAATCTTATGTAAACTAGGCAACCATACATAAGAAAACTGCGGTTGTTTACATCTGGCCTATCAAGACAACACTCAAAATGAAAAAAAAACCTATATGCATTGGATGGTGTTTATGTCAAATAAAGATAACCCTGCGGGAAAACCGGGAAAACATGTATTCATTTTTTCTGACAGGGCATCATTTGTCGTGAAATTCGATATGTCAAATGCTTCTGATAGTTTCAAATCTAGACTGTCAACATATTTCTTTATTTTTAATTTAAATTTTATTTTCACGTTTCCTGAGTTGGAAAAAAACATTGTTGCAATCACGAAAATCTGCTTTATCGATGTATGTAATAAAAAGATTTTTTTTCTCATTTAATGACCCATTTGCCCTTCAATATAAAACTCACTCCCATTGTTCGGGTAGAACAAAAGACACTATTTTGAGACCAATTATTCAAAAGGCTTCAAACTGTAAATACAGGTTTGATTAGAAAAATTGTAGAAATTAAAATATATAGGTTAACTTACAAGGTAGTGTACAATTTCAATAAACCATGTGGTTTCTTTGGCCTTCAGTAGCCGATTATTTCTTTTTCTTCTGTTAGGATGATTATTAAATTATAATTAAATAGTGTTCTTATAAATTAAACCTACCGTTGGAGAGCTAAACAACAGCTAGGAATTAGTTTTAAATTCACTGTAATTTATAAATATGATTTTTCGATACAGTTGCCTATGCAGGCACTACGCTGCTCTATCTTCTGTCAACATTCCGTTTTCGTCTGACAGGCCAAAGGACAGGTCACTGTCCACGGGATTTGTCAAGCAGTGTTGCCGTTTGTGTTGTTCCTGTAGCCCATGAAGTTGAAAAATTTTCCATTTTGAAAATTTTTCCATTGCCATTAAAACTCACTTACATGAAGTTGAAAAAAAATCTATTTTGATTCATCGACGGATCCCCATGTGCATTGAAAATGTAGGACAGTAGTTTGTAGTTTAGGAAACTATTGATTTACAACTGTCTACAACTAGCTTTTCAATATAAAACTAACTACCCCTTGTGCATTGAGAATGTTCAAAATTTCATCTTTTATCTGACAAAAAACTGACTGCCTTTCAATATGACACTCACTCCCACAAAGTTGAAAAAAATTCGTTTTGACACATTGGTGGACCCCCTTGTGCATTGAGAAAGTCCAAAATTATTGATTTTCATCTGACAAAAACTTGCCTTTCAATATAACACTCACTCCCATAAAGTTGAAAAAATCGTTTTTACACATTGGCGGAAACCATGTGCATTGAAAACGTCCAAAACTATTGGTTTTCAACTGCCAGCAACTTGCCTTGCAATATGAAATTCATACCCAAAATGTTGAAAATTTTGCTGCCAACAACTTGCCTTGCAATATGAAATTCATTCCCAAAATGTTGACAAATGTTCTTTTTTGACACATTGGAACTCCCTGTGTAATGAAAATGTCCAAAACAATTGGTTTTCATCTGCCAACAAATTGCCCTTCAAAATAAAACTTATTGCCATATTGTAGAAAAATTTCGATTATCAAAACCCATCATTCACATCACATCATTTCCCTAAATTATTAAACTTTCGTGACAAAACATCACCTAACATTCACTCGAAGTTGTATTCTCCCTAGAGCCTAGTAGCTGAATTTTGAAATTATCTATTCACCTTCGGACAGTACTCGACCCGCTGATGAATATTGCCGAAAGCACCACACTTCTAAATTATCGCGATCTCGAGATATAGAATTTGAAAAATAATACATGCTCACTAGCTGCACCTGGCGGATCGTTTTCAGTTTGATTTGCCCGTAATCGCGTAGCCGCTGGTCTCCCCTAGAACTTTGCCGGAAACACCATCTTTCTATGTTACTAGACTTTTGAGATGTATCATATCCTATAATGTACTTTTAGGTGGTACGCTCACTAGTGCACCATAGTGAGAGTATCCCAAACTAATCTATCACCATCTGGTAGTCTTTGATTTCTCGAGCATCTTTACTGAAGATAGTACCCCTCTAAATATTCTCGTTATTGAGACAAAGAATGATTTTGACATTAATTGAACATTTGCATTAGTATTTGCGCCGCCTGATGGGACAATTCTGATTTATTATTTCCACTATCCAGAAACACTTGACTTTCTGGACAAATCTTCCTGAGACACCATTTTTCAAAATAATCAGTGTTTCGAAATATTTCATGTTAAACCTATTCAACGTTAGTCACATTCACGACGAGAGGTTCGATTTATGTACTCTCTTTTAAAGTTCCCATGGCGGCACAGTTCTCAACTAATTGGATATACAGTCACTCTAAATTGTAGGTCCAAATAAGCACAACAACTTTTCCAAAGAAAGTATAGCGTTAAATGTTAACGCAGACGAAATATTCAACCACATCCCCAATTAGTCAAAATCCCATAAGCTATGTGATTAATATTACGCGGGTAGAAATCCGCGTTGTAGGAGACCCAACTGTAAAACATTTTTGCCTTTCTCATATAAGGAAAGGCTATGCAATCACTGTAAAAATCGACTTTTTAACCAAGGCCCGGAGGGCCGAGTGTCATACACCATTCGATTCAGTTCGTCGAGATCGGCAAATGTCTGTGTGTGTGTGTATGTATGTGTGTGTGTGTATGTGTGTGTGTGTCATTTAAACTCACATAATTTTCTCAGAGATGGCTGAACCGATTTTCGCAAACTTAGTTTCATCTGAAAGGTATAACGCTCCCATAAGCTGCTATTGAATTTTTAGTTGATCCGACTTCCGGTTCCGGAGTTACGGGTTGAAAAGTGCGGTCACACAGCAAATTCCCATATAAACTGGTACCACCATGATGTTAAAATGATGTGAAACATATTAAAATTGATGAACAATACTCTAGTTTGCGGGTCTGGATCACTAATGATCAATCAAAGCAGCTTTGACCACATTGGCCACCTATGACGGTTCATGACGCCCCCGGGGAACCCGCCAAGTTCCTAAACTAATATCACACCCATTCCACAACGAATTCTCTACCGATTTTTACAAACTTGATTTCAAATGAAAGATACAGTAATGCCATTGACTGCTGCTGAATTTCATTCGGTTCTGACTCTTGCTTCCGGAGTTACAGGGGTGTTGGTAAGGATACACTGGAATTTTCCATATAAATCGGTACAATCGTAATACCTCAGAGGCTAAAAACTATTGAAATGGGCACCAAATTACTTCTAATCGCAGATCTAGATCACTGATTGCCAATCAAACATTCTTTGAATATATTGTCCACTATCGACGATTCCGGAATTTCGGGCATATTCCACAATTAAAGTCACATCGGTTCATCGGTGATGACTGAACCGATTTTCTCAAACCAAGTCTCAAATGGAAGGCAAAATATGCAGTTGAGTATTGCGTCGCCGCCCCTCTCCCCCCTCCGCCTTGCCCTTGCACCTCCCTCCTTCATCACTCCCCTCCTCTTGGACCACCCTCACGCCCGCATTTCCTTCATCCACCCCGTATACCAAAATAAGATGAAGGATTTCTGACGCCTCCCCCACTCCCACTCTACTAACCTCCCATTCCCTACATTTCAAACCCATTCCACCAACCTTTCCAAATTATAATCACATGAAGATAACATTGAACTCATGCTTATTAAGCTAATTAAATATTATTCTTTTGCCTTTCTTATATAGAAAGGTTATGCAATTGCTCCAAAAACCGACTTTCTAACCGAGGCCCGGAGGGCCGAGTCTCATATAACATTCGACTCAATTCGCCGAGATCGCAAAATATCTGTGTGTATGTATGTGTGTATGTATGTATGTATGTATGTATGTATGTATGTATGTATGTATGTATGTATGTATGTATGTATGTATGTATGTATGTATGTATGTATGTATGTATGTATGTATGTATGTATGTATGTATGTATGTATGTATGTATGTATGTATGTATGTATGTATGTACGTATGTATGTATGTGTGTATGTGTGTATGTGCGGATTTGTTAACAAAATGTACACATCGATTTCTCGGAGATGGCTGAACCGATTTTTACAAACTAAGATTCAAATGAAAGGTATAATATTCCCATAGGTTGCTATTGAATTTCATTTTCAACCGACATCTTGATCTGGATTACGAGTTGAAGAGTATGGTTACAAAACAAAATTTGTTGATTTGTCCACATCGGTTTCTCGGAATTTTCTGAACCGATTTTGACAAACTTGATTTTAAATGAAAGGTCCATCAGCTGCTGTTGAATTTTGTGTGGATCCGAGTTCTGGTTCCTGAATTACAGGGTGATACGTACGATCACGCACCAAATTCCGATTCTAACGAAACGAAATTCCAAAATGTGCACAACTGTTGAATTTGTAGATCTAGGTCCCCAACAGTCATTCAAAGGCTCTTTGGTCACACTGGCCACCATCGACGGATCCTGAAGTATCCAAATTCAGAATAACGGTTATATTGGTTTCTCTAAAATGGCTAGACCGATTTGATCAACTTAGTCTCAAATGAAAGGTGTCGCGTCTCCGGAAACTATTATTAAATTCCATCTCCATCCGACTTCCGGCTCCGGTGTTACGGGTTGTGGAGTGCGATCACATAGAAAACTCCGATTCAAACCGATACCGCAATGAATGCAAAAAGGTGCTCTTATATATGTACTTGCCAAGTGTAATAAGAATGAAAGAGATTTCCATAATGTTATATTGTACGAACCAGCTATTATATCATAGTTTGGAGAAATGAGAAAGGCACAATTGCACCTCTAGGTGGATTAAAACAGGTTTTTTCAATTGTGTGAACTTCTCCGACGACAAATTTTTGCTTACGTTCTATCAAGTCACTATTTGCCGATTTTATTACATCCTTAATTTCCTCTTCACATAATTCCAATGGACTGTAGGGAAACAACTGAGAGCCGGCTCCGTATTTTCAGGATAACTGACACATAATGTCACTGAAATCCGCTACAAGAAAGCGATGATGACGTTAATGATTTCCGAGATGTTAAATTACAGTCTGCATCAAGGAGCTTTTATTCTCAGGTGATACGATTATCTAAAATGCCGATCAGCCATGCTGGTTTTAAAAACGACAGCTAACAACATTGTTTACTAGTTACCAGTGATGAAACATTCGTCTCGATATATGATTGCTTGGATTTCAGTTTGCACACAAAGTTGTTTGCTGTCATTTTTTTTGGCTGTGTAAGGGTTAGAATAGAATAGAAAGTTGTTTGCTGTCATTTTTCACCCCCGCAGCCAGTTGCACGCTTACCTCGCTTCTCACCTAGCTACTGCCAAAGACGAATCACCATAGAACTCTAAACACCTTGCTCTGCATAATCACGAACAAAGGAAAGCGATATAGTTGCTTTGACAATTCCAGTTTTTTATAAAAATGAAACAAAATCATTTGGCATCCCTGCGCTAACACAAATATTTCATGAGTTTGCACTCTTGAAAATTTATGGAGTTCAAACAGCACAATTTTTTTTTTTCGCATGGCGATTTGACTATTGCTGTTTTCGGTTTTAAAATCGAGTCGCCCTAGGTTCGCTCTAATGTTTACAATTTCCATACAAAAGTCACAGCTCCGAGCGAACCTAGAGCAACTCTGATCTAAAAACGAAATCAGCATATATTTGACAAACAGTGTACTGATCCATCAAACTTGTTTTATTACGTTTGTCAAACAATATTAGGCGTAACGTCCGGTAACGCATCAATGCAAATATTTGATGAAAAAAGTTTGTTAAACAGTTGATCTCGTGTACTGGCCTTGTCAAATTTGTTTGTCAAACACGTTTATTTGATCAAATTTTGCTTCATCAAATATTTTACGTTATGACAAACAGTGTACTGGTAGCTTTAGTAAGCATCTCAACGCACTGAAACAATCAGCCCTTAAGTGCGATTCATACGATACATCAGCTTCTGTCAACGTCAACGGAACGTCACCGTTCCGTCAGGATAAGTTAAATACTTTTCTCTTGCGTCCGTTCACACATGCCGTACGTCAAAACGTTCCGTGTCGTTGATGTTGTGTGTGGATGCCTCCATTTAACTGCATGTAACTTATCCTGACGGAACGGTGACGTTCCGTTGACGGAAGCTGATGTATCGTTTGAATCATCCTTTATTCTGCATTGCGACGGATTGCATTTTCAAACGAATGTGGTTCGATCGAAGCAGGCTCCCGTTTGATTTTACTGTCGTTATTGAGGATGCAAATCAAATTCGTTCGAAAAAGCGAGCCGTCGTAATGCAGAATATGGCTGAATATATAAAGACAAACATCCGACGGGGAACGTTGGATAATAAGTTAACATTTGAATCGCATAGTTTACCCCCTACATTCGTCTAATTTAGCCCTGGGGGTGAATTCACCCCCGGTTGAAAATTTCTGAATTAGACCGTTCTATTTAAAATCGCGAAGTGTCCATTATAGGAAGAATCTGGTAGTGTGAAGAAAATCCTTCAACCCGGCCGCTAGCCGGCCCGGTTTACCAGGTTTTATCCGTGAATTGCTACCACAATATAAACCTGCTCATACTATATGCGTAAAGGCGAGTGACGTGAAGAAGCAAAGTGATCCCCCAGTGCAGTGCAGAAAGAAGAACGAATAAAATTCTGTGCACGGTATAGGAAACAAAAGCCTTAATATTGTGAAGTGTGTTGCGGCTCTTAACCGGCGTGCGAGAAATATTTAAAGCACACCACGTACAGCAGAGCTCCCCGCGAGGTGATAACCCCCTCTAGTGCCCACCGTTGAGTAAATTACGAGTGAAGTGTGTTGTGCGTTACAGTGATAAGTTGTGTTTAAGCCACCCATTGGGGGCGACTGATCCCCCTCCGGGTGGAGGAGGACCATCGTACCAGAATACATTCCCACAATGGGGAGACCATACTGGGCATATGATAAGCAAGCAAATTTTGCTGCTACGTGCAAAAAACCCAAAGCCAACGACAGATAATGGTATGGAAATTGATTGTTCTAATCCAAACATGTTCCCTAGCCCCACTACTCCCGAAATCGCATTACCCACGAACCCATTCGAAAAATCGGTCGAGCAAGCTGTTGGCGGCACGGCTCGAAACACTGTTATAGCTGCCAAAGAAGCCAGAGGATCGCGATATGTTCTCCGCGTTTCCTCGAAGAAAATCCTCGACAAACTTCTCGCAATGACTTCCCTAATTGACGGAACACCGATCGAGGTGGTACACCATCCCACCTTGACACTAAGAACATCGACAACGAAACAATGCTTGCTAACCTATCAAACCAAGGCGTCAGCGCAGTTCGGAGAATCACCAAACGGCATGGTGCACTTATCAATAAAACCCACTCCCAATCATTACTTTCAACATCCAGTCTCCCCCAGCATATATTTATCACGGATTGATCCGCTTGCCCGTGCGACAGTATTATCCATCCCCCCTACAGTGTTTCGGCTGTGCTAAGTACGGGCATTCACGAAAAAACTGCTCCGAGCAGAAAATCTGCTTAAACTGTTTTCTCGGCCATGATATAGTTGACGGGCAGCAATGTAAGCAGCCCAAGTTCTGCAGAAACTGTGAAGAGGAACACAGCCCAATCGATCATAAATGCCCAGTGTATGTCGAAGAAGAAAAAATCGTTCGTTTGAAAATAGATCAGCAGCTTCCATACAATGAAGCCAGAGCCGAATTTCTACGTAGCAGACGGCCTACAACGTACGCTAGCCAAGTCACATCGGACAAAACTGAAAAGGATGGGCTCATCAAAGAACTACGAGCAGAGGTAACAAAACTTTTAAAGCAAGCGGAAGAAACAAAACTACTTAAGAGCGAGTTGGCAGACCTGAAAAAAACAGCTTGAAGAATCTAGAACTAAAGACGATGAAACGCGAAACGAACTACACGAAATCAAAGAAGGATATCGAACTTTAGCAAAGGAACACGCTGCACTAAAAGTTGAACTAGCAAATCACAAGAAAATATCGGAAGCCCAAATTACTCCAAGCAATACTACCGCCGGTAACCAGTCGAAAATAGTTAAATACAGCGCGGACTTGCACAATGCTCTAGAACAATTAGCCAACAATCAAACAACAGTCAGGACCCCAGCCCATGTAGAACATCTGTAGACGACCACCACGTTACCACCATAAACCAATGAACAGACATTCAAATAAACAAACCAACGAACACAACACAGATCTGAACAACAATCAACACTACCCAAAAGCCACTATACCAGCGGAAGATCCTCCAATCACTCTGACCGATCCCACTAGAAATACTGTCAACTCAACTCGAAATAATACGGCTATGACAGAAGGCCATCTGTTAAGCGTCCCCGCCTAGCAGATATCAGAACAATGGATCAGAATCACTGACATTACCAGCAATCTCTTGGGGGAGGTGCAGCCCCGTCAGTGCGGACGTTACACCCCAATCGGAACTGGCGGACAACACGAATTTCTCAATGCAAGAGCTGTTATACGCCATCGCCAAATCAAAAGGAAAATCTGCTGGAGCTGACAATATCGGATACCGCATGATTAGTAACTTGCCATTATCTGGAATAGCAACATTACTAAAAACAATCAATAAAATATGGGCAGAAGGCACACATCCAGACCAGTGGAAACATAATATCGTCGTTCCTATTCCCAAGACAGGTAATAGCGGAAATGTAGCTGATGGCTATCGACCGATCAGCTTAACTAGCTGTATAGTGAAAGTCGTCGAAAAAATGGTCAATCGGAGATTATCTACAATATTGGAAGAAGGAGAATTCCTCGACCAAATGCAGTTTGCATTTAGAAAAGGCAGAGAAACTGGTACATATTTAATAGCCCTCAGGGATATAATTGACCGCGCACTTGAAGCAGAAGAACATACGGACCTAGCCAGGGCCGGCGTTACACTTTTAGCACGAGTGGGTAGTACGCATATGGTGAGGGTAATAGAATAGGGATTTGTCCCATTTTCGCAATACACACGCTTGCATTAGATTTACATTAAATCACTTGCAGCGCGTTTTTGTAAATGAAGTTGTTGTGCATCGATATTTTCAAATGTGTGCCCGAGATACTTACGTGGCAGATTTCAAATTTATGAAAATGTCCAAAATTTCGAGTGGGTAATTACCCACTCGGTTGTTTTCGAGTGGGTAGTACTACCCATACTACCCACGCTATCCGCCGGCCCTGGACCTAGCAGTAATGGACATCTCAAAGTCATACAACCGAATCTGGCGACACAATATCGTAAAACAACTCAACAATTGGGGCCTAACGGGGAGACTATGCAAATTCGCGCAAAACTTCCTCAACGAAAGAAGTTTTAAGGTAGCAGTCGGCGGGTCACTCTCCTCAATACAATAAGAAGAAAACGGAGTACCCCAGGGCTCGGTACTCTGTTCCTTATTGGCATCAATGATATTTTTCGACAACTCCCAAAGGACATCTACATCCTCGTTTATGCGGACGATATTGTTCTGTTAGCCACGGGTCAGAACGCTCGAAGGACAAAAATAAAACTGCAAACAGCAATGCGAATGGTTACAAAATGGGCCGATAAAGTCGGATTCAGTATGGCGGCAGAAAAAAAACATAAACCACGTATGTAAACAACCACACAACCCATGGCGGCAAAAAATCACGATAGGTGGAACGACGGTTCCATTCAGAAAAACGGCAAAAATAATAGGAGTTACCATCGATCGTCAATTTTCTTTCAAGCCACACTTTGCAAGGGTAAAATCGGAAACTCAATCCAGAAGTCGTGTCATTAAAACCATCAGCAGTAGGCACAAGAAGGGGAACAGGAGCTCTCTTCTACAGGTCGGTAACAGCGCGGTGACCAGCAAACTTCTATACGGGATCGAAATCACGGCAAGGGGGTTCGACGCCATGATAGTAACTCTAGGACCAACCTACAATAAAATGGTCAGGAACTGTTCCGGTTTGTTACCTACACACAGAAAAAAAAATGTTGGTAAAAAATAAGAGTTTTTCACTCTTAGCAAAAAACAACCAACGCATACTCTTTGTTTAAAAATAAAACTTTTGTTTTTAGTCTGTGCTAATAGTTGGCGTTGGTTGTTTTTTGCTAAGAGCGGAACACTCTTACTTTTACCAATATTTTTTTTTCTGTGTGTAGTACCCCGCATTAAGCAGATGTATTGAAGCAGGGGTCCCACCTTTCAATGCAATCGTAGCCTTATCCACAATTCGAAAAACAGCGTTTCCAGAAAAAAAACGGAGTTTGTGTACTTGGGCTCACTGGTGACCGCCGACAATGATACCAGCAGAGAGATTCGTAGACGCATCGTGGCAGCAAATCGTGCTTACTTTGGCCTCCGCAAGACACTTCGGTCGAACAGAGTTCGCCGTCGTACGAAGTTGACCATCTACAAGACGCTGATTAGACCGGTAGTTCTCTACGGGCACGAGACCTGGACCATGCTCGTGGAGGTCCAACGCGCACTTGGTGTCTTCGAACGGAAAGTGCTGCGTACCATCTACGGTGGAGTGCAGATGGAAGACGGCACATAGAGACGGCGAATGAACCATGAGTTGCATCAGCTGTTGGGGGAGCCGCCCATCTGTCATACCGCGAAAATCGGACGACTACGGTGGGCCGGGCACGTAGTCAGAATGTCGGACAATAGCCCGGTGAAAACGGTTCTCAATTGCAATCCGACCGGTACAAGAAGACGTGGCGCGCAGCGAGCACGATGGATCGACCAGGTGGAAGACGATTTGCGGACCCTTCGCAGACTGCGTGGCTGGCGACGCGCAGCCATGGACCGAGTGGAATGGAGGAATCTTTTGTATACGGCACAGGCCACTTTGGCCTTAATCTGTTAATAAATAAATAAAGAAAAAAAAACGGAAGGCAACTACGACCCCACGATTACTGTCTCTGGAAACATTTTAAAATCTTTCCCTCAATTACCCACCCTCCAATCGCTCGATTCCCTACTGTCTGGGATCGAGGATGGAATCGTAGAAGCCGCACAATCGATTGGTCTATAAAAATATACTGAAAGCCGGAGACCCACCCCAAAAAGTAATCGCAATATTTAACGAAACCTTGAACACGAAGTACAAGGAACACAAGGTAATTTACACAGCGGATCCAAATGCGAAACGGCCATAAGGATAGCCATTATATGTAACGACGTGGGGACCTGCTACCAGTTACCTAGCACCTACTCCATCTTTTCTGCCGACGCAGCAGCCATTCACGCGGTATTGACTCAACACTCGTCGAGTACAAACCTATCAGTTGTACTGTTTACAGACTCAGCTAGTGTGCTATCCGCCTTGGAAAAAGGATCTTCGAAACACTTTTGGATCCACTCAATAGAGAATGTTAGTGATGATAGAACAACGTTCTGTTGGATCCCCTGTCACTGTGGAATAAACGGCAACCATGAAGCAGACCGCCTCGCAGCACTCGGTAGGAGAAGCACACTGCTAACAAACGAAGCACCGGGATCAGACATTAAGCACAACGTCTATGAATTGCTGCGCAATGAAATAGAGGACAGATGGAGAACTGAACAGGCATTGTTTCTTTGAAAAATCAAAGGCAACCTGCCAGTGCGGTAAAATATCAATTTCAAACGAAAATATTCGTTTCAATTGAAACTGCGAGCCTTTCACTGTAAGCATACCACCACTATATCAGTTGAGTTCTGCTGCCGTCTTCGTTTGACTCGCTCAGAGTTCACTGTCAATTGAATAACAGGTTCTGGTCATTTGACGTTTTTGCCTGTTTAGTTTCTATTGAAAACCTACCTCACATTAGCATGGTCTCAGTTAATGGAAGTGAACCATTCCAATGAACCACTCACAAATGATTATGAATGAACACTCACTGAGATGAAAATAACTCCGACCAAGATAATAAATACATATAGGGTAAAGGCTATGATAAGACGAGACAACTCAAGACGGATACAGGTAGGAACATTTTTTCTCTGTATGAGTGAGGTTGTCATTTTTTCGAGCATTGTTTTGATTTGGTAATAATTATTTTTTATCAGTAGTTTCGAGATAAAAATGTAAAAGCCGGCCTTTTCTCTCTTTTCACCGTGCGCCAAAGAACCGGGATGCTCGTCCGGATGATTATGTTTACCACCAGCGGCCCGGTGGGCATGCTTAATTTTACAAGTTTAAACAAATTCACTGAAAAATGACAAATGTACCGACCCTTTCTTTCTCCTAATCTTGGAGCAGTTGTCTCTGTATTTTTAGTTTCTCACCTTTCTTTTATCCTGCTGAATGATTGTTGACAGATGACTGTATGCAGCTAGCGAGGTTGGCAGTGCAGCCAATTTCTTTGTCATATTTAGATATATTGCTTATTATAGCACATAATAATGACCGTTTTATTAACTCTTAATTTTCCAAAATGGAACTAATCAATCCAACATTTTTATCACATACTACATGTTTCTAGCAAATTTGGCCAGCATAACAGCCTATTTATCAGAATCAAATTTGCCACTAAAATTTATATAGAGATGGCCGTACTATCAAAATACAGAAATATACAGAAATCGTATTACTAGTTGCCTTGTCTTGTCTTAAGAGTAAAAGGTCGAACTCGTTAAAGGTCCAAGATGATAGATAACGGAAATCGATGGTTAAAGTCATTTTAAACGAAGGCGCAGTTGGTTGAGTGGTAAGCGTGACAGCCACCCATCCCAGTTGGTCTGGGTTCAAATCAGCCGAAGTCGTAGAGATTTTTCTGAAAATTCTTCCTCCGGAAGGGATGTAAGGCCGTTGGTTTCCGGTCCATGAGTTGATGGGTCGATATCTAGTTACTAACAAATGTCCTCCTCCCGTGATACTTGTGGAGTACGCAGTAGTATATACGGCCTCTAGCAAAAGCACTTGCTGTAAGCCGGACGAACGTTCCTTCTGCGATCTACTTTCGGGCCTGGCCGATGCCGGTTTTGATCAATAAACACTTTAGGATTTATTTTTTTATTTATTTATTTATTTCGTCAATCGATGTAGACTGGTATAGTTACAGTAATGTTTACATTTTTCTTATTTACTAATATATATATATATATATATATATATATATATATATATATATATATATATATATATATATATATATATATATATATATATATATATATATATATATATATATATATATATATATATATATATATATATATATATATATATATATATATATATATATATATATATATATATATATATATATATATATATATATATATATATATATATATATATATATATATATATATATATATATATATATATATATATATATATATATATATATATATATATATATATATATATATATATATATATATATATATATATATATATATATATATATATATATATATATATATATATATATATATATATATATACATATACAGGGTGTTTGGTTCATGAGTAAGAATCTCTCGAGGGGTGATTTACTGTCATATTTGGAGCGAAAAATCGTTCTACACATACCATCAAATCTCAACCGTTACAGAGTTATTGAACTTTTTGTGTTAAAAACTTAGTTGTCTTAAAATAGCTCTAACTAAAAAAATATACTTTGTATTTCAAATCTTTTAGATCCATTGGATAGGTGAGAAAATTTTCCACTGAAAAATGTCCTCAAATGTTTCAGCTAATGAGGTTAAGTAATCTTTTCACAGTAATTTATTTAAAATTTAACAATTTTGATCGATTTTTCGTTCACTTCGCGAAAATATTAATAGTTAATATCACTATTTTAATAATTCAAATTGTTAGTCTTGAAAAGTTGTATAATTTGTTCTTTGACATGATACACTTATCTTGTCTTGTTTTCATGTGTTTGGTTAATTGAACTTGGATATTTTTATCTCATATTCACTAATACTAGCTCTTATTGAAAAAGTATGCCACTTATTGTACCATTTCTTATTTTTATTCGAAAGCCAGGAAAATTTGGCAGAGAAAAATGTATTAATACCTTTCAGTTAAGTGAATTTAGTATTCTTTTAAAGGTTAATTAGTTTAAAGTTAGTGTTATTATTAGCATTTTCGTTATTTTCTTAAAATAGTAAATAATAAACTTCCTCATTATTATCAAAGAATCAATGCATCTCAGCAATTTCTACAATTCTTCCTTTGACTCCATTCAATTATCTCTTTTAGTTTCGAAGCAAAATAATTTTGATCTTCTCGTTTCATATGCAAAAACAACGATTTCGAACCCACTGCATTTGTGATAAGGTCATGATGTGTTAACTATTAAATTGCAGCGAAATGAAAAGCGATAGGGATAAAGTGTCAAATAACAAGTTGTAGAGAATATTAAGGGGCACCAAATGAACAATAGTGACGATAAATTTAGTCGATTAATAATTAGAATAATTACAAAAATCACCAAAAAACGTAAATTTTGAGTTATTTTACTAGTAAAAAGTCATGTAGTACACTTAACTAAAAGATATCTGTACATACATCGAAAGGAAATTTTCTCAGCTTTCCAATGAATCCCCTGATAATAGCGATATAATGCATATTTTTTTAGATTGGAGTCTTTTAAGAACTTGCAAGTCAATTACAGGAAAAGTTTTGAAGTCAAATTACAAGGAAACGAGAAGAGATAAGAATATTATGTTGAAGAACAAATTATGAATTGTCCTCAAACCCAACTTTTGGATAATAGATATTGCTACAATCATAATTCATTATTTTGAGAAAATTAACAAAAACCTCATCAAAAACACTAACTTTTAACTACTTTACAACTAAAAGGTAATTAAAACTAATTATCTGAAAGACATGAGAAAATTATTCAATAGAAAATTTTCCCACCTTTCCAATGGCACTAAAAGATTAAAAATACGAGGTATACTTTTTGAGTTAGAGGTGTTTTAAGATAAACAAGTTTTTCATACAAAAAGTTCAATAACTCTGTAACGGTTGAGATTCGATGATATGTGTAGAACGATTTTTTGCTCCAAATATGACAGTAAATCACCCCTCGAGATATTCTTACTCATGAACCAAACACACACACATATATATATATATATATATATATATATATATATATATATATATATATATATATATATATATATATATATATATATATATATATATATATATATATATATATATATATATATATATATATATATATATATATATATATATATATATATATATATATATATATATATATATATATATATATATATATATATATATATATATATATATATATATATATACGTAATTTTATTATAAATAAAACAATTTCAGCTTTTACAGAATAATTTTCTTACGCGTTAGAATTTCTTTTATGTATAAAATATTGTGTGAGTTTTAGTTTGGACATTGTAAAATCAATTGATTCGCAAGAGCGGTTATAAACAGCCATCATTCGATTTATAGGGCCATATTTTGCATAATTTGTGCGATATGGAGTTATTGAGAATATGCTTCGGTTTCGTAGCTGTCGAGAAGGTGCATAAAAGTTCAATTTGGATAAAATTTCGGCTGAATCAATACGATGCGAGACGATATTATTAATGAACGAAAGCATTGCAAATTCACGACGTTCCTTCAATGTTTGTATATTGATAAGCATGCAGCGTGCTTCATAAGATGGCAGAGGAAATGCTATCCAACCTAGTTTACGAAGGGCAAATAATATGAATTGTTTTTGTACAGATTCTATTCTTTCTTCATGTGTGCTTGAAAAAGGGCACCAAACGATGCTGCAATATTCCAATATCGACCTAACATAAGCAATATATAATGTTTTGATTGTATATGGATCTACAAAATGATAACTAAAGCGTTTTATAAAACTGAGCATGTTGTTAGCTTTGTGAATAATTGTGTTATAATGATCAATAAAATTTAACTTGGAATCTAATATAACGCCTAAATCCCTAATTCTTTCACATTTTGCTACAGTCTGTCTTCCTAAGGTAATCACAACATTCGATGTTTGTCGTTTTCGACTAAAAGTGATTGAATGGCATTTTTTCACGTTTAGCTGTAGGAGGCTTTTTTGACACCACGTGTGGAAAACTAGAATTTCGTTTTGGAATGTATCAATATCCTCGGCATTTCTTATCTCCAAGTAAAGTTTCATGTCATCGGCATAGATTAGTACTTTCAGTTTTTTGAGAAGGAAGGAAATATCGTTCACATATAAAATAAACAATAGAGGTCCTAAATGAGAGCCTTGTGGAACTCCTGAAGTGACTTCAATTGGATTAGATTGCTTTCCTTTGAATTTGATTATTTGCTGGCGGTTGGATAGATATGATTCTAACCACGTACGCAGCTCAGGCTCAATTCCCATCTTTTATAATTTATAAAGTAACATTGGGATGTCGATTCGATCAAATGCTTTACTAAAGTCTGTGTAAAGTGCTTCCACGTAGTTTCCATTGTCCATTGCAATCAGTGAATAGTTAATAAATTCTAGTAAATTTGTTGAGGTCGAACGACCTTTGAAGAAGCCATGTTGGAGGTTAGTAATTCTGTTTTTTTTATTTGAAGAAATATTTTTTCGTTAATGATTGATTCAAAAAGTTTCGGAATGCTGGAGATTATGGCTATTCCACGATAATTGCGAACGTCAGATTTTTTCCCAGATTTATATATAGGTACTAAGAAAGAACTCTTCCATGCTTTGGGAAACTCTCCAGATTGTAAAGACATATTAAAGAGCCAGAACAATGGAGTTGTAAGCTGGGTTGCTAGGTTTTTCATAAATAATGGTGGAATTCCATCAGGGCCAGCACCTTTTGATGAATCCAAATGGTTTAGAGCATTGAAAATGTCCTCCACTATGACATGACTGACACCAATATCCATAGGAAAATCTGGAAGAAAAGCAAAATAATCGCGATCGCGGTCTTGTTCAGAAAAAGTTGTACATATTTCTTGGAAGAATGTTGCAAATAGGTTGCAGATTTCTTTCGGGCTATTATGTACGTTGTCATCCAAGTGCATTGTTGATGGGAAATTCTCTGATTTTAATTTAGTTTTGACGTAGTTAAAAAAATTCTTTGGACTGGATTTAATCTGCTGTTCAGTTTTGGAGTTGTAATCCGCAAGTGCAGAATCTATGGCAATATTTAGTTTATCGCAAATGTCGAGATATTGTTCCAAGTGCTCGTTATTTTGATTTTTCTTGTATAGCTTGTGGGCTTTTTGTTTCCTATTTTTCAGATTTTTAATTTGCCTATTGTACCAAATAGGATGCTTCGAACTACCGTGTCGTCTTTTCTTCTTAATCCCTCTTCATGAATAATTTCGAAAATTATTTTGTAAAATACGTCCAATATTCGCTTCATTCCTAAGAGTATTTTGCCAGTCGACATTACCTACCTTCCGTCTGATATTGTCATAATTAGCTTTATGGTATTCAAAGACTTCCTCAAAGTCATAGACGTTGGGTTCTTGATTTTTATGGATGAACAAAGAAAATTCAATAGCAGTATGAAAAGCTTCATTTTTCCACAAAGGAGCCAAAGATTCAGATACACAGAAATCATCCTGAGTGTTTGTAAATAAAAGGTCAAGATAGCAATTCTGTTGATTTTTTACATGATTTATTTGATTTAATCCTATGCTAGCAGTTTTGTCAAAGATGAAATTCAATGTTTCGTTTTCTCCTATGACTGGGATTAGAATATTTTCATTTTCAGAATCCGGAATAAAATCGGCATTGCGCTGGTTAAAGTCTCCGTAAATGTGAACTTTGACCTCGACCGGAAGTTCAAATAAAATTTGTTCAGCAATTTTGAAAAAGGCTTCATACGATGATATATTAGCATGCTCTGGTGGGAAATATACAGAGGCAAAAACATGTATTTCACCTGAAATGTTCGCTTTAACCCACACATGTTCAAATTCTTTAAACTTCACTGTGGGAAGAATTTCAGAATTAAATTGAGCCGAAACGCCTATAAGAACTCCTCCACCAGACTTCTTTTGAGATTCTAAAAGATTTCGGTCGTCTCTGAATACGTTAAAGCCACTACCAAAAATTTCCTCACTTTTTATGCTATCGTTCCAACTTGTTTCAGTGCCTAAAATAACAGAATAAGAGGAGCTCAATACATTACTATAGATTTTGCTCATTTTAGATGCGCTCTGCATACGATTAAAATTTTGACAATATATCAAAATTTCTGAAAGCGTTTCTGATAAAGTTAATGGCAATTTGTCATACTTAGAAATATCATGCAAAACTATTGATCCGTTTTCATCCGTAACCGGTTCGTCATGGTCTGCCTCTGAAGAGTGCGTTAGGTTGGACGAAAACACGAATGCTCACAGGAACAAGCTGAACAGCGCTGAGAAAAGGAATTCGTCAGGACGGGGGTTACAAACCTATCTGGTGCGAAAGTTGAGTTAAATTGATGTACAACCGGGTATGGATTCAGTGTTTCACCACGTTGAAACCTGATACCACGCTGATTTTCAAACGAAGGCCTAGAGAATTGCACCCTTGCCGCCGCAAGTAGATCCTTATCCCGGGGAAGAGAGTTGCCAGCTGTTGGACGACCGCATTGCGTATTGTTGTTGTTGTTGCGATTATTGCTGCTATTGTTGTTGCGATTGTTGTTACGATTATTGTTGCTATTGTTGTTGCTATTGTTGTTGTCATTGAGGTTATAGTTATAATAACTGCTTCTGGATATCTGATGTTTATTTGTCTCATTAGTATTACGGCTACGTTGGTGTCTGTTTTTATTGCGATCATTTATTACCCGATGCAACTGCTTTTTATTAGCTTTTCTTCATGCCATCGCCCTATCTTTCATCTTTTGCTGTTGAATTCTACGCTGATTACGTGTGTCGTACTCCGTCCAGTCAGAGCGCCACACTTTCTTCGAACCCAAAAAGCGCCACCCTTCAGTGGCTTCGGCAGTGGAACGGTGACCTGAGTCACCCGATTTTGTTGATTGGGCATTTAATTCGTCCATCAAGCTGGGGCCCGCTGGTGGCACACAAGCATCGCGTATACTGCTATCCAAAGTGTTAATTGAGCCGGCAAGAGATTGTACTTCTTTGAGAATGTCACTGCCAACTGAATTTGTTATAATTTTCACTTCGTCTAAAACTTCACGTGTAGGACGCGATTCACTCAGGTAGTTCATTGCAATGAGCTGCCATATCTATGATAAGGGTGCTCAAGTTCTGAACTTCGCTGCAGATTTTTTTCAATTCTCTGGTCAAATCGGCAGTGAGATCATTTACATACTCTTCAATGTGTTTTTTGTGGATCCCATAGATATGTTTAATAGTGATATGATATGGTTTTTCAGCGTGACCAGCTCATCGGCCTTATTAAAAGAATTACTGTCAATGGCCTGCGATAGTGCCGATACAGCATTTGACACTTGCGACGATGTGTTTATGTTCACATTCGCCACTGATTCTTTAAGCTGCAGCTCAACATTTTCGAATAAGTCAACAATTGAATTGAACTTTTTTATGTCGGCTGCTATTTGTAAGTTGCAGTCCGTTTGCGTAGTTATAGATTCAAATAATTTTTCCTGTTGGTACAGCACTTTTCGTGTGTCTATGCCTACCTTTAGATTATGCTGGCAATCTGCACACAGGGGAATCATGAAGTGCGAGATAAATTCTTGATTTCGCTGGACTCCTACACAAGCTGCATGGTAACATTTTCTGCAGAATTCACACTGCCACAAGAAACGATCATCGCTGATATTACAAGATGTCACACTGCAGCTCATTATGATAACCGTTGTTTAATAGGATTGAACACACGCGCGACGGTAGAAAGATAAATAAATAACAATTAACTGCGGACCGTAAAAACACATCTATACTCAAAGGCGTTCGATTACTACGATTACCAAGAGTTGCACATTGAAAGATGTTTTCCTAATCCCAAGCATAATTACCTTCTGATTCCCTGTGCAACTTCAGCTAGTCCAGATCGATAACGGAGTGGCAGCCAGGGGTGGTCGTATAAAGTCAAGCTCAAGTTAAAGCTCGATGGTTAAAGTCATTTTAAAATCAGAGATGAGGGCAACATGGATACCATTTAAAAAGAGGTGAGGCCTATTTGAAATCCAAGATGACGGCCTTTGGTTACCAAGAAACAGTGAAAACAACTATCAATATGGGTATCATTTAAAATAGTCATAAAACACCGGAATTTATGAATTTAGACCATCATGAAAACAAAGATGGCGGTTTTTCGGTAACCACTAAAGCGAAACCATAATCAATATATGTCTACATCGCTTTTGCAAGTACAAGTAGTCCTGGTCAGTAGTTGACGTAAACTGATGATTGAGGACATTTTGCAATCGATCCAATATGGCGACTTTTGGTTACTTCAATAAACCCACCATCGATATGACTTGTTTATAGCATTCATGTCGAGCAAAATCTTTTCGAATTTTTTCTGATAGAGAACATCGACTATTCTCGTGTCTGTAGACTGTGCTCGTAATGTGTTCCTCTAGAACCAGTGTGGAAGTGTTTTACCCCTTCACCATGTCATCGGAACAGGAAAATATTGGTAGAGGTGCAAAGAAAATTGCTGAATTACATATTTGATTTTAGCAATGACTTTGACAGCTTCGTACAATAATTATAGCATATTGCATAATTATTTTTCAAAATTTCTTAAATTCGCAGATTTCAGACAAAATATAATGAATCTAGTAATAACAGCTTGTTGGAACTGGTTGCAATGAAAAACGTATTTGGTAGTACGTTCATCTCTATTATATTTTTGTTGCAAATTTGATTCTGATGAATAGGCTGTTATGCTGGCCAAATTTGCTAGAAACAAGAAGTATGTGATAACCGTCGAACTGTCAAATTTAGCCAAGGTTATTTTGCAAATAACTTTCGAAGTGTAAGATTTTAACTAATAGATAGAAATGGAATTTTTTCATGATTCTGATCATCAGATTAAGCTGCATGAGCACCCGAACGTTAAAAATATTATGTCGATGTCAAACTTCACGTCGAAGTAACTTGCCAATTTTTTTTCGAAACTTTGTTTATATTTATTAGCATGCATCTAAGCCGTTGATGATTTTCATTTTCGCTGTATACTCTCAAAAGAAACTTTAAACTGGAGAACCATCAAATCTGACTAGCAAGGTATCACTCATTCTAAAATTGTTAAATCAGTCACAAATTTTTAAAACTTTCTTCGCACGATTTACACCATTATTACTTGTCTTTACTATAGATATGAAAATAGCTTTTATGACATGTTTTAAATAGAAAGATGATATACATTATTTTAAACCAAAAAGTATTTTTGAATTACCAAAAAACGTGCACGTCACAGCATATTTTTTGATTCCATATTCCCATTTCTTGGAGTAGAGAACATTTACATCGTCGTCACATTTCCATAACTGGTTTTATAACAAGCATAAAATATATTTTAGGCGTAGTTCATTGAGCTTAAAATGTAAATATTATTTGAAATTTTCATATAAAATTAGCGTTTATTTTACATTATAGCAAGATCGCAATATTGTCTTAAAACGATGCTCGAAACTTTCGTACATAGAAATACAATTTATTTGATTGTGGCAGCACGGATTACCGAAAAATCTATCTGGCTAATTTCAAAATGGCATTAAAATCACAAAAAAACTTTAATAATATTTACTGCTACACCCAATCTAGACAAAAAATCAAGGAAATTCATCGTTCGGAAACATTTTCAAGCAAGCATATGATAACAATACTCTCATTTCCTCGATGAACACTTTTTTGTGGCTCGGAGTGACAGTTTCGTTCTGGCTGGCTATGACATTCACATTTATTGAGTCTGTTTCTCCCTCCCAGTTGAATACTTTACGCTGACGTCACAAATGAACTGAAAGTTCATTTTTGACAGTCCGCTTGTACTGTTTACATGGACTTAGAAAAATTCTTTACGATTTTCTTCGAGCGAATCTAGTCGTCCACAAATTTTTCTAAGTCCATGTAAACAGTACAAGCGAAATGTCAAGAAAAGTGAGGTTAACTGTGCCAGTAAAGAACCTAATAGCGAGACACATAAACATTATATTCAATACGTTTTGAAAATTCATTCTCAAGATGGCCGAACAGGAACAATTTGCGTCAGTTATTTTAAATGAGCTGGATTTACCGTCGGAGTTACTGATTATTTTAGTAGGTAAGCAATGCTTTTTTATGTATCTTCTTACATTCGTTTATTTATTGCAGAACTGTGACTGAACGTTTAACAAGGCTCTACGGTAGAAGCGACTCTATTGCTGGTATCGCAGGGTCAGTTAGCTACCGGGTAATCAAGGGCTACGCGGATCAAGAACAAAGATCTAAGAACATTCACTTTTCTTATCACAGTTTTTATTGAGGTGTATTTGTAGTGTGTGGGTGTGGGGTGTTATTTATAATTTGTGTTCTAATTGTGGCGTGTACACTACTCTATCACTCAACGTACCGTACTGTTGCTGCTTCCGTTAATGAGCGTCGCGACGCTGACGAAGCCGACGGGCGAGATACCCTCGCGGATGTCGGCGAAACTGGCCGGATGAAGGCCCCGGTACGATGGTGATCCAGATGGCAGTTGGACGAACCAGCGGGTGTTGCTGGCTTGGATGCAGGCAGGCGTCTTCCCTCCTTGGCGAGCATCGGCGTGACCGTGGCTAACCGCAATGGCCACCACCGAGAGGCACGGAATTCTCCCGGATTCACGGGCCGAACCGTGTGCTGAACGATTTGAAGTCGCGATAAGAGGTCCTGGTGAAGATATTTGGAGCACAAGGTTGCTAAATAATATGATCGCTCCTTCATGGTAAAATACTAAATTACCTGAACGATCGCAACACTTTTTAAAACTTTCTTCCCGCCCTGAAAGGGGGGGGGGGGTATAATAAACTTCACCAGTGAGAACCGAACTGAAGCGCACGGACGCCTTCTTTTAAATGAGGTCAGAGTTATGCACTACTGGCCCTTTTATAAAATTCTGTTTAATTTCTCTCCAAAATATTGTCCGAAAACCATTTATAATTTTCAGTATCTCGCGTCTCCTTATGGGGTGGTTCACTTACCCATTGAGACGAACTGACAGCTTACAGCGGTACGCACCCTTTCACTACCCTGCTTACTGTTGTTGTGTATTTAGTACTAAATAAGAAATGTAAAACGTGAAGGTTCTACAAACAAACAAATAATATTTACAACAAAAACCTAAGCAATGGAACCAACGGTTACAGAACATAAGCTGACGATAGAGAAATTGTTGGAAAGCAGTCGAGACGAGCTGCGGAAAATTTTAAATGACATGAACCAAACACCCTGTATATCTATTATGTTTCCTGCTTTTGCCTTAGGATTAATTACCTTCAGATGTTGGAACTGCCACTACGATTAGTTTGTGGTCTGTGTTTAATCTCGTTTTAATTCCCTTAATTTTGTGTCCATTCCTATCTCTAGATGTTGTTTAATTAGTGCAAGTGTAGACACATTTTAAACTCCTCCCCATTTTCATTGCACCTGTCGAATCCTAATTATTTACCTACTATGACACCATCTTCCTCTGTCAGTGATTTCTTTCCAATTTGTGCATTCCAATCTCCTACCATTATAGCTTTGTCTCTGATATGTTCTTGGTCTATTAACAGCCCTAATTTGTTGAAGAAGTATCCAGCGAGGAAAATGCGAAATTTGCAAGCATATCTCACACAGAGTCGTCAAAAAGGAGCATGTAAGCGTTTCATTGCATACGGGAATGTTATTTATAGAGGTCAAGAACAAAGATCTAAGAACATTCACTTTTCTTATCACAGTTTTTATTGAGGTGTATTTGTAGTGTGTGGGTGTGGGGTGTTATTTATAATTTGTGTTCTAATTGTGGCGTGTACACTACTCTATCACTCAACGTACCGTACTGTTGCTGCTTCCATTGATGAGCGTCGCGACGCTGACGAAGCCGACGGGCGAGATACCCTCGCGGATGTCGGCGAAACTGGCCGGATGAAGGCCCCGGTACGATGGTGATCCAGATGGCAGTTGGACGAACCAGCGGGTGTTGCTGGCTTGGATGCAGGCAGGCGTCTTCCCTCCTTGGCGAGCATCGGCGTGACCGTGGCTAACCGCAATGGCCACCACCGAGAGGCACGGAATTCTCCCGGATTCACGGGCCGAACCGTGTGCTGAACGATTTGAAGTCGCGATAAGAGGTCCTGGTGAAGATATTTGGAGCACAAGGTTGCTAAATAATATGATCGCTCCTTCATGGTAAAATACTAAATTACCTGAACGATCGCAACACTTTTTAAAACTTTCTTCCCGCCCTGAAAGGGGGGGGGGGGGGGGGTATAATAAACTTCACCAGTGAGAACCGAACTGAAGCACACGGACGCCTTATTTTAAATGAGGTCAGAGTTACAGTGATGTCCCTATCCTCTGTGCAGTAAAGAGAAATTGAAATTACTCCCCACACTCTGGCAAGCAAAACGAGAGCGCTTCTCTTTCGTTCATATACACCACCGTATTTGATATGTGTAAGCGCACGTTGATGGCAGAGGTAAATTTTCATACACCCAACACTGGAACGAACTAGAGTGTGGAGAAGAGCTCTTGAAATTCTCTGTGGCGCGCTCAGATAAATTCGCCACCGCGCGCGCCCCAGAGTCGCTGTGGTGTATTCACTGGCGTGGTTTCACTGGCGTGTATTCACTGGCGTGTGATCTTTGGTTTGTTTTCGTCTTATAAGGGGCATTGCGGGTGAGATTGATTTAATTTGTACAGGTTATTGCGTTGTGTTGGGTGGATGGCGGTGGCTTATTTCAAGCTTATATATTTTCTACTGAAGATTTCATAGTTGCTTGGTAAAACTTGCGAGTTTATAGAGTGTTGTTACACTACCGTGGGAAGCCTGAAGTATTCGAGCCTAGGGGCAAACAAGGAAAACGTTTTACGTATCAATGTATCGGCTGGTATAAACAAAGTTTTATAATGATCTGTAGTATCAGATTAATCGTATAACAGATGTAAGACGGGATTTGTACATCCACATTAGGAACGGCTTATTTTTGTTCGACTGAATAACTCAATGGTAATTTAACTTATTTTGATTGCGAATTTGGCGACGCCAAAAAGTAAAGTGATCCATTACAAGTAATGTCCTGGTATTACACACGTTTTCGATTATTATCATACGCAGGCATTGTAATTCTCTCTCACTCACGCGAGAAAAGGCTTATCCGATGTCCAACTTTTCCGAGATAAAGTCCACATAAAACAAGATAACGTTCACGAGAATTCACATTGTTACTTGTTTTTTTTCTGTAGCGCGGTATTAAAAATAATGACGTGCCAATTTAGAAGCGCTTCCATTTGACCGGTACAGTGCTTTCAAGGGGTTACAACACTGTAGATTTTTTAAAACATTTAATTTTTATTTATTGGTTGAATTTTGATTACTGGTGCTTTAGGATGCTGAAAATGATATTCCAAAAAATGAATCGCGAAAACAATAAAGAAATATTCAATTTTTTTTCGCAACGCCTCTTCTGTATACCTCGAGTATACTGAAAACGTTAACCGTGTTTTTCTCGAAATAATTTTTTTTTGATCTGGCCGGAAATGTAACTCGAACAAATGATTTTTGATGAGCCTAAAATTTTTACAGCATGTTCAAGATATTTTATTTTTTTTTTAAATTTTTTTTATTTCGATTATAGAGGTTTTAACCTTAAGGTCATTCGCCTCTTTAGGTTAGAAAAATCTCCTATGAAAAATTTCTAACCCTATGTGCGAGGTCGGGACTCGAACCCAGGTGTGCTGCGTACAAGGCAATTAATTTACCAACTACGCTACGCCCACCCCATGTTCAAGATTACTTTATCCAGCGATGTACGTGGGATTTAATTTTTTCATTGCATAATTTTTTAATAAGCAAATTTTGTGTCGATTTTTAACACATTTTCAGCGTTTTTCGACTAAAAAGTGTGCCATTTCGCGAAAAATCAAGACATAGAAAAAATCTTACGTATGCTGCTTGCTGTCGTTCTAAGAAGTTTAAAAAGCTTTGGTTTTTGGCTCTGGATCAAAAATTACGGGACATAGAGTTCCGACTGTGGACCGCTTCCAAAAAAAACTCCCCGTAGGGAAAGTGCTGCACAGCCGCCATCTTGTGACGAAATTACTCGAATAAATCATTTTTTTGCAATAAAGTAATGTTATATATCTCATTAACCCTCTGGAAGTCGCGCTTATGGCCCACTGAACGAGTAGCCGCTGATGCTTTGAGACAGGTTCGCTAGATTTTCAGAGCAGCGTGCACTGCCGGAAAGTTAAACAAGATCTCGATTCATCTCATTATTGCGTCAAGATAAATTTCCGAAATATGCCTATTTTTCGTGCTCTATAGTGGTGTAACCCCTCAATAATTAGTTCTGGAATCTTTTGACGGCATTTTTCTTCTGTGCCATCATTTACATAAATTAGCTGGTTTTCTCTCGAATTTCCATGCGATGGAATAATAAGAGAGAATTAAAATTAAAACCTAACATGTTCGGGTACGAGTATAGCAAAGAAGTTCAAAATGGCAAATCCACCGTCTTTGCAGTACAAACTAAATTGTTCCAAAGAACGTTTATCTGTTTACCGTGATTTTATAATTTGTAAAACTTATAATATTAAGTTTATGTATCAGAGGATGTTTATGACCTCACCGAATAAAAATCTTCTTGTGTAAACCTTGAACCTATAGTTAATTTCGTGACGTGAGGATGTGCTTTTGTTTTCATTTCGATCCGAAAAAGGAATACGATCTACGTTTATCCCAAAAATTAACGTAAACTTCGTATTCTATACATATATTAATCAATTCACCTGTATGTATTGATGCATACACTTCGAATAGAGTACACTTCCGTGATTTTTATTCTTAGTCCAATTAGGTGATTCAAATTTTCTGATAAACAGAAATATAGGATTTGATTCCTGATGAAATAAGTTTTTATGGATATTTAGTAATATTATATCAGACAATACTAATTATCCTCAACATATTCCAATTTCTTCTCAAAATTTATCAATTTCGAATGCTCTAGTAATGCTAACAAAGTAAATACATAAAAGTTTAATAGTTCCGCACTTAAGGTGTGAGTCGCATTTTAGTCATGCTTGGGTCAGTAAAAGCCAAATATTTTACGCTTTTTTGGCTATTCTCGAGCGACGTAGCGATACAAAAAAATATTTCGTTCTAATTCTAATATAATTTTTTTGAAAATCTACACTTACACTGCATTACAACGATAGCATTAGTTAGACTAATAATATAGTGCAATAAAAGCAGAATGTTGAAAGTTGTTCTACGTGTCTTATGAACTGCCCTAGAATTTTAATTGCAAATATGGGAAATCATTCAACGTATCTTTGGTATGTGTGCAAAGAACTAGAATATTTGAGTGAAAATTCTGCTAAAAATCGATGAAAAGTTCTATGGGCGATGTCAATATATTAAACGAAAGCATTTAATCCCAAAAATGATAAAAAATGTTAAGATTGTTTATTAACCAAGTTATGTATGTGAAACTTCTTGTACTACCATGTATCATTAATATAGCCATTGCTAATTACGGCTCCTATGGGACATGCAACTATAGATACATTAGCTCAACTATATATAACTTTCATACTCGGTCATACAAACAACGGGTTGTTAAGAACCGGCACCATACCAGAATTTGCTTTTTTCCATATATATATTTTGACAACATACCATTCAAGCACCATTTTAATTCTTTCCCATTTTAATTCTGTCGATTGATGAATTTTTTTTTACACGATGGCTTCGGAAGAAAGCTTCGTTGACACTGATGTAGCCTGACGCTTTATCCTATTGAGCTATCGCCGTAATTTTATAGAACGTAGTTTTTTATATCATGTTAATCTACAGGTTTTTGGAATCTTTGAAAATCCCTCGGAAATCCCCTGTTCGAAGATCGTGCAAGATGTTTTCATAAGGCGAACTTTTTTCTATATTTTCGTTGATATAAAAGTTCGCAAGCGATCTTTTCTTCTTCCGATATTTGCTTGAACCGAATAATGTTCCCAAACATCGGCACTCTTGAAGTTCACTGACGATTTTTTCCGTAGCGATACTTTTTATTAGAAAATCGGCGATGAAAAGATTCTGTTGTGAACATTGATATTTTGATATTTTCCCAACACTACCTTTTTGATAAAACACCTCATTCAAGAAAGTTATAATGAGGAATAATTTATCACACGAAAATCGCTTGTTTAAACTTGAGGAAACACCTTACTTGTTACTTGAAAATACGAAAATTTCATAGAGATTGACAGAGATTCCGACAGATACTACCAGATACTTAATACTTTGTTTTGCTGTTGATATTACGTGCAATGAATCCGTGCATTATAATTACGGTCTAAAATACTAACTGACGCAAAAATCTAGAATACGTATAATAAACATTGTTGCTGCTGACCCATTTATAACATCCTTTTATGGAACACAAGATTCATTGTTCATTTAAAATAAGCGTGAACACTAGTGGCCTTTTTTCTTGACCCCGAAACTGAGCCAATTTATTTCGCTCATTGACGCGCAGAATCCCGGTCCTAGCTCCCATGCTCTTGAAACATTCGCTTTCGCCTGCTGTTTAAACGATTTCCACGCAAAATAATAGACAAATAAACAAATGAATAACGGGTGTACGCTCAATTGTGATGTTGTATGTAAATTAATTATCGTCACAAGCGTATACCTAATTTTACTGAATTAGGCGATCCACTAGACGTTTGTTTGACAATTCAGCGGTGGGTTCTGTCAACAAGTCTACTCCTGCGAACAGAAAAACTCGTCCGACAAACAACTTTGTTAGTCCGATTCGTTTGATGTTGGATCGAATCAACGATATTGTCGGACGTCGCACCCCTCGGAGTAACGTCAGAATAAGTAAACAAGAAATAATCAGCTGATCAGAAACGTCTCATGGATTGCCTAATATGTCAAGCCTGTCGACGAAATCTAAGATTTCGTTTTAAACTTGTAGGATTCAGTTATAATAAAACTATTAATACTTATAACATGAGTTTGCATATCAGGTGCCTCTGGTCATTATAAAACTCTCTATACGATGATACGTAAAAAGTTTTCCCAATTTGCTCCGAGGACCGAGTACTTTTAGTTTTGCAGGTAGTGTAACAATACTTTATAAACTCGTTTGCTTTACCAAGCAACTTGTATGAAATCTTCAGTAGAAAATAATATAAGCTTGAAATAAGCTACCACCATCCACACAACACAACGCAACAACCTGTGCAAATCAAATCAATCTCACTCGCAATGCCGCTTGTAAGACGAAAACAAACCAAAGATCACACGCCAGTGAATACACGCCAGTGAAACCACGCCAGTGAATACACCACAGCGACTCTGGGGCGCGCGCGGTGGTGACTTTATCTGAGCGCACCACAGAGAATTTAAAGAGCAAGAGAGCACGGTTATCTCGCACCCAACTACCTCAACACCAGCGCACACTTGAAATCGGTCTATACAGCTCCGAAAGAAAGAGCGTTCTGCTTTTTTCTGTGGTGTGTGATCATTGTATCCTCTGTGTAGGCATCACACTTACGCGCCAGTGCATCACTAGGGTGAAATGCCATCACTGCAGAGTTATGCACTACTGGCCCTTTTATAAAATTCTGTTTAATTTCCCTCCAAAATATTGTCCGAAAACCATTTATAATTTTCAGTATCTCGCGTCTCCTTATGGGGTGGTTCACTTACCCATTGAGACGAACTGACAGCTTACAGCGGTACGCACCCTTTCACTACCCTGCTTACTGTTGTTGTGTATTTAGTACTAAATAAGAAATGTAAAACGTGAAGGTTCTACAAACAAACAAATAATATTTACAACAAAAACCTAAGCAATGGAACCAACGGTTACAGAACATAAGCTGACGATAGAGAAATTGTTGGAAAGCAGTCGAGACGAGCTGCGGAAAATTTTAAATGACATGAACCAAACACCCTGTATATCTATTATGTTTCCTGCTTTTGCCTTAGGATTAATTACCTTCAGATGTTGGAACTGCCACTACGATTAGTTTGTGGTCTGTGTTTAATCTCGTTTTAATTCCCTTAATTTTGTGTCCATTCCTATCTCTAGATGTTGTTTAATTAGTGCAAGTGTAGACACATTTTAAACTCCTCCCCATTTTCATTGCACCTGTCGAATCCTAATTATTTACCTACTATGACACCATCTTCCTCTGTCAGTGATTTCTTTCCAATTTGTGCATTCCAATCTCCTACCATTATAGCTTTGTCTCTGATATGTTCTTGGTCTATTAACAGCCCTAATTTGTTGAAGAAGTATCCAGCGAGGAAAATGCGAAATTTGCAAGCATATCTCACACAGAGCCGTCAAAAAGGAGCATGTAAGCGTTTCATTGCATACGGGAATGTTATTTATAGAGGTCCGCGAGCTTGTTTTGTATCAGTGCGTGCTCGCTTACCACACGAGCAACATGTTGACTATATTGTCCAGACGGTGCAACTCAGATCATTATAAAAAAGACCGTTTTCAGGGTCACCACAATAATTTCAAAGAATAAATTTGCATTTTCAATTTCATGCGCTCTTTTTCCCCTGAGAGCAATTTGGGTTAAACCCAAAATTATGAGTTACGTCAGAGTGTATGTAAGGAGAGTGAAGACAACTGTCATGATTATCCGTCAGTGATATTCCAAACGAACAAACGACCTGTCAAAATACATGAATTTGACTCGTTTGGAATGACACTGACAAATAATAATTGTTCCAATTTTGACAGTGTCGTCACTCTCCTTATATGCACTCAGAGTTACGTAAATTGCAAATATGGTCGCCTGAAACAAACTGAAGTGAAGTGGAACACATTTTTACCAGGCGCATTCAAACAAGGTTTCAACTTTCGAACATTTTACCAAGGTGCCGTATTACATTACTCTCTTTACCCTGAGTGTTCGATAACCTCCGTATTGGAAACACAATTTCAATTTTGTTCTTTATCAAAATATGTGATCGTAATTCCAAAGACAACAAGCATCCATCGTTGCCAGATTCCATTTGCATGATTTTCACAATTGCTGTACCTTAAATATCTACCCTCAGTCAAGAATTCACAATACTAGCTGCATTTAAAAATTGAATTTTAAGTTTATTTGTGTCTCTCTTAACAATACACGTGGTTATATCGTCATTCAGGGTATTTATTCAATTTGCATGAAATGTTCATGTATATGAAATGTAGCCAAAATAAACTCAGCAGCACTGTTTTTCATCCCGTTTGAAAATATTATGAACGCTCTTACTGGCAAAACGACCAATCAGAAGCTGGTTCAATATTGAGGTTAGGACTGGATCAAATTGACTACGCGATTGTCTTCTCTTCTCTTAGGCTTGAAGCGAGTCAGTTTCTAACAGGTATCTGCTACGCCGCCATGATTTCAAAGCCAAGATCTAAAACGTCGCGTTAAGGTCGATCCACAATAAACATAATTCGACACAATTTGTGAAGGTCCAGTTCGTTTAATTTGGAGGTATCATACCGAAAAGTTTTTGTTATTCACCAACATGTTCAAAACAACACTTTTCGATCCAATTTTTTCACTTTTCAACACGCAAAAAAATTTTGCATGTTTGATTCTATAAATTATTTCTTCATTTTTAATCGATAAAAATTCTTTATTGTGAACCGAGGAATTTATTAAACCAAACTTAATTTTTTGGTTAGATCAACCAAAATATCTTTTGAATCAATCTTACAAGTTTTGTTATCTGTGCTTTTCGAAGATCGACAAAATTATTGTTTGTTCCAAACAAATCAGTGATTCTAACAAAAGCATGCAGCTAATTTATTCAAAAGGACTGAATGCATTACATCAACAGTCCTTGTTGAATTGAAACAAATAAAAAATGAAAGTTGCTACGAAGAAGAAAACTTTTTCCACGTGCGTCAATGCTGGAGAAATTCTCTATTTTTAAATCAGGGAATTCAAATTTCGGTAAATTCTTATAGTGCTCAGATTTTCCGGACTCGAAGGGCGCAAGTGCAGCTTGAAAATAATCATGATGTCGCACAAAGATTATTGAATAAATTAAGTCGAATGCACACGGTGCGTTTTATGGTGCCTTCCTCTATTCCAGGACTCAAACAAAACACCCTGTTTGGCTTAAAAACGACAATCGCAGAACTGAAAACACGTCACCGCACCAGAGATAAATAATACCCGTTCGAGAGGGCAGTTTCCTGTACTTCACCATCTCTGGTCCAACAGGAAGACACAGCGTATTCGTGCGCCTTCTGCAATCTTTTTGGAAAATCCGAGACTCTGAAGCACTACATTATAGCGCATATCTGGAATAAACCACGCGCACGGCCAAAGGTACTACATAAAGGGACGGTGATTGGAATCGTATGCGCTGCATGTAATAAAATTTCATTTCGTTCCAAGCAAACCTACTCCGGAACAGGTTTGGAATCCCTTATGGATTCTCGCTCAAATGCAACAAACGATTGAGTCGGAATCGGTTATTGCCTTTGAGCTGGAACTCATAATGAATCCATTCAGAATTCCTAACCGATCCCGGAATGGGTTTGACTGGGCCATACTGCATCCATTCAGGATTCCGAAGCGGTTCCAGAATGATTTGACTGCGTAAAATTAATGCGTTTGTAGCCTGTTTTTAGAGAAAGGCCAATGAGTCAATGGCAAGTATTTACTTTGTGAGGTTCATTTGTACTGATGTTATCTGTTGTCAGCGAGTAATGGTTTGTTCTAAATTTGTCACCATGACAGTTGGCCTTTGGTTCCTATTAAAGAATAGGCATATTTTATATACAATAAAATTGGCTTTGCTTCAATATATGCTATGCATTGATTCAAATATTTGTTATGTTTAAAACAATAAAAGATGTTATTTGATTTAACAAAAATGTTTTTTGTGTTGAACATTTGACATGCATTGATCCAAATATTTTATTAGTTTTATTCAACAAAATGAGCTCATTGATTCAACAAAGTTGTTTGTTGTTTCGATTGTTGTTATGATAAAATCAATAAAAAAAATTTTTGGTGCAACTATTTTCCATGTTTGATCCAATAAATTCTTCAGAATTATTTCAACAATTGTTTTATTTATATAAACATGTATTTTTTATTGAACACAGAACAACTTGGTAAATTTATTATTTCAACCCTCATATTATTTGACATTAAAAATTATTTTTCTGCGTGGACAAGCATCTAAAGATCGAGTTATACCGTACGGTGTATGATTAGTGCAGAACGAGCTTCAAGCAAAATGAGCAGAACAATCTGAACTGTCAGTGGGGCCCATAATTTGTGTGCCCGCTGAGATGTTGACTTATGTCAGTTCAATGCAAACGGGATAGGGGTGCCATAGACGTGGTTTCTACACGGAAACAAAAAACTACCTAAAATTGAGTTCCTTTGACTCAATCTCGTGGAATCGTGGGGGAACTTAAAATTAGGTAAACCGTGTTGAAGGTAGTTTCCATTTAACGGCAAAAATTACAACTCATTGATAGGTTTTTTATACTCAAATTTAAGTTGAATTTACCTAATTTTGAGTTCACCCCAAACAACTCAAAAGTAACTTCCCCCACGGAAGATCTCGACTGAGTCGAACCTCTCGTTTTGTTTTTGACAACACTAATAAGTGCGAAAGCGACGCACAACTCAAAAGTAAGTTAAAAGAACTTTTCTGCAGGTTGTTTTATTTAACCGTGTAACTCCAACTAGGCAATCCAGGCAATCCATGAGTCGTTTCTGATCAGCTGATTATTTCTTGTTTATTTATTCTGACGTTATTCCGAGGGGTGCGACGTCCGACAATTCGTGATCTAACGCTAGATGTCGACCGCCAGAGAGCATGGAAGTGCAATGATGATGTTTTTATTTTCGTCTGTCAAAACACATTGGAAAGTAAATTCTGATTTTTTTAAATTTAATCAATATTATAATTAAAAGTTATTTCTTCCAATGAAAAGTAATATTGATGAAGAAAATATGTTTCCTACCTCTGAAAAATATCCAGATGGTAAATTTCTTGTTACTTCACTCACATTTGTTCTTCCAGTTTCAATTTATACTAAAATGAAATTCAGAGATTGAAATTTCGATAGAAAACACGATGGTGGGAAAAAATCACTGGATTAAAGAGTGTAGTTGTTGGTAGTCGAGGTTATTCACTGATAAGTCCAATTTCTAGATAAACATTTTCCATATCTAAAACAACCAACCTAACCTCAACAATACAAAAATAATTCCGGATCTCAATAATTCGTAATAAAATATTGAGTTCAACTGAATGTTCTGGTGTCAAACGAAAGAACGAGTGTTTTCTTATCACCTGTAATCAAGCTTTTTGTGAAACTATGTGATATTTATTTTAAAACAATTAAAATAGAACAACCATCCTATACCATCAATGCAAGAAAATGTTTTCATCATTTGACTAGTACCAAAAATGAAATCCAGTTGGCGCATCGAGCGAAAAAGTTTCACGTTTGAGAGCCAATATTGTGCCTTGCAGGATAATCGCTCGATATGCGATTATATGAAAGCTCAATTGAGATAGGCGCATGACAGCCGCCTATATAAATTCATACGCAGCTTTTTCCTTGAAGCTTTCGAAAAGCACACAGCTGGCAGAAAAATAAAGCTCCATTGAAATCTCCTTGCGGAGCAACTGCGGCTATATTTGATGCGCCTTTCAGACGCCCGCAATGTGAGATTTTATTATAAGCGCGACAATATCGTTGATTCGATCCAACATCAAACGAATTGGCGATTCTACGTTGAAACCGCTCACAGATAGCGCTGGAAGCAAAGTGTTGCTGATTTGATTCTGTTCTGTCATAGTGCATATATTTTCTGTAAACATTGGTAAAAAATAACTTTTAAACACCAAATCACCGATCAATTTGTTGATAATTGTTTATGAAAATGATGGAAAACCATCATTTTATAAGATGATGAGTAAACATCTTGCGAAAAGGTTGTAAAACATAGTGGTTTCTAATATTATTCGCAGAGCTATATGTGTGCTGTTCCAAAATGTAATTTGTTGAGCATCGTAGCCGCCGCAACATCATTTCCAGTTCCTCCTAAGTTAAGCTAAACCTTCATGAGATGGTGTAAATTCATGCAACTCTCCGGATCACGCGAGGAAAGAATATATCTGGTTAATAGGAAAGTGTCAGCTTTGTATCATACACAGCCGATCTTTCTCTCTGATAGTCTTCACTGAATCTCCTACGTAGTCCAAAATATGAAGGTTTCAAGTTGGAACTTTATTTATGGAACGATTTTTGATAACCACAATAATACCCCGAATACATTTCGAGGAAATGTATGAGCCAAATAGTTGCAAACTGGGAGGGAGAAACAGACTCAATAAATGTGAATGTCATAGCCAGCCAGAACGAAACTGTCACTCCGAGCCACAAAAAAGTGTTCATCGAGGAAATGAGAGTATTGTTATCATATGCTTGCTTGAAAATGTTTCCGAACGACGAATTTCCTTGATTTTTTGTCTAGATTGGGTGTAGCAGTAAATATTATTAAAGTTTTTTTGTGATTTTAATGCCATTTTGAAATTAGCCAGATAGATTTTTCGGTAATCCGTGCTGCCACAATCAAATAAATTGTATTTCTATGTACGAAAGTTTCGAGCATCGTTTTAAGACAATATTGCGATCTTGCTATAATGTAAAATAAACGCTAATTTTATATGAAAATTTCAAATAATATTTACATTTTAAGCTCAATGAACTACGCCTAAAATATATTTTATGCTTGTTATAAAACCAGTTATGGAAATGTGACGACGCTGTAAATGTTCTCTACTCCAAGAAATGGGAATATGGAATCAAAAAATATGCTGTGACGTGCACGTTTTTTGGTAATTCAAAAATACTTTTTGGTTTAAAATAATGTATATCATCTTTCTATTTAAAACATGTCATAAAAGCTATTTTCATATCTATAGTAAAGACAAGTAATAATGGTGTAAATCGTGCGAAGAAAGTTTTAAAAATTTGTGACTGATTTAACAATTTTAGAATGAGTGACACCTTGCTAGTCAGATTTGATGGTTCTCCAGTTTAAAGTTTCTTTTGAGAGTATACAGCGAAAATGAAAATCATCAACGGCTTAGATGCATGCTAATAAATATAAACAAAGTTTCGAAAAAAATTGGCAAGTTACTTCGACGTGAAGTTTGACATCGACATAATATTTTTAACGTTCGGGTGCTCATGCAGCTTAATCTGATGATCAGAATCATGAAAAAATTCCATTTCTATCTATTAGTTAAAATCTTACACTTCGAAAGTTATTTGCAAAATAACCTTGGCTAAATTTGACAGTTCGACGGTTAAAATTGTTGGATGATATAAAAAGAAAGGTGGAAACAGTTTTCTGTACTTTATTTAGGATGGCACTATTTTTCAGTAGTAAATAAAGGGGAAATATAAAAACGAAAACATGTTATATCAAACGTTTTTTCGTTTATTTCATTATATGGATATTTACGTTCCAAGGCTGCAGCCGTACCTATATATATCTACCTATCAAATACCTATGCATTGGTCAACATTTCACAAATCAGATAAACATGCCTCTACCGGCGAGTTTCCTTATTCAAGGATTCTGTTAGTTAAACTTTTATAAAATTAAATTCTATTTTTCAGATTGAATTTAATGTTGTATCGGTTTTTAATATTCAGTTTAAGCAATTTTTTAGGAAACCGTGGTAGAATGAAGGAGAAGAACGGCACAAAAATCCTATTTTAAAAGTATAAGATTAGACACATCGTTCCGAAATTTGTCCCATTTCACTTGAGTACTGGAAGCAAACTGTCGTCTGACTTTATCTTCAAATCAATGTAAAGCACCCGGGAAAAAAAACTTTCACTGATTTTATACTGTCCCAAGATCCTTTCCATCACACGATTGAAGTCATGTGCCGGTAACACGCTTGCATCAATGACACGCAAAAAGAAATTTGCTCATTTATGCGTCGCCCACCTTGATTGATTTTGGCTGTCGAAAGTTTTCTTGCTTCTTGACAAGTGCTATTATTTACACTTCGTGCGTAGTGTCTGTTTCTCCCTCCCAGGTTGCAAATGGCTGTAATTTCAGAATAATTGTAAATAAAACTAAATTTCTTATTCGTTTCATTCATATTTTGGCAGTGGTAAGCTTTTTCCGAGAAGAAAATGAAGTTTTTGTTGTAAGCTACGACTCACTTGCGGGTGAAAAAAAGCAAACTGTATCACTTTACCAGTTCATGAGCTGAATCATAGGTGTCGCATGACTAATTTTGGTTTTGCCGCAAATCGCCAATCGGACTAACAAAGTTGTTTGTCGGACGAGTTTTTCTGTTCGCAGGAGTAGACTTGTTGACAGAACCCACCGCTGAATTGTCAAACAAACGTCTATTGGATTGCCTAACTGCTGTCAAAAGGACTACGTAAACTTTGTATCAAGTCAAGGAAAAGTTAGTTTGTAGAGAATATAAAGGCTTTGTAATTTTATTAGTGTTAACGAGAACAAACTAATCATGGACGAAGACGAAGAAACCTTATGCAGATACGGAACGCCTTTGCCATCTTACGAAGAAGGTTAGTAAAAATTCACTATTCAGGGTACATGCTATTACGGTTTTTTTTTTCAACAGATGTGATTCCTTCCAAAAAACCTGTCCCAGTCGAAGATCAAATTGTTCTGGACGTAAACGGCAAACGACGCTTTCACGGGGCTTTTACAGGTGGGTTCTCTGCCGGATATTGGAATACTGTCGGCTCGGAGGAAGGATGGAAGCCTACAGAATTCAAAAGCTCACGTAAAGAAAAAGCTTCCTTTAAATCCCAAAATCCTGAGGATTTTATGGATGATGAAGATTTGGGAGAATTTGGGATAGCACCTCAACGTGTTCAAACAAAACCGGATTTTGCACATTCTAGCACAGGACCAAAGCGTCGAATGGTACAGGGAAATTGGGGTGGTCCGATTCCTGGACAACCGGTTCTCAAAGCGTTGCTCGAACCTGCGAAGGAAAAAACTGCGATATTGATCCTCAAAAAAATGGGATGGCGCGAGGGGCAAGGTATAGGAGATCGCCAGAGCAAAGCAGAAAAAAAGAAGGCAAAAGAACGCAACCGGAAAGAAGAATACGTAATGAAAATGTACGGATGCAACCTACCCGGGGAAAGAGCGACAACAGAAAATTCCGAATCAGATAGCGATGTCTCGGATTACGAAGTAACTTTTGCGCCTGATGATTTTGATCCACTTGTAGCAGCAATTAAAGACAATACATTTGGTATGGGGTATTCGGGTTTAGAGCGACAATTGGGATCAAGCTCGAGCATGCACAACGTTCTTGAAATTTTGGATAGAAATAACAAAAAACTTTCGATTCGCGGACAGGCATTTGGTGTTGGTGCACTGGAGGATGACGATGACGAGGACATATACGCCAAAGATGACATGTCTAGATATGACTTTTCGTTGGAGGGCAAATCGAAGCAAACTATTACTTCAAAATCAGTTACCAATACTGGATGTATTGAAGGATTTTGTACTTCAAAAAAAATTGGAAGACAAATCAAAAAAGTATTCCGTATTAGCCTGCCAGAACAATTTTCGCCTCGTAATTGGGGACAAAGACTTAGTCGATTCGAACCGTTGAATGAAACATTAGCTAAGCGGATTTTGTCGGAATCACAGCATAAAAAACAAGGACTTGGCCGACATGATTTGGACCCAAAAACACGTGGACAAGTTTTTGGTGAAAGTCCTAGCTCCACATTGCAGTCGTCCAAAAATGAAATCGTAGATTTGATAAACAAACGCGCATCCAATTTTGTCACAGGTGAAATAATTAACAAAAGCATGCCATCCGAACATGAAGAAGCAGAATCTCTTAAAAAGGATCTTCCTAAATTGAACCTGAGAACAGATGACACTAATTTGAATTCCATTAAGGAGAGTTTTAAGCCATTCATCACCGATACGGAGAAACAGGAACGATACGATAAGTTTCTCTGCTACAAAATATCCGATAAATACCAAACCAAAGAGATATTTCTAAGCTCACTGCAACCTCTAGGAATGTCACCCTGGGATCGAGAACGCGAGTTAAAAGAGTTTATTCAAGCACAGCGTATGTACCGTCCTATGGACGGCTTGATGTCCGATCGCTTTGTGACGGAATCAAGCCTGGTTACGGAAAAAGAAATTGCAGATGTGGAAAAAACCATTGACATTGTAATGAAGCGGTCCAAAGTGATGTGGAAACCACATAAGGAACTCTGCAAGCGATTTAATGTCCCCGAACCTTTCGGCGGTAAGATGGATGAAGAAAAGGCAAAGCCAAAATCAAAATTATCCGTATTTGATTATCTCGAAGCGCCAGTAAATAACAAAAGTGATTTTGTTACACCGGTGATTATACCAAAAAGTAAAACTGAAAGTAGCGACAACAGGGATTATATACCGGTACGAGTGTCAGCTAAGATTTTTTTCTCAGAAAAAGACAGACCATCCACTAGTAATGCGACATATCCTACGCAACTACCGTTAGTAACTGAACCATCAAAACAAGGTCTGAAAAAATCCGACAACCGAACAGAGCTAGAGCAAAAGGTACTCGACAGTCTGAGCAAAAAACCGGAAGAGAAAAAGGATCTTTTCAAGTCAATTTTCTGCAGCAGTGATGAAGAAGAAGAGAACGAAATTGAAAATCAACAGACTGTGCCAGTTTTAATGACTGAAAGCGAAAAACTAAAACTGGTAGAAAGTCTTGTAGCAATAAAACCTGCGAGTCAGGTAAATGTCCTGCGAAATGATTCACCTCCACGAGGAATCTTTAAAAGTATTTTAGATATCAAAGGGACCATACAGCAACCAAATGAAGCGCTTTCTCCCAACACTGAATCGATTAATTTGTCGTCTGATTCCGATGAATACTATGGGCCAAAACTACCGTCACAAGTGCCAGTCCTAGAAACTGCTGAGTATAAATCAGAGACTTTTGTGAAAAATATAGAAGAAACTAGTACCAGAGAACATACTGAGGAATGGGTTGAAAAAGGGAAACCACCAATAAACAAAAACAAGAAGAAAAAGCATAAGGAACATAAAAAGTCGAAAAAACTTAAAAAAGATAAGAAGTCAAAAAAGGTGATAAAACATAGGTAACATTGAAATAAATCGGTTATTTTTATTTTTGAATAACTTCATTGCGTTTAATACTAATACACAACCCTCCATCATTTACTAATTATGCTTCCTACCAGGCCATATGGTCTAATATATTTAAATATAAACTGTTTTGTAATTATAAATGACTCGATAGTCGAGGATTGTCGCTAGCGGTACAGTGACTGTATACTAGACTGCACAGAAAAATAATGAATTTTTGAAAACTTAATCGGCTCACCCCTGATTCGATTCCTTGTCCCACGAGAAGTACTTGCTCCAAATTTGAAGCAAATCGGACAAGTCTAGGTACCGGACCAACGTGTCTGAAATTTGAATGGGATTTTTCGACAATTTACATGGAGAAAACCCACTAATTCGCATTTTTGCCGCTAGGTGGCACTGTATGTAGCGTATTATCACTGTAAGTGAAAATAAGAAAGATAATTCAATTGTCTACAACTTCGTCGAAGACTGCTAGTGGATTTGGCTTTGTTAAAAGAAGTTATTAAACTTTTAGTGAAGTGATGTCTGAGTCAGTTTTGCATGGGGCCTAGCAGTGCATGGTTGTGTATCAGTACTCGATTCACACGAACTATGCATTTTTGTGAAGTAATTGATAGGTTTAGCTGAATAGTATGGTCAGAAGAATTATACCACATAATACGAGCTATGTTTTGGTTGGAAAATTTTAGTTCCAACTGCGACCGCATAGAGGGCGCCAACACTAACTTTTCATAGAAGAGAGATAGGATATCAAGATGTTCGGAAGAATTATTGCAAAATGCCTGTTCTACAACTTTGCGGAAGACACCTAATTTCTATCTCTTTCCGTTGAAAAGTTAGTGTTGGTGCCCTCTATATGGTAAAATATGGAACTAAAATTTTCTAACCAAAACATGGCTCCATTCTTCTGAACATACCATAGACCTAAATCTTACAATTATTTCACAAAAATGTTTAGTTCGCGCGAATCGAGTACTGATACACAACCATGCACTGCTAGGCCCCATGCAAAACTGACTCAGACATCACTTCACTAAAAGTTTAATAACTTCATTTAACAAAGCCAAATTCACCAGCAGTCTTCGACGAAGTTGTAGATAATTAAATTATCTTTCTTATTTTTACTTACAGTGATAATACGATACAGTTGGTGGGGTTTCTCCATGTAAATTGTCGAAAAATCCCATGCAAACTTCAGGCACGTTGGTCCGGTACCTAGACTTGTCCGATTTGCTTCAAATTTGGTGCAAGTACTCCTGGTGGGACTAGGAATCGAATAAGGGGTGGGCCAATAGGGGTCATTTTTTTCCTGTCACTCTACTGTATACTCCGCTCTCGTAGAGCGTATAACTTTAATTTTATAGTAATATTTCCAATGTATATATTACGACTGCGATAATTCTAGCCTGTTGTCAAATGTTCTATAACTGTGACTCTCAACTTGTGATCCGCAGACCCTAGGGGACCGTGAAGTCTTTGCTGGGGGTCCACGACGAAAAATGTATTTTCCGAGTGCATATTGAAATTTCAAGTCTTGTTTCCTAACAAACTGAAAATAACATATTGATGGTATACAAAATTGAGGTGTGTCCGCAGCAACCCAGGGTGATTTCTAAGGGGTCCGTGGTACGAAAATGGTTGAGAACCGCTATTCTATAAGGTAAAAAATTCATTGTCACTGTTCTACCTAGTGGCAAGCGATTTTTACGGAAAAAGCAATTATTTGCAAACCGCTTGTCGAATGAAATTCTTCCACAACATAACAGCAAAATAAATGTGTCGTACCCCACGGTCGTTTGGTATAGCCATAGTCCCTATGTTTGCGTAAACCGGGCCAACGAGTAGATTACATGTATCGCCGCTTCCAACGATATGAACAGAACCGACTTTATACCAAATGACCTTTATGCCAAAAGAGGGTTACGCTAAATGACTTGATACCCACACTTAATGCTTCTGTACTTCAAACTAAAGTAAATTGCCTGATAGAATCTATGTACGCATATATATATTTGCTGTGCCTATTAAACTAGTCGGTATATCAACACTAGGTGGAAGTTTCACCATTCATACATATCAATAGCTTAAATTGTGGGTTCTATTCGTGCATCAGTTAATTCATTGTATCTTTGAAGTAGGCCTAAGCACTGCAACAGACAGTGCGTACTGGCGGCGGAAACTGCTTTGAGCATCAGCAAATCCGGGTCAGTGGGTGACAAAGGACTGGTGACACTTTCAATCGCTCGAGCCAATGCTGCATTACTCAGTTCGGTCTGCTGCATTTGCTGACGAGCTGCACCAAATGCATCGTGAGCGGCAAGCTGATCCCGTGGCGCAAGGGTTGCAGTGGAATTTGAATGGCTCTCTACGATTGCTCGTAACCCATCAACCCATTCTTGCCTAGCGCGTGCATCACCGGCCCGCAACTTCAGCATATCGCCCGAAACACAATTGACGGTAAACGTTTTCGAGTCCTCATCACTTGGACAAATCACAGCACCTGCTAAATGAACTTGGCCTCGAGGTGAATTACCGATAATGTGAGGATTTGAATCATCATTCGATGGTTCACACAGGTAATAACTTAGTAATCCAGCTTGAGCATCCACGGTGAACCAGCGATATTGCCATCCTAAGAAGCACGCATACCAGTATTTTTATAATGTCAAAAATACATGATATACCTTTAACTACATTAGTATATTTGTAGAGCTGTCCACTAAGTTGTTGGCGATTCATTTTCAAAAATCTGCTTAAACTGGATTCCATGTCGATCCGGAGGTTGATGATTCGTTTGTGTAAAAACGTTTTTTTTTTCGTAACTTCACAAAATGTCGACCTCAAAGAGAATAGTGAAAGAGACGCAGAGTGAAAATCAGTCAAAATGGCAACACTCCCTTTACGATGATTTCAACACTAGAATTTGGCAACCGTTTCCAAAGGCAGCACTTTAAATGACTCCTATTATATTTTGAAAACAAACCTTTTGTCGATCGTTGAATTTGTTTATCAAACGATGTGCATTTCGAAACAAAGAGATGAAATAATTCTAAAACTTGTTTTTACTCATACATAGACTCTAGAATGCACCTTACAATCACGATTGCACTAAATTCTGACGAAAATTCAAATTTTTTTTGATAGATTTACAATACTTATCTCCTCCAACTCAGGCATGAGTAATGTTTATTTACATTGCACGATTGGTCTGCTCAATAAGGTATTTTTGGCTTCACACTATTCGTCTCTTTTCCTATTCTCTTTGATATACACAGATAAATTTCGCGAAATTACGTCAACATTTCATAAGGCATTATATACAATATGCTCATGTTGAGAAAATGGCGTCTGAAAAATTACCTCGTACTTTATATTCCCATTTATGAACAGGAGCTTGATTTAAGGACCAAACAACTCAATGCCGTGTTAAATTAACCATTTTTTCGGAATAATATACCAGATTTTATTAAAAAAATTGCATTTTGAACGATTTTTGCAGATAAATTTTTTGGTCCCTTTTGAAATATCGCACTGGTTTTGTGCCCTCTCTTAGGCTGTGAACCATTTGGCGATTTTTTTTGACCATTAGTTAAAATTTGACAGTTCGAAAGTTATTTTCTCTTGAATGGAAAAATTTAACCGAGAGAGCGAACCATTTCAAAAGTTGACATATGGATAGTTATTTATGGCGATTTCGCTTGAACCTGAAACTGAGTCAGGTTCTAACCCCAACCGCTGTCAGTTCATATATTTTGACAGCAGTTGGGGTTAGGAACAGACTCAGTTTCGCCTCAAACGAAAACCACATTAGAATTGACAGCTGCGATAACCACAAGATGGTAGAGGTGTGAACATTTGTCGATATTTTGAAAATTAGTTTTTTTCTTATTACATTAAGTATGACAGTTATAGCCTCAAAAAGTAAACATCCACATCATGAAATAATCCAAACAAATCTTAACACAACACGTTATCGTTTCCATCTTTATCCCTTAATTTTGTATTGAAGAATATTGACAACCTCAATATGGTACAGAAAATGATTCCACCATTTTATTCTGCATCATGGGCAACATTTTAACCATCGAGCTGTCAAATTTAACTATCGCTCTGTCAATTTTAACCATGCTCCAGAGTAGGGTTATTTTGCAAATAACTTTCGAAGTGTCAGATTTTAACTAAAAGTTAAAAATTTCACCAAATGGTTCACAGCCTTATAATCCCTTTTCGGCGAGACGATAGCTTACACGGTTAAATAAAACAACCTGCAGAAAAGTTCTTTTAACTTACTTTTGAGTTGTGCGTCGCTTTCGCACTTATTAGTGTTGTCAAAAACAAAAAGAGAGATTCGACTCAGTCGAGGTCTGCCGTGGAGGAAGGTACTTTTGAGTTGTTTGGGGTGAACTCAAAATTAGGTAAATTCAACTTAAATTTGAGTATAAAAAACCTATCAATGAGTTGTAATTTTTGCCGTGGTTAAATGGAAACTACCTTCAACACGGTTTACCTAATTTTAAGTTCCCCCACGATACCACGAGATTGAGTCAAAGGAACTCAATTTTAGGTAGTTTTTCGTTTCCGTGTATAGTGCGTGAGCAGCGATGCCAGATTTACAGACATGTCTGTATTTTACAGACTTTTGATGGTCTCTTACAGACGTAATCAGAAATCTACAGACTTTTAAAAGTGTAACAGTGTTTAACAAAATTTCACTAGAAAAATTTGACCCGAATACGAGTGATTCCTTTACAATAGTTTACTAATTTCAACCTACTTTTAAAGTAACAACCTAGTGTAAATAGGATTTACACAACCATCTACAGACTTTACAGACATTTTAATTATTCTTCTACAGACATTTCACTTCTCTTCTTCTTCTTCTTCTCTATGTGAACTGACAGCTATCATCAGTTCGGAAAAAAGGGCACAGTTACCTTGACTATACTGCCCTGTAGTTTTACAATTACTCGTTCGTAAATTTTCTCTGTGCTTCTGAATGATCTTAGGCTCAACTGAATTCGATCCATTGACACTATTCTCTCGTTAGGTATTTTGGCTCAATTCAAGGTTGATTTATTTGATTCTACATATCTACTTTGATTTCCTTCAGGAATTCGCAAATTTCTACAAAATATTCTATATTTTTGCTCTTAAACAAATCTACTAGCGTACTAAATTTGCAGTCGAATGAATACTTCGAACGGATGTTTCCAAATCTGCTACAGTGCAATATCACATGTTCTCCGTTTTCCGGCTCATCGCAAATTTCACAATTTCTGTCGTCTACAATTTTCATTTTAAATTTCCAATATTTTGACCAATCATGTCCCGTAATAAGCCTATTCAGCAGCCTAGTCTGTTCGTTAGTAAGGTTCTTATTATGAAACTACGGTAATTTGTCTACTTCTGATTGAAACTGATAGAACGTTTTACCTTTTTCTTCACAATACTCTCGGTACCAAACATTTGTTTTTTCATACATGTCTTTTTTAAATTTGCAGAAGGCATCTTCGATTAGAATTTTATTAGAGTAGTGGTTTCGTTCAATTCATTTTTTGCTAATGTATCCGCGATCTCATTTCCACGAATATTGCAGTGGCTCGGTATCCACTGGAGCGCGACATTCCACGATGCCGCTTTAAATAAAATGTTTTGTATTAGCATGGGCATTTTCTTATCGGACTGTTTAGCATCAATTGGGTCATTAAATGAGAAAAAAAGTCGTTTTTTATTACTTACATCGATAAAGCTGATTTTAGTGATAGCAACAATATTTTTTTCCAACTCAGGAAACGTGAAAATAATATTAAAATTTAAAATAAAGAAATATGTTGACAGTCTGGATTTGACACTATAGGAAGGGTTTGACATATCGAATTGCACGACAAATGATGCCCTGTCAGAAAAAAATAAGGCATGTTTTCTCGGTTTTTCCACAGGGTTATTTTTATTTGACATAAACACCATACATTGCATATAGTTTTTTTTTCATTTTGGGTGTTGTCCTGATAGGCCAGATGTAAACAACCGCTGTTTTCCTATGTATGGTTGCCAAGTTTACATTAGATTTATTTTAAAAAAAAAAAATCGTTTTTACGTATTACAACGAAATTTTTTTTGAAATCATGTTATATTATGTATATTGGACCTAAAATTTATCGAATGGAACGGAAAACTATATATAGCTTAATGACCCAATTATTTGACATGCGGACCTGGAGTCGGTGAATATTACCGCATTCTCGATTTTATCGCGTTCAATAAAAGTGAGAGCTGTATCAATAGCTATTATTTCGGCTGTAGTGATGCATGTTTCTGTATTTAGTTTAAACGAGTACCTGCCGTTGTTATATGGTGTGTATATTCCTATGCCACATAAAGTATTATCTTTAGACGCGTCTGTGTATACATGTGGTCTACGACTAAACTTTCCATTCATCACGAATAAAGCTGCCTGTCGCAGTTTTACTGGGTTGGTACTGTTTTTGGATGTTGTAATTGTATCTAAGTTAGTTTGTATGTCTATTTTATTCAAATTTTTATCATGTGCAAGCGACGGAGAAATTAAGGTGAATGTTTGTTTTTCTGCAACGTAGACTGATTCTAGGAAAGATAGTTTATCCGGGTTATCGTCATCTCTTAGTTTTTCTAATTGCAGGGCTACTGCATTATTGTTGTTTATTGATCTAGCTATTTCTTTGCAGGTAGTAAAATGTTGCCTAAATTTTAGGGGTTGTGTTGCTGCTATTGCTACTAGTGAATTTAACGGTGTGGTTTTTGTGCAACCTGTTATAATTCGTAAGCATTGATTATTGATCGTGTCTAAAATGTGTTTGTTGGTTTTACTAGCGTTATTGAAAATAGTTGCTCCGTATTCTATAATACTGCGGAAAATGGCGTTATATATTTTGATCATTGTTTGTGGGTGTGCTCCTTGTCTAATATTATAAATAACTTTAATCATGTTGAGACGATCTGTTATTTTTAATTTTATGTTTTTAATGTGGATACCAAAGCTTAAAAATCGATCTATTGTTATTCCAAGATAGGGATGAGATTTCACAGTCTCGATATTTATATTATTAATTTTCAATGCCAAAACATTGCTGCTATTTTGAAATAGAATAGCCTTAGTTTTATTAGGGTTTGCCGTAAACTGAAGTTCAACTAGCTGTTCCATAAATTTATCACATTTTTGCTGAATCTTGCTGTTTAAAAGTGTTGATAATACCGTAAGAAAACTCCAAGTATTTCTGTAGGTAGGTTTGAGATAACTTTATTTGATTCTTGTTCGCCAAGTTATATAATGCTAACATAGTTCGATATCGATTGATATTTCATGCACTGTTTATCACAGTCCCTTATTGACTGCCATACCCTGTCATACCCTCTGCCTATAGTAAACAACACATCCATGCGCGGCGTCCATATGCAAAAGCTCAAGTTACCCACTTGAAGCTTTTGTCACATGACGTTCTGTCAGATGACATCTCCGAGCTTTTTATAGCACGTTCCATATGACAGTTCTTACTGTCAACTGCCGTCCCGTGAATGGCAAATTGTTTATATACAAAGAATATTTCGTACGTATATCACTGCGAAAAATTCTTTTTCAACACTTCCCCACAATTTGCACATTCAATACACCGAATAACTTTCTGTGTATATTTTTAGGTAACCCCTTAGTGAAGGCATCTGCAGGTTGATCGACGCTTGGGATGAACTGTAGTTTTACTTTACCATTTTTGATGAGATCCCGGATGAAAAGGTATTTGATATCCAAGTGTTTCATCCGTTGATGTGATCTTGGCTTCTGTGCTATGTTGATACATGGGATGCTATCTTCCATTATGATGAATGGTGATATATTTACATCCAATACATTGAGAAGTTGTGTTAACCACACTCCTTCTTTCGTAGCAGCGCTAAGTGCTATCAGTTCTGCTGATAAGCTTACAGTCGGTTGTCGTTTCGTTGACCACGAAATAAGATTACCGTATAGTAGAAATGCGTATCCTGAAACTGATTTCCTATCATCAGGATCATTTGCAAAATCTGCATCGGCAAATCCTACTAAAGCTGGATATTCGGTATTTGATGAATAAATTATTTTTGTGTTGCTCGTTCCCCTCAAATATCGCAATATTCGTTTTAATCCTGACCAGTGCCAATCGGTGGCGCAGTTAGCATATTTGCTTAGGGTGTTTACCGCAGAGCAAATATCAGGTCTAGAAGTTAGTGAAAGATATTGTAAGCATCCCAGCAGTTCTCTGTATGGCTCTTCAGTGATTTTTGCCTCAGATTTTGACCATTTCGTGTTAATATCCAATGGTGTCCCCACTGGTTTACAATCAGCCATCCCAAATCTACTAAGAAGTTTCTCCACGTATATTGTTTGAGAAATTTCAATAGTCTGGCTTTCCAAATCACGATTTATCTCCATTCCCAGGAAGTGCTTAATCTCTAACATGTCTATCATTTGGAATAACCTTCCAAGTTTCTTTTTAATCCACGTAATTGCTTCGATGTTTTTGGCAAGTAGTAAAATGTCGTCTACATATAGTATTACTATAATGCCTCTAGATTTTGACTTATATATGCAGTTGTCATTTTTGAGAGGGACGAAACCTAGTGTTTTCATTGCATCATCAAAATGTATATTCCAAGATCTGCTTGCCTGTTTCAATCCATACAAACATTTGTGTAGACGAACAGTTTGTCTTTGCCCATTTACGTTTGGTGGAAGTTTCATGTATATTTCTTCTAACTTCCCATGTAGAAATGCAGTTTCATTTGATGTACTAACAATTTATGCTCGTTAGCAAGGGCTAGGGCTAACCGAACACTCTCTAGTTTGGCGACTGGTGCAAATGTTTCACAGTAATCGAATCCAGGACGCTGTGAATACCCTTTTGCCACTAATCGTGCTTTATATCTTCCATCTTCTTTCATTGAGAAAACCCATTTTGAGTTAATTGGTTTAACTCCTTTTGGCAAACAGTTAACCACTGTCCAAGTGCCATTTTGATGTAATGCATCAAACTCTTCTTGAATAGCATGCTTCCATTCTTGCCAATCAGAAACTTTCTTCAATTCCTCAATAGTTTGCGGAATCTCTTCGTTGAAAATCATTGCTGTTTTTGCTGTATAATCGGAATACCAACCCGGTATCTTTCTCTCCCTCTTGCTTCGACGCAATGATTGACTATCATCGACGTCCTCTCTTTCGTCTGTTGGATTTTCATTTGTACTTTCATAGTCAGTTTCGCCAACTGATTCTTCAAGTGAATCTAGATTATCTTGCTCTGTTTCGATGAGTGTGCATTCTTCATGCTGTTCTTCATCAGAAGGATGTATAGCAGCATCCTCGTCTTCGTTCTGTTCTCCTTGGTTTAAGCGTGTACATCTAATTAAATCTTGACCAGATGATTCTACGAAATCCATGTTTGTGTGGTCAATATCTTGATTGGCTCTGGTAGATTCATTGAATCCTACATTTCTGCCAATTTCTATTGAACGCGTAACCTTGTTCCATAATCTAAAACCATTATTTGCGTACCCCACAAATATCAAAGGTTTTGTTTTGAAATCTAATTTCTGACGCCTCTCTTTAGGTATTTGTTTAAATGCTTTACACCCAAAAACTCTTAAATGATTCAAGTTTAGTCGCTTTTTGAACCATTTTTCATACGGAGTTTTGTCCTCTTCTATCCCACTTGTTGGAGATCTATTGATTAGATATGTTGCTGCATATAATGCTTCTCCCTACATATCTTTCGCTAATCCACTTTCGTAAAGCAAAGCTCTGACCTTTTCCATTAAAGATCTGTTCATACGTTCACTTACACCATTTTGCTGCGGTGTTCTTTTGCAATGAGCTTGAAATTCGTTACTTGTATATTCCCCTCCATTATCACACCTTAGCATTGAAATACGTCTTTCGAAGAATGCTGTCGCCATTGCTTCGAATTCTTTAAATTTCTCGAAAACCTCCGATTTCTGTTTCATGAGGTAAACCACGAGAAAGTGCGTATAATCATCTATAAAGGTTACAAAGTAACGATAGCCATCATAGGTTTCCTGCTCCATGCTTCCACAAACATCCGAATGTATGAGTTCCAGTGGTAGTTTTGATCTTGGCAGCTGCAATTGTTTAAATTTGGATGCAGGCTGCTTCCCCGCCATACAACCATCACATACATTTGTTTCACTAATATTTCCAGAAGTTAGATTGATACCCTCAACCATTCCCTTCTTAATTAGTTTCTCCAAACTCATATCACTGATATGGCCAAGTCTTTTATGCCATGTTTCCAAACTCACCTTCTTTCCGAACAATGCTAAGTTTGTTCCATCTTCCGCCGACTTTTCTTCCCGAAATAGATCAAGGTGGAATAAACCATCAACGAAGATTCCTGAAGCAATTACTTCATCTTCAAATTCAAAGATAACCTCTTCATCCGTAAAAGTAACCCTTTTACCATTTTTGCTAACCCTTCTAACCGAAAGGAGATTTTCTTCAAGACCCGGAGTAAAAAGAACGTTGTACAATAGGGATCTTTAGGGGTGTGCGGGTTAAGGCATATTCTGATGCAGATTAGTACCGTGAGTTAATATCTCAGTCATTTTTCAATTTTTTGGCCCGAAACTATTGAAAAAAACATTTTTTTGTTTGTTTCCTTTTAGGACAATAACACATCCAAACCGGTGTCCGGCCATTAGGCCGAAGGCCATAAGGCCGAAGGTCATTCGGCCGAAGGGCATTTGGCCGAATGGACATTAGGCCGAATGGTCATTAGGTCGAATGGTCATTAGGCCGAATGGTCATTAGGCCGAATGGTCATTAGGCCGAATGGTTATTAGGCCGAATGCTTAATGGAGAGGAGGGAAAGGGATCCGAAAAAAAGGAATCCGAAGCTTCTCGGTATGAGCTAAATTTTCGTATCTCGATTGAACGAATCTCGTATTGTTTTCATTGTCTGGATATCATAAATATTTTTTATTTTCATTTGAGGTCCGGGCACACGGATTGAAGCGATGCGGGGGAGCCACGTTAGGCGCTATTATAATTTATTTTTTACATTACATCGGCAACAATGTCCGGCCATCAGGCAGAAGAATGCTAAGCACATAAAATCTGACTGTTATTAAAATAATCTGTTCTATGACAATTTAATCAATAATGCATTATAAAGTCTTGTGGAATGGGAACAATCATATTTTCTTCTTTCATATTCTTTCTCTACCATTTTGTCTCACCCTCTTCCACTATCTCTTACTTTTCTATTTTGTTCTACATTCTCGCTCTCTCAAAATCTCTAATTATTTCGCTAACTCAATTAATTCAAATCACTGATTATCCTTCTTTTTAATATGAGCTGTTCTTTCAAATTATATCCTGTGCATTCCACGACTTCTATCCAGCTAGTCAAATTACGGAAGTTGACCTAGATGACAATTCACATTCATAAAACATTGTATACAACTTTTACTAAAGTTCAATCTCTTTAATTCGATTACGGTAATTAAAGCTGATAACTTATTCTAGAAGTTGTCATTGTACATGCCACTAAGTTGCAATTTTTTTAGAAGGCATGAACAAAAACACTGTCGGAAAAAGGTGGAGCTAGTGTTCTGGGAAAATTGCCGGATCGATGTTTTTGTGGGAATTCCCTCATAGTGTTATGTCTGTTAGTCTGTGTTATAATTTTAAGTTAAAAAAAACTCTAAATAAATCACCCTTTATTGAAAACTGATCATTCTTTTCCGTTCCAACCACTTCATCTATCACTCTCTTTGGTTTATTTGTTCTAATGGCCATTCAGCCTTTTGCATTCGGATGAATGACCATTCCGCCTAATGGCCATTCGGCCTAATGACTATTCGGCCTAATGACCATTCGGCCTAATGACCATTCGGCCAAATGACCATTCGGCCTAATGACCATTCGGCCTAATGACCATTCGGCCTAATGTCCATTCGGCCGAATGACCTTCGGCCTAACGGCCTTCGGCCTAATGACCCAGCATCATCCAAACCCATGCGACTTGCACGACCCTATAGGTTGCCTTATCAGATCTACCATAGTTTGCAGATGAAACTTGAGATGGCAGGTTGCTAGCGGATTGACAAAGTACCAGATCATGCTGTGTGGGGTGCTGTCCCGGTTAACAATGAGGCGAACGAGATATTTGCAGATACGTGATTTAGTAGGACAACTGTCAGTTTGCTGGTTGAGTTTAATTTGGTTTTTTTAAATTTAAAAATCATAACAGAATAATTAAGGTTTAAGAATGATATGGGTGTACTCGTAAGGACACCCGCTATCAATACATATAAAAAACAAACATTTTTTCCAAATTAAAGATCCCTATTTTAATTTTTTTATTGTATTGTTACCCACAACACTCTTTAATCGCATTTTTCCAACTTTTGTTGCCCGTAAATTCTGGCCCGCTTTCGCCGTCGAAATGGTGATTGGCTTCTCTAATTCTTGGACATCTTCCAGCAGCTTCTCGTCATTAACCATATGGTCGCTTGCTCCTGAGTCAATTACGAATCTGACTCTCCTACCACGATCCGCTTTGGTCATCATTGCAAAGCTCTTTTTAGGCTCCATCTTTTGCTGCTTCTTGAACTTATCTTTCTCCTTCGCGTTAAACTTTTTCATTAGTGGGCATTTATTTTTAAAATGCCCAGTTTCGTTGCAACCGAAGCATCGGGTTACCTCTCTCCTTGGCTTGTATTTTGAAGACAGCGCAACGTTTTTTATTTCTGCTTGCTTCTCTTCCCCAGCTTCAGCATCAATAAACATTCGTTTGATCTCCATGATCGGCTTGGCACACAGTTCTTCATTCGTCAGTACCATCAGAGCGCCTTTGACGTGTCGGTACTTGTCTGGCATGGAGATCAGTAGAGCATGAAATTTTTCCGATGCTGTCATTTTTGAACCCATACGATCTAGCTCGCGAATAATCAGATCGTACTCATCAAAAATCATGGACAATTTGATGTCTTTGTTTGATGGTATACAACCGGTCCCGCATATTAACAACCGGTCCCGCATATTAACCATAGCGGCTGTACCGCCCTTTTAGTACGTTCTGACCAGAGTATCCATGGCTTCTTTCGCATAGTTGAGCCCAATGAGTTTATTCAAAACATCATTGTTGACCATCATGACAATCTCGTCCAATGTTTCGACGTCGTCATCAAGCCGTTTTCTGAGCTTAGCCTTCCTGGCTGTTTCTAGCTCTTCCGAGGCACCTACTACTGGTTCGTAGAAGTCCTCTTCTTCGGGCGTTCGTAGCAACGTGTGCTGGAGTTTCATCTTTATAAGATGATGTTCCATTCGCCATTTCCAGGCTGGGAACCGCAACTCCGAACCGTCGAATATCGATTCGCGGTTGACGCTACCGAAGTATGCCGTCGTCGGCACGGTGCGCTCGAGAGTTCCCCTCTCGTAGCCACCACCTCTTCTGTCCTCGAGAGTAACCCTCTCGGCAGATCCTCCAGCTTGCTGCTGGGTTGCCATCCTCTCGGCAGATCCTCCAGCTTGCTGCTGGGTCGCCATCCTCTGCTTGCTCCCGAAACGCTGGTGCTCGCTGGATGCCGTTTCTTCCCGAAACGCTGGTCCTCGCCGGATGTCGCTTCTGTCCGAAACGATGGTTCTCGCTGGCCGTTTCTACCCGAAACGCTGGTCCTCGCCGGATGCCGTTTCTGCCCGAAATGCTGGTCGTCGCTGCTACCGGAACGATGGTTCTCGCCGGCCGTTTCTACCCGAAACGTGTATCTTCCAAAAATACTATTTTACAATAGTCCAGGTGGCTAGTTCCAGTTAACTACTGGGCCCATAACCTGTTGATAATACCGTAAGAAAACTCCAAGTATTTCTGTAGGTAGGTTTGAGATAACTTTATTTGATTCTTGTTCGTCAAGTTATATAATGCTAACATAGTTCGATATCGATTGATATTTCATGCACTGTTTATCACAGTCCCTTATTGACTGCCATACCCTGTCATACCCTCTGCCTATAGTAAACAACACATCCATGCGCGGCGTCCATATGCAAAAGCTCAAGTTACCCACTTGAAGCTTTTGTCACATGACGTTCTGTCAGATGACATCTCCGAGCTTTTTATAGCACGTTCCATATGACAGTTCTTACTGTCAACTGCCGTCCCGTGAATGGCAAATTGTTTATATACAAAGAATATTTCGTACGTATATCACTGCGAAATATTCTTTTTCAACAAAAAGTTCTAGTGATTTAGCCTTTATTATAAGACCAAAGTCATCAGCATACTGAACAAGAACAGTATCGTCATCTTCGATATTATGTAATGAAGCAGTGTAAATATTGAATAAAGTCGGGGATAAAACATCCCCTTGAGGAAGTCCGTTTGATATGAATCTTTCTATAGTGCCTCCTTGGGTATTAAAAGTAATTTTTCTATTTCTAAGAAATTGTAAAATCCATGACGAAATATGTGGTGGTATTTCATATCTATTGAATATAGTTTCTAAAATGTCTGTGTTAATAGCATTGAATGCATTCGACAGGTCAATGAATATAACAGCGGTTAGGTATTTATTTCGTTTGTGCTCTTTGATTGTGTTTATTAAAAAATTTGCACATGTCATTGTTGAACTATTTTTACGGAACCCGAAAGAAGTTTTTGGGACGATGTTGTAATTCTCAACGTGTAGTAGCAATTGATCTAGTACTGCTGAGTTAGCAATTTTCGTGATGGTTGGTAATAGGGAGATAGGTCTTTTGCTATCTATAGTTGAAGGGTCTTTACCCGGTTTTGGGATTGCCACTATTTTTATAGTTTTGAGTGTCATTGGCAGGTAACAATCTCTCCATATATCGTTTATCTGTTTCATTATTATAAGTTTAGCTTCGGGTTTTAGTTCTCTCAGTAACTGGTAACTAATTTTGTCATGTCCGGGTGCAGATTTCTTTTTCTTGTGTATTATTTCATTGAATTTTTCGATGCTTAATAAGTCATAATTAATCCTGTAGCTATAATCCGCGGTATAAGTAGGATCGTTTGAACCAAAATGTTTATCAAGGAACTTTTCCGCCATTTCTTTATCTTCATGTATAATATTATTAGATTTTATTTTCCTGTTTTTACCTGTTAATTTATTTATTTTTTTGCCAAAGTTCGCTGGAGGATAACAATGGATTTATATCACTGACTCTATCAAACTCTTCAAAATTTTTGCACTTTGCTTCTTTTTTCTTTCTGTTGAATATCGCTTGCTTTTTTTTGAAATTTATGAGGTTATCTAAAGATACTTTGTTAAAGGTCGCTCTGGCTGCTTTCTTATCCTCCCACGCATGGCTGAGATCATCCGTCCACTAATGCTTTGGCGTATATTTGTTTCGAATTCTATTATTTTTGTGAATTTTCTCTACAAGTTTTTGAAATTCTTTTATGTCTTTACACTTTGTTAAGTCTATATTTTTATAGCTTCATTAATTCGTTTATGATTATAAATAAATTGTGGTTTTTCTATGGCATTAGTGTTGTAGCAAACTTCTATTGGTAAATGATGACTACCTACGCTAAAGTCTAATGTTTTCCAAGTGAAGTTTGAAATATTTGGTGTACATAACGTTAAATCTATGGAAGTTGCTCTTCTGTTGACTTGTATCGGTATAAATGTTTTGGATTTATCGTTGAGGAGTATGACATTATTGTCATTAATTATATTCATCAGTGTAACGCCTTTGGCATCGTGGAAGTCGTTTCCCCATGCGTAGTGGTGAGCATTAAAGTCACCGGCTATTACAAATTTGTTATACTGCTTAACTTTGTCAAGAATCTTTGTCATATCATTTTCCAAATCGTATCTATTTATTGATGGAGCTATATACACTGAAACCAAGACTATATCTAAACTAAAAATTTGTATAGCGATTGCTTGTGTTGAGCTGGATAATGAAGAACCGACTTCTAAATAACCCAATTGTTGTTTTATGAATATAGCGCACCCACCATAGTTATCGTTTCGGGATTTGACAAATCTGTGGTACCGAGGTATATCGTACTTGCTAGTTTGTTCGAAATCTTTGTTGGTCCATGTTTCTGACACACACGCTGCCGAATAGTTTCCCATTAATAAGACACGTTGTAATTCCTCTTTGTGTTTTGTTAAACTTTGTATATTGCACTGAAAGATCTTGAAAACAGCCGTCCTGTAAAATGAAAAATTAAATCGTGTTTATTAATGGGTATTAGTTTCAAATTATGCTTTTAGTTCATCACGCTGTCAAAGCTTAAATATTTTTTGAGCATTCTTTGATTTTTTCTTGAATTGATTCATTAACCCCAGGAAGTTGAAAAAGTGCCGAATAGAAATTCATCAGATCCCCTCGAAAAATGCGGCTTGCTTTTTCTTCCGCTTGTTTAGCAACTTCCTTGCATATGGCCTCCCATTTATCTTTTTCTGTTGTTGTATGAGGATTATGTAGCGCTGTTCCGTTGTTTTTCTCCGTCGTTTGTAAATTTGGGGAACATTCATTAGTTTTCTTTCGCTTACCTACCGTTGGTTTAGTAGCCTTTTCATCCTGGTGCCGAGGGTCATTTCTTACCGCTCCTTGATTAATTACCTGCTGTTTGTCGCGTTTTGTGTTCTGTACCGATATGGCGTAGCTCTCGGGTATAGTTGGGTAATCAGCTATGTTCGCCAAGGCGTCGTAGATGTTGTTGGTTGCAATTGGTGCAATTAATTCTTTCGCCTCAACGTAAGTTAGATTTTTCCTCGCCATCATCGACTTGACGCTTGCTTCTTTCTGACGTGAAGGACAATTCTCATCTGTGGTACGGTGATCAGAGGTTCGGCAGTGTAGACATTTAGTACCTTTCTGACAGATTTCGGCGCTTTCCTCGTGTACTCGGGAGCACTTTTCGCATCGTTTTTTGGATTTACAGTTGTCCGTTTTGTGCCTGAAGCGGTGGCAGTTTTGACAAAATATCAATTTTCGCACGTAAGGTTGCACTTTCACAGGTATTCCAAAAAGCTTGATTTTTTCGGGGAGAGTTTTTGCTCGGAAAGTCACGCTTACTCTTGCGGATGGTACTTTTCCGTCTATTTCACTTACCCAGCGATTTAGTCGGTACACTTCCAGTATCGGCACATCACTTTCAATTTCCTTCATTATTTGCTCTTTGTCTAGGTCCGTCGGTATTCCTCCTATTACTCCGGTAATACACAGCAGATGCCGAGGTATATACCCGAATAGAAATGTACAGTAACAAAACTATGATTTTCACTGTGACAGTACATTAATTTTACAATAATTTACAGTAAATTCTAGTGTTTGGCTATAATACAAAAACAATAAATTTTAACGTTTCTACAGTAAATTTCAATGTAAAATCGACTTTTACAGTAAAAAAGGGGGGTGGTTATGTATCTTAACATTAAAAAAATCGATTTTTTTCCATACATTTTTTTCTCGAAAACAGTAAAATTTAATGTGAATTTATTGTATCAATTTTTTGCTGAACAGTAAAGTTGATTGTTACAATAAATTCTATTGTAAATCTACTGCGAGAACACCGCGTCCAACAATGTTGAAACAGTAATAACTATAATATTTATTGTTTTATGATTGTTTGTAGGGTAAATGCTATTGTAAAATTCTATCCGGGTATGCTTTGTAACCATTCTCTTTAAGCATTGGCTCGGATACCAGTAGATTCGCACGTCGCCAGCAGTTTACGAAGACTATTATCTTATTACTTCCAAGATATTTCAGATCTGTTACGTAACTCCTGTACTTGTCCACCTTTCTCAGTATCGATCCTATAGTAAATTTATTGATCCGCCTCGTGTTGTTCATAACCTCAATATATACTCTGTATGGAGCTAGGTCTTTTGCACTGTAGACAAACGTTGGTTTTTCTTCAGTTGTATCCATTTTTTGGTTTCCTAGATTTATTTTATCAGGAGGAAATGAATCTCCTCCGTCGTCAGCCATTTTCGTTATTAAGAAACTCGCTTTCTCTACCGCTTCTACTTTCCCTTTAAACCGTAAAAAAGAGTCGCAATAATTCACAACCACGTGGTACTTCTATAGTTCTTCGACTAAAACGTTATCGACACAACCGTTCGCCACGAAGATCACTTGGTTTCTGAGACATTTCACGAAAACATGTGGCATCACTGTGCGTGAGGTTGAGCCCTTTTGTTTACAGCAAATGATTATGTGACGTTTATTTTGATCCCTTTCTTGGTGTTGCGATGTTTTTGTTCCCTTTTCAAGTATAGTCTTTTTCATCAAGAAAAGGGCCCATAATCAAATTTTTCCGTTTTGTTGTTTGGTGTATATGAACCGCTAATTTTTGAGGGGAAGTGAAAGGGAACATAAGCAAAACAAGTTATTTTGCTTATGTGCCTTTTCGATAATCTATTATTTCGCCAACAGCCATGCTTCAGAACCGGCTTATTTAAGGTGTGTTTAAAGCTTTGTTAGTCTCCATTAAAGTAAGTATTAACCGGAATTGTTTACGTTTTGTTTATCGGCCCATTTGAAATGTTCTCGTCGAATTGTCAAAGACGATGTTTTAAATATATAGACACGCGGAGAGAGAAACGGTATATTTGGCTGCACCCCGTTTAAACTAGAGCACTCTAGTTAGAGTGTGACTAAGAGGCCATGACGTATCCAAACGAACATGAGATTTGACGTATTCACAATAGAAATACGTCACTACACTACACGTCACTACAGACACTTTAGGGCATGTTCAGGAGCGTTTTATTTTGTATAGAAGTTTCAAAGTAAAACCACAGATAACAGACGTTTAGGCTCGATTTGAATCGTGTGTAAATACCCGCTACTGAGATTCCGAATAAATCAGACGTCTGAAACACGTTTGGCAAACGTTTGTAGATGGCACAATGATCGATGCAATGCAGTTAGAGTGCAGCTGTCAAACACGTATAGCAAACAGTTGCGCAGAGGGCAATAGTGAAACACGGATTTCCAACGTTTATCAATTTGAAAGTTTACACAGGTTTTTGAAGAAATTTTGTTCTAGCCAAAACGTCTGTTATCTGTAGTAAAACATTCACATCCCCAGCAGAGCGTTTTGTTTTATAATTTCGAACAGTTTTGTTTTAAAATTTAAAACTGTTATACGACGCCGTTCTATTTGTTGCTGATTTTAAAACACGTTTAGAACTGTGTTTTAAATACATGCAAAGTTTTCAGCACAGACACTTAGACCCGGTAGACTGGGGTAAAATAAATTTGAATGCAGTAACGTTAAGGGCATGGCGGGAAATGAATTTTAAACTGAATAGAACACCCGCTAAAATAACTGCTGGGGACAGCAAGTTCTAGTTTTAAAATTTTTTGTATTATTTTATAGAACTGTCAAAATAATGAATCTACAACTGAAACACTCCTGAACATGCCCTTATATAAAGCGGGCCTTACACGTTCAATATTTTTGTCAATACTAGACAGTATTGACAAAAGTATTGTACGTGTAATCGAAATTGTATTGACGATGTGGATTTCAAATGGGATTGAAATATTGTAACAATATCGTCAATACGCGTATTGACAAAAATATTGAACGTGTAAGGGCCGCTTAACAGACTAGCGGAGAGAAAAACAGTAAAACTGGCAACCATGAATGTAAACTGGCATCACGAAAGCTCCCATAAGCTTTACATGGGCTTCCTCTTGCACTTCCCCTCTTAAAATCATCATGCTCGTTTGGCTGCACTTTTTGACAGTCCGTTTGGCTCTAGGGGCAGATCACTTGTGATGCATTTTTGAAAATCAGCGAAATTAACTGCATTTCTTTCCATCAAAATACAAATTCGGAATGCATTTTGCGTTGCGTGCAATGTATTTTGCGTTGCGTGTAAGACGTCAAAACCCTACAAACAAACAGCCCTACATTCAACAAAACATCGAACAAAGTGGATCAGTGTAGGACGATTGTTAAGTAATCTTTTCTGCGAGAGAGTGCAAAGTAAAATTAAATGGAAATTAAATGCATTTTTTCTAAGTTGATACAAATTTGTTATACATTCCTAGAGTGATCTGCCCCTAGGTTTGGCTGCAATTTTTGACACTTCGCTAGTCTGTGTATAAAGTGTCTGTAGTTTAAACCATTCGGAATTTGACTCGGAATGTTGCATTTGAGTTTGAATCTAGCCCGAATAGAGTTTTACAATAGCATTACCCTACAAACAATCATAAAACAATAAATATTATAGTTCTTACTGTTCCAACATTGTTCGATGCAAAGTTCTCAAATAGATTTACAATAAAGTTTCATCCCAGTCAAAAAGGGCAAGTTGCTGGCTAACGGGGGGCTATTTGCCAACTTGGATGCGCTAATTGCCCTTCAATTTGCCAGCAAATTCCATTTAATCGCCCTTAATTGCCTACTATGAAAATTACAAATAATACTTATTTTCGAATTCATTATGTACTCACATCAATTTATCACTACACTAGGTAATCACCACCAAACTATAGGAAGAATCAATGGTGAAATTGGAATTGCACACCAAAACTTATCACCATCTGACTCTAGGGGCAGATCACTCTAAGAATGTATAACAAATTTGCATCAAATTGAAAAAAATGCATTTAATTTCCATTTTTGCATCAGCTTTGCACTGCCTCGCAAAAAAAGTTTGTTTAACAAACGTCCTACACTGATCCACTTTGTTCGACGTTTTGTTAAATGTAGGGCTAGTTTTTCTGTAGGGTTTTGACGTCTTCACAGATAACAGACGTTTAGGCTAGAATAAAATTTCTTCAAAAACCTGTGTAAACTTTCAAATTGATAAACGTTGGAAATCCGTGTTTCACTATTGCCATCTGCGCAACTGTTTGCTACACGCGTTTGACAGCTGCACTCTAACTGCATTGTATCGATCACTGCGCCATCTACAAACGTTTGCCAAACGTGTTTCAGACGTCTGATTTATTCAGAATTTCAGTAGCGGGTATTTACACACGATTCAAATCGAGCCTAAACGTCTGTTATCTGTGACGTCTTATACGCAACGCAAACAACATTGCACGCAACGCAAACAACATTGCACGCAACGCAAAAACATTGCACGCAACGCAAAATACATTATGAATTTCTATTTTGATGGAAATAAATGCATTTAATTTCGCTGATTTTTAAAAATGCATCACAAGTGATCTGCCCCTAGATCTGACTATTATTAAGAGTTTAGGTCAGAGATCTTGCTCCACTATATTTACACACGATTCCACAATTTCCCACATTCATTGGCTATTTTAAGCTTAAGCCAAACATGAGCCGCCATGTTTGAAAAACGCAAAAACAACCAAGTCCTTTTCAGCCGCCAGAAAATTTGTCGAAAGCATTTGCTCCTAGGGGTAATTAGCACAGGCGAGTTGAGTTAAACCAAATACAAATATGTTAATACGGAATGCTCTGATGATTTTTCGAGGACTCGTTTTACGCTACCCTGTACCTGGAAAGGTACAGTGTCAAAGTGACAGTGTACTTTGATGAATTATCATCGAAACTGGCAATGCAGAACGCCAAGCTGTTTATTATTGTATCCTAGTGATATTTCCTGTTATTCGTTTTTTTTAATTTACGTGAATTTAAAGTTTTTCTTTCTCACGATGTTATTCGTTTGCATTTTCGACGTGAAATGTACAAAGGCACCGAGGTTGAGTTGATATTGGGATGCCTATCAGCGCTGGCTAGTTCTGCCCTGTGGCTGCTGGTAGCAACTTTCTTCAATCTGCCGATTTCCGGAACGCATAGCATCGTAGGTTCGACTATCGGTTTCAGTCTGGTCGCCTGTGGAATGCAAGGACTCATGTGTAGCACACTCGGAACGAAAGTCCGCGGCGAACAAAACGTCCATTTTTCTTGGTAGTAGATGGAAAAACTCTACCAGCTATTACCGAAACGACTGAACTGGTAGAGCTGTCCTCTTCGCACCAGCACAGTGGATTGTTTAAGAAGCTTTCGTTTCCGCATGCAATCAAAAAAAAAAACAAACCAAATCCGTACAAGTTCGATCCGAAAATTGTGAAGAAAGCAGAAAACCTACTTTCAGCCAACCAAATCGGTCTGGATAACACCAATCTGCTACATCTACTGCATCGCTGAGTATCAGGCAACGATTAATGGGAATGGACGCGTCGCTCTGAACTCGTACATTGAACGTCGAAATAGCAGTAACATTTCACCCAATGGCTTAAAATGTTTGTCGCCTCGGTTTTACCGGGAGTAACAGATCAATTGTGAATAGATTTACATACTGAGTCAAACATTACTTATTCTTTCCTTGTTCGTTCCTGAGTGCGATACTAGTACAAAACAGAATGCATGGAACCTTCCAATCCAGTGTAAACCAAACCGCTTCCTGCGCGGACATACTAAAATCATAGAATATGTACCAGTCCCCTCCACTTCGATCCGTTTTGAGATCATGAAAGCTCTTTGGTATGTGCACCAAAGCTACCTGATTACGCTGAGTTCTGTCATTGATGTAGCAAACGGTCAAAATGGCATTTCTGAAATGTAGAAAATTTCAAATTGTTGCTGCTACGGAATATGCTCTGACTCACTTAGTTTACAGCTTTCGTGAGCATCAGAATCTTCATAACAGCTGGAAGCAGTTTTCAATGATCCAATTTTCAAATTCTTCTCATCCAATGTCATTCAGAAGCCTAGCGGGAAGCATGATTTCTGCTGACCTTGATTAAACGCATTCGACGATGGGGGTTTTCTGTAATGTTAGACGATTAGACGAACGACGTAAAATATTACAGGACTCGTGGTAACAACATTTAGGTTCAAGGAATCTCACCTCGGATGGAAAAAGCTACAATCTACCTATTCCCATTATCTACGTTTGCTCCATTTCGCGAGTCCCCAACGCTAGACACTTGGGCAGAGGGCCGCGGCATTTGTTTCTTTAGATACTCATGTTCTTTGTCCGTCTCCAGACCGCAGTTAACCGATAGAATTTTCGGCAGATCAGCCACACGACTCTTTCGATTAGTGGGGGTGAACTTGTTGCCCTTCTCACACCAGGCCGGTGTAGTTTTTTCAACGACATATAATTTTTCAAAATTTACGCAAATGTTCCGTCGACTTGTCGGTTGTTGGCGTTGGTAGGATACAGGAGATTGCACACCAGGATATTATTTTTGAAACGTTCGGTGTTGCACTTGAGGCAACGTTGGGTGGTTTTTTGTTGAGTGCCGAACAGGCGACTGATTTCCGGTTCATCCTTGTTTCTAAGAGTAGGTTGTGCTTCTTTTGCCGTCTCAGTTTCGGCTGCCAACGTCGGATCGTAATCTAACGAGAAGAGATTATATTGTGCGAAAAGAGATTATTTAAAGAAACCACCCAACTTACCACTACTGGCCATTAAACGATATCGAACCACAAATCTGCACAGACACAAACAAATGTCAACAAAAAAATTTAATAAACTTAAGAACGGCATGCTCTGATCGGATTTATCAAAATGTGTTGCCATTTCTTATTACTTTTCAGTGTTTGTTAGTTGTCAAGCAAAATCCATGCATAGGGTTCATTAAATCTAGTTTTCGGAGAGCCAAAAAATGATTGACCTTTTGTATGGGACCTTGGCGTATTTAATTTGTATTTGGTTAAACGTCAAACTGTTTAAATCGCCTGACCATGTTCATCCGCATTTTTTTAACGGGTAACAATCGCCTACGCTGATCCACTTTGTTCGATGTTTTGTTGAATGTAGGGATGTTTTTGTAGGGTTTTGACGCCTTACACGCAACGCAAAATGCATTACGAATTTCTATTTTGATGGAAAGGAATGCATTTAATTTCGCTGATTTTTAAAAATGCATCACAAGTGATCTGTCCCTAGGTTGGAATCCATACTGTCCGTCAACGTCAATGGAACGTCACCGTTCCGTCAGGATAAGTTTAATACTTTTCTCTTGCGGCCGTTCGTCAAAACGATGGAAGCCTGATGTATCGTGTGAATCGTACTTTACCCAAGCCATCCCAGTCACCAAATTTTCTGGCAGAGACTGCTCTGCTAGATTTCTGTAAGTCTTGGTTTGGCAGCCCTGTCAGATTTCCGCGCACATCCTGTCGGGTTAGTTGAACTAGGGCGAACACGGTTTCGCTCGCTTTTTCTAGCAAATTTTGACAGGAACCGAGCGAAACCCTGGCATAACTCGGACATCAATCTACATCAATCTTGCAAAGATCCTGGCAATTCCTACCTGGTAGAATTTAGCATGAATTGAACAAAACATCTGACAAAGATGTGGCAGGAAGCGTACAGAAATCTTGATCGTACATTGCTGGCTGGATTCTGGCTAAAAGTGAGCAGTAGACTGCCCAGAAAAATAATGAATTTTTGAAAACTCAATCGGCCCACCCCTGAGTCGATTCCTAGTCCCACCAGGAGTACTTGCTCCAAATTTGAAGCAAATCGGACAAGTCTAGCTACCGGACCAACGTGCTTGAAGTTTGTATGGGATTTTTCGACAATATACACGGAGAAAAGCCTCTTGCTCACATTTTCGCCGCTAGGTGGGACTGTATACATCAGATTATCACCAAAAGTGAAACTTAAGAAGATAATTTTATTATCTACAACTTTGTTGAAGACTGCAAAGCGATCCGACTCCAATAGGAAAAGTTATTAAACTTTTAACGAAGTGATGTCTGAGTCAGTTTTGCATGGGGCCTAGCAGTGCATGATAGTGTATCAGTACTAGGTTCTAACAAACTAAACATTTTTGTGGATTAATGGTTAGATTTAGCTGAATAGTATGTTCGGAAGAATTGCAGTACATACTACGAGTTATGTTTTGGTTAGAAAATTTTAGTTCAATCTGTGACCGCATAGATGGCACCAACACAAACTTTTCAATGGAGAGGTAGACTATCGAGATGTTTGGAAGAATTACTGCAATATTCTTGTTCTACAACTTTGTAGAAGACACCTAATTTCTATCTCTCTTCGTTGAAAAGTTAGTGTTGGCGCCATCTATGCGGTCAGATCTGGAACTACAATTTTCTAACCAAAACATAACTCGTATTATGTATTACAATTCTTCCGAACATACTATTCAGCTAAATCTAACCATTATTCCATAAAAATGTTTAGTATGTTAGAACCTAGTACTGATACACTACCATGCACTGCTAGGCCCCATGCAAAACTGACTCAGACATCACTTCGTTAAAAGTTTAATAACTTTTCCTATTGGAGTCGGATCGCTTTGCAACTTTGTTGAAGATAATAAAATTATCTTCTTAAGTTTCACTTTTGGTGATAATCTGATGTATACAGTGCCACCTAGCGGCGAAAGTATGAGAAAGTGGGTTTTCTCCATGTAAATTGTCGAAAAATCCCATACAAACTTCAAGCACGTTGGTCCGGTAGCTAGACTTGTTCGATTTGGCTCAAATTTGGAGCAGACTTTCCTGGTGGGACTAGGAATCGACTCAGGGGTGGGCTGATGGGGGTCATTTTTTTTCTGTCACTCTAGTGAGCAGCATCGGTTAGTTTAACCGTTTCTGTCAGAAACGGTTGTTGCATTTGAGCTAATTCAAATCGCGCAAAATACTGACAGAAACGCTGCCAGAATCAATTTCGCTTTGCTCAACTTTTGCTAACTTTCTGCTTGTCACGGTGACTGGGACCGAGCCCTAGCGAAAAGTTCGCAGAAGTTGAGCGAAGCAAAATTGATTCTGGCAGAGATTTTTTCAGCATCTTGCGTGGATTGTGCGAGAATTTTAGCAGAGAATTCTCTCAAATGCAACACCCCCTTCTGACAGAAGCGGTTAAACTAACCGATGCTGTTCGCTTTTTGTCAGAATCCAGCCAGGAAACGGCCAGCATTTCATTACGCTACCTGGTACATATGTGTCCGATAGCTCGATTCGTGCTAAATTATACCAGGTAGGAATTGCCAGAATCTTTGGACGGTTTATTTTCGAGTTATGCCAGGTTTTGCTGGGTTCCTGTCAAAATTTGCCAGAAAACGCGAGCGAAACCGAATTCGCCCTAGTTAAACTTTAAACTAACCCGACAGGATACAGGGCTGCCAAACCAAGACTTACACAAATCTAGCATAGCAGTCTGCCAGAAAATTTGGTGACTAGGATATCCTGAACAGGTCGTTACCCAGTCACCAAATCTCCTGGCAAAGACTGTTCTGCTAGGTGTGGCTCTTCCCAGTCACCGTGATAAGCAGAAAGTTATCAAAAGTTGAGCAAAGCGAAATTGATTCTGGCAGAGTTTCTGTCAGTATTTTGCGTGATTTGTGCGAGAATTCTGGCAACAATTCGGTCAAATGCAACAACCGTTTCTAACAGAAGCGGTTAAACTAATCGATGCTGCTCACTTTTACCCAGAATGCAGCCAGTAATGTACGGCCAGGATTTCTGTACGCTTCCTGCCACAACTTTGTCAGATGTTTTGCTCGATTCATGCTAAAATCTACCAGGTAGGAATTGCCAGGATCTTTGCACGGTTTATTTTCGAATTGTGCCAGAGTTTTGCTTGATTCATGTCACAATTGGGTCATTAAATGAGAAAAAAAATCTTTTTTTATTACATACATCGATAAAGCTCATTTTCGTGATTGCAGCAATGTTTTTTTTCCAACTTAGGAAACGTGAAAACAAAATTTAAATTTAAAATAAAGAAATATGTTGACAGTCTCGAATTTGACACTATCAGAAGCATTTGACATATCGAATTTTACGATAAATGATGCCCTGTCAGAAAAAATGAATACATGTTTTCCCGGTTTTCCCGCAGGGTTATTTTTATTTGACATACACACTATTGAGTTCTTGTCACCCGGTCTCACTAACACTTCTGCAGCTTCCTAGTTGAAAACAATCCCGTTTGCTTTTGCCGGCTTTGTTTATTATTTTCCACCAGCTAGTGATGTAGTATTTGTGTCTTGTGACGTGTACGTACATGAGCCGTAGAAAAGTCTATTCAATCCTAGGGGCAGATCACTTGTGATGCATTTTTAAAAATCAGCGAAATTAAATGTATTTCTTTCCATCAAAATAGAAATTCGTAATGAATTTTGCGTTGCGTGCAATGTATTTTGCGTTGCGTGTAAGACGTCAAAATCCTACAAAAAACCAAAGAGAATAGTGAAAGAGACGAAGAGTGAAAATCAGTCAAAACGGCAACACTCCCTTTATGATGATTTCAACACTAGAATTTTGGCAACCGCTTCTACAGGCAGCACTTTAAATGACTCCTATTATATTTTGAAAACAAACCGTATGTCGATCGATGGATTTGTTTATCAAACGATGTGCATTTCGAAACAAAGAGATGAAATAATTCTAAAGCTTATTTTTACTCATACATATACTCTAGAATGCACCTTACAATCACGATTGAGCTAAATTCTGACGAAAATTCAAATTTCTTTTTTGATAGAAGTACAATACTTATCTCCTCCAACTCAGGCATGAGTAATGTTTATTTACATTGCACGATTGGTCTGCTCAATAAGGTATTTTTGGCTTCACACTATTCGTCTCTTTCCCTATTCTCTTTGCAAAAAACCAGCCCTACATTCAACAAAACATCGAACAAAGTGGATCAGCGTAGGACGATTGTTAAGTAATCTTTTCTGCGAGGGAGTGCAATGTTGATGCAAAAATGGAAATTAAATGCATTTTTTCTAAGTTGATGCAAATTTGTTATACATTCCTAGAGTGATCTGCCCCTAGATTCAATCCATATAGTTATTTTTTTTTTTTTTTCATTTTGGGTGTTGTCTTGATAGGCCAGATGTAAACAACCGCAGTTTATGGTTGCCAAGTTTACATAAGATTTATTTTAAATTTTTTTAAAATTTATTAAAAAAAGCAAAAAAATCGTTTTTACGTATTATAACGAATTTTTTTTTTAAATAATTTTATTTTATGTATATTGGACCTAAAATTTATCGAATGGAACGGAAAACTATATATAGCTTAATGACCCAATTTGCCATAAAACGCGAGTGAAACCGAGTTCGCTCTAGTTCAGCTAACCCGACAGGATGCGCGCAGAAATCTGACAGAGCTGCTAAACCAAGACTGGTAGAAATCTAGCAGAACGGTCTCTGCCAGAAAATTTTGTGACTGGGTTATATCATACGATACGATTATAGGGTTCCCTCTAAGAACGGTTGATTTCAAAATCATCCAATGCAGGACGTTCGTTGGACCAATTTGGACAACGTCCATCGTTGGACCCGTGTTAAACGACCTTGAAACATTTTTTGGACGTCTCAGTGGATTGGAACCTAGGGGCAGATCACTTGTGATTCATTTTTAAGTATCAGCTAAATTTAATGCATTTTTTCCATCAAAATATAAATTCGTAGGACGTCAAACCCCACCCCCCCCCCCCACCCCTTCATTTCTAAAGTGATCTGCCCCTAGGTTGGAACGGAATCTGTCTTACCCAGTAAAGTCCAGCAGGAAATGAACTGGAATTCTGGCTGGTTCCAGTTCGTATCCAGGCTCCAGTGACACAACTGATTCTAACTAGAATCGGTTGTTTCACTGGAGCCGGAATACGAACTGAAACCAGTCAGAATTTCGGCTCATTTCCGGCTGAGCTTAACTGGGTAGTTTCTATCTGCGAATTGAACTTTCTCCGTTTGACCAGATTCTTTACAGGAATCATATGCTGGTAACCCTGTGTCTGGCGAATTCCTATCCCTTTTTAACATTTGGCAGCTGTCACAGTGTGCATTCTAAAGCTGTACTAGATTAAACGAGCGTCATGTCAAACGTCTACTAACCTTTTAAGCGGGTTTTATTTTCTGATTGTCTTTTTGCAAAACGAAGCATTTATTCTAGTATGGTGAAAAAAGTGATTTTCATAATTTTGTGCATTTGAAAACGAGAAGAAATCCTTTTGCTAGAAGATTATAATTGGCTACATCGTTAGATTTAGATTGGTGGTGTGTTTTATTCGCTAGCAGCCTATTTGCAACAGATTACAGCGCGTGGGATCAACCAAAGAAAAGGATCCTTCATATCGCGAAAACACTTCTTTTCTTCCTCTAATCACTGTCATCAAACTGGACGGAAAAGAAACTAAAAGCTGCAGCAGCAGCTGCGGTGGAGGAGTCAATGGCACGGGAAGTGTCACCTCCAGGAACCGGAAGATGGCACCGAAAAAAAAAGATAAGGATGTTGAAGTGCTCAAACAACCGAAGATTGACCATCTTCAGACAGATCACGAACTTTTTATGCAGGCTTTTGAAAGTGAGTAAATTTTGTCTTGTAGGCTTTTAAGCATATTTTGAAGTGCCATCGATGTCGCATATGTCGACATAGATCTTTCATTAGGGCTTAAATCGCAAATGTAAACAAACTGCGTTTTCGCTATTATGACATTATGCGACAAAAATACTACAAGATTGAGGTGAAAATTAGTTAAACTGGTTTTTAATTCGATTTATAATTAAAGAAAACAAAACGGCGAAACATGCATTTTCTTCGAGATTTCGACTTAGGCCCTTCTTCTCATATGGAATATAAAGGCTAAACTTACATTTTTAGACAGAACCGGGGCGTATGGTTATTATTCACAAAATTATTCTTTAAACGGCAGTTCTATTATATAAATGATACGCAATATCTACTATGATCATGTCTACTCTATAGTTATTGCACATAAACATTCGAATATTTCGATATTTTCATGAAATTTGAAGAAAAGATGCACGCCCCCTTTCATTTGCATTGGGTTTCTATGCGCCCATTTGCTGAGCCCTATTAAAAAGTATACTGTCAAGCTCGCCCATTTACCCAGCCCTACCCAGCAAGACAAAGTCAGTTCAGCCCATTTACCGCGCCCTTCTGAAAATTGTGTTCACGGTTTAGCCCTTTCGTAAATGGTGGTTGCTGAAGGGCGAAATCACGACTGGAATGCAAATTGGGCGTAAGCATTTTTTTAGTTTCTACCCACTAAAAGCACATAGGAATTAAATTCTTTGTTATATTGTCATAAGGTTTAACGAAAAATGCTTCCGGAAAAACACGGTCATAAAGTAATTTATACCTACAATAAAAACTACATTTAGAAAACCTTCGCCGAATATTGAAACTGATTTTTCTCCATTTGAGTACATTGCGACTTAGGCCCTAATGAAAGATCTGTGTCGATGTATGTGTTCGGTTTTTTTGAAGAACGAAGAAATGAAGGGATGTGCTTTGTTGAACGTCTGCAATGTTTTACTATGTGTTAATTACTTGTAACCACTAGTTTTCGAAAATTTATAACTCAATATTCGTAGTTTCCTTGACCCGACAAATGGTAAAACCACCAGGGTATCGTTCATGCTAAATAAATTACAATTACAATGTTTTTATGCGTAGAAAAATCTGTGGTTGTGTCCTGGTTAATCCGACGTTAATAAACGAGGATTTTACAAAAATGTAAACAAGTGCTTGTTTAACATTCCAACTTTACGGGGTAGTATCATTGACTGAAATCACGCTGTAATGAAGACCATGGCAAAAACTACTATAATACAGGTTTATGTTTAATTCCAGTGTTTGCCTCAAACATAAGAATTCGAAATGATCCGCGTAAGGTGTATATATGCATAATTGTAATTTATTTAGTATGTACGATATCTTGGTGGTTTTACCCTGGGACATGCAAAGTAAAAAAAATTAAATGTCACCGCGAACCGGCAATGGCCTATCATTGCGAATCGGACCTTTCTTGGCGATTTTCATTTTCTCGCAATGGACAGTATCTGGGTAGTATCAATATTCTGGGTATACAGAAGTTGTTCTTGGAAAATATATATTACATGTTTTTAGATACATGTATATGCACTGAATTAAATATGCAAAATGTAAGTACGGTACGTGCATTTTGTTTATTCTGCTCAACAGTTATGGTTAATGTTGTTTTGCGCAAATCATAAACAATAACAAATGTATGGAGCGTCCACCTGAAACTTGCTACCACTTACTGTGAGGCAGCAAAATTCACTGACGTCTTTCAAAGCGGTGCTCAATAGAGCCTACTAAACGAATCCTCAACTTGAGACTAAGTTTGTGAAAATCGGTCCAACCATTTCCGGGAAACTGACGTGAGTTCGTCAATTTTGAAAGATGGCCGCTTTTCCCGGGTACTTCCGGAACCGTCTATGGTGGTCAATGTAGTCAACGAAAGTTTGGTTGACCGTCGGTGAACTAGAACAGCAAATTTAAATTGTTTGAGAGACATTTTAGCGAAATTTTTACCTTTTTGCCTTTCTCATATAAAGAAAGGCTATGCAATCACTGTAAAAATCGACTTTTTAACCGACGCCCGGAGGGCCGAGTGTCATACACCATTCGATTCAGTTCGTCGAGATCGGCAAATGTCTGTGTGTGTGTATGTATGTGTGTGTGTATGTGTGTGTGTCATTTAAACTCACACAATTTTCTCAGAGATGGCTGAACCGATTTTCGCAAATTTAGTTTCATCTGAAAGGTATAACGCTCCCATAAGCTGCTATTGAATTTTTAGTTGATCCGACTTCCGGTTCCGGAGTTACGGGTTGAAGAGTGCAGTCACGCAGCAATTTCCCATATAAATTGGTACCACCATGATGTTCAAATGATGTAAAACATATTAAAATTGATGTAACATTACTCTAGTTTGCGGGTCTAGATCACTAATGATCAATCAAAGCAGCTTTGACCACATTGGCCACCTATGACGGTTCATGCCGCCCCCGGGGAACCCGCCAAGTTCCTAAGCTAATATCACACCCATTCCCTAACGAATTCTCTCCCTATTGCAATGAAAAGATACAGCCCTTCTCTTCTCTATGCAAATGAAAGATACAGCAATGCCATTGACTGCTGCTGAATTTGATTCGGTTCTGACTCTTGCTTCCGGAGTTACAGGGGTGTTAGTAAGGATACACTGGAATTTCCTATATAAATCGGTACAATCGTAATACCTCAGGGGCTAAAAACTATCGAAATGGTCACCAAATTACTTCTAATCGCAGATCTAGAGCACTGATTACCAATCAAACATTTTTTGAATATATTGTCCACTATCGACGATTCCGGAAGTCCGGAATTCCGGGCATATTCCACAATTAATGTCACATCGGTTCTTCGGTGATGACTGACCCGATTTTCTCAAACCAAGTCTCAAATGGAAGGCAAAATATGCAGTTGAGTATTGCGTCGCCGCACCTCCCCCCGCCTTGCCCTTACACTTCCCTCCTTCATCACTCCCCTCCCCTTGGACCACCCTCATGCCCGCATTTCCTTCATCAACCCCTATACCGAAATAAGATGAAGGATTTCTGACTCATCCTCCACTCCCACTCTACTAACCCCCCATTCCCTCCACTTTCAAACCCATTCCACCAACATTTCAAAATATAATCACATGAACATAACATTGAACTCATGCTGATTAAGCTAATTAAATATTATTCTTTTGCCTTTCTCATATAGAAAGGTTATGCAATTGCTCCAAAAACCGACATATAACATTCGACTCAATTCGCCGAGATCGCAAAATATCTGTGTGTATGTATGTGTGTATGTATGTGTGTATGTATGTATGTATGTACGTATGTATGTATGTATGTATGTATGTGTGTGTATGTGCGGATTTGTTAACAAAATGTCCATATCAGTTTCTCGGAAATGGCTGAACCGATTTTTACAAACTAAGATTCAAATGAAAGGTATAATATTCCCATAGGTTGCCTATTGAATTTCATTTTCAACCGACATCTTGTTCCGGATTACGAGTTGAAGAGTATGGTTACAAAACAAAATTTGTTGATTTGTCCACATCGGTTTCTCTGAACCGATTTTGACAAACTTGATTTTAAATGAAAGGTCCATCAGCTGCTGTTGAATTTTGTGTGGATCCGAGTTCTGGTCCCTGAATTACAGGGTGATACGTACGATCACGCAGCAAATCCCGATTCTAACGAATTCTGCGATGAATGTAAAAAGGTGATTTTTTTCCAAAATGTGAACACAATTGTTGAATTTGTAGATCTAGGTCTCCAACAGTAATTCAAAGTCTCTTTGGCTACACTGGCCACCATCGACGGATTCGGAAGCATCCAAAAGCATTCAGAATAACGGTTATATTGGTTTCTCGAAAATGGCTAGACCGATTTGATCAACTTAGTCTCAAATGAAAGGTGTTGCGTCCCCGGAAACTGATATTAAATTCCATCTCCATCCGACTTCCAGTTCCAGAGTTACGGGTTGTGGAGTGCGATCACATAGAAAACTCGGATTCAAACCGATACCGCGATGAATGCAAAAAGGTGCTCTTATATATACTTACCAAGTGTAATAAGAATGAAAGACATTTCCATAATGTTATATTGTACGAACCAGCTATTAAATCATAGTTTGGAGAAATGAGAAAGGCACAATTGCACCTCTAGGTGGATTAAAACAGGTTTTTCAGTTCAATATTACCGTGGCTGTTTTTTCTTTTACAAAATTTTAGAACTCGAATAATGATTTATTTTCCTGTATATGGTTGTCATGTGATGTATAATAATAAAATGTAATATATGCATTTAAAAGTTTTTAATGAATATAAACAACGCACACATTCTCGTGATTCATGATTGAGAAAGGCACAATTGCACCGCTAGGTGGATTAAAATAGGTTTTTATTTTATCGGTTTGAATCGCAATTTGCTATGTGATCGCACGCTACAACCTGTAACTCCGAAACCGGAAGTTGGATCGGGATGAAATTAAATAGACATTTACAGGGGCGCACCACCTTTCATTTGAGACTAAGTTTGGTTGAATCGGTCTAGCCATCTCCGAGAAACCGATGTGACTGTTATTCTGAATTTCCGCCGGGGCTTCCAGAATCGATGATGGTGGCCAATGTGGCCAAAAAGACTTTGAATGGATGTTAGTGACCTAATAATACAAATCGAAGCAGTTGTGGTCATATTTTGGAAAAATTTTCACCTTTATACATTCATTGCAGAATTTATTAAAATCGACATTTTCTGCGTGATCGTGCTTACCACCCTGTAATTCCGGAACCGGAAGTCGGATCCATCAGAAATTCAATAGCAGCCTATGGGAACGTTGTATCTTTCATTTGAGACTAAGTTTGTTAAGCCATCTCTGAGAAAAATGAGTGACATTTTTGGTCACATACACACACAGACGCACATACACAGGCTCATATTGCCTCACTTTCCCCTATGTTGTAATTACCCAGTAGGAACAGCCTTATAATCTAGTTCCTGTGTGTCAAGCCGTAGTTTTTCATACTCTTGGGAAATACTTTGGTTGCTGGTGTTAGGGTTGTAGGGTGTAGACAATATCGATGCCGACGTAGAGGTGGTTGATTCGAGTTTGTACGACGAGGAATTTAAATCTTTGATTAATTGGCGTATATATCAGAATTGGTGTCGCTTTTATACCTTTCAGAATATACAAGCCGATTCCACTGCAGGACTTACTGTGGTGACCTCTACTTGATGGTTATGTTTGATGAAATTGTAGGACGGTAAATGTACTGGTCCGATTGGGCTGGATAACTTCTTCTTAGTTCCAGTTACACCGAACAAATGGTACTGATTTTTATGCAGAGCAGGATTAAGGGGTTACATACCTTTTTGTGAGAAAAATTTCAAGAAAGTTTGAATTTTCGTAAAGGCCTAAAGCAATGATTTCATTACATCAAACATATCGTATTTTGGTAGTACATTTTTCAGTGAAATAAATAAGCATAAGTTTATAAAAATGTATTAATAATTAGCGGAGTTATCGCTTTTTCTCCGAAACCCTTTTTTATTTAAGAGGTTTTCGGTGATCACGATTGAAGACCAATAGACCCATACTCGTTTCGATGGCATGCTTCTAACGTGGCGGTTAGGTTAGACACAGCAATTCCGAAGTCGACTAGCGTATTGAGTTTGTCTGCCCTTGGTATTGGTAGTGATTGTACCTTCCCGATTAAAGATTGCACGATAATCTCGGGTCTTCCGAAGAGCATTTTTAATGTGCCTATGACCCCGTCCACATTTTCAGGATGTTAAAGCCAACTTCTGATCGATTCCAACGCTCGGCCGCGCAGGCATCGTTGCAGGCGAACCATATTCTCGGCCGAGGAATAACCGCACATTTCAGTGGTGCTGGTAAAGGTAGCATAAAACATTAGCCATTCTTCGGGAGAGCCACTAAAGACAGGCAACTCTTTAGAAACAGCCTGCCTCGCTGCCACTTGGCCACTTGTCAGGACGGCCGTTTCGACAACGCAGTTCATCGAGCGCTTTGAGTGACTCAGAACACCTTCTAGGGGCGGAGCGGTCGGTATCTCAGGCAATTTATCCGCATGTATACTATCCAGCCATTTCTTCACTTCGTTGTTGGAAACATCAGCTTGCGATGCTGCTTCGCTTTCTGATGCTTTTGACTTTGCCAGATCGCTGAGAAGCTTGATTTTCTTTTCAAGAAATTCCCGTCGTTGTTGCTCGCGATATCGCAGCCGCTCGCTCTTCTCTACGTATATGCTTCTCCTCTTCCAACCGCTGCAGTTCCAGCTTTATCTTTGCCGCTCGGTGAAGGTATTACGTTCCTATTCTTTTCTGGAGTTGACTGTTCCGTATTGCTAGTTATTTTCATTTGTTTTAGCATCATTTTTGTGCAGCGCTTAAAGCAGCAATTCATGTGTTCGATGGCTCCGATGACTGCAGCGCATGCGAAATGGGACCATTTTTGGCAACCATCACATTGTACCATTTCTTGATCGTCGGGTGCATCGCATTCTTGGCAGCTATTTTCGACGGCTCCGCTATTGCTGTTAGTGGAATTTATTCCCAGCGGCTACTCTGTGTCGCTCTCCTCCTCGACGATGTTTTTGTCCGATTTCTTGGGCATCGTTAAACGAGATTTTTAATTTGTTGGTTTTTCCAAATTAAACAACGGTTCCGGGATCGCAACAAACTTTAATTGGGTTTGTTAAAAATCTCCTGCAATGACCTAATTATAATCATTCTGTTTTTGTAGACAAAGACAATACCTCGTCTTACTCGGGAAACCTCGTCTTACTCGGGAAACATAACCTCCAATTAGACCAGGTGATCGACCCTATCATTGTTAATTCAATTTATAATTCATATTCAATTTATAGTTACCATAACATCATTTCACCTTACCTCGTGCTACTATTAGCTCAACTGTAGCTTATCTGAGTTTCAGGTATATGAGTAGCCTTAAAAATATCTATAGAACGTTGTAGTATCGTTCTAGCCGGAAACAACCGTATAATTCACCGTCTCGTTCGATAATATCCGCTGCTTGATAGTTTCCACACCGAACTCTCCACGTATGACGTTTATCGCTGTCGTGCTGTTGTAACCTTGGTGAGGGGCTTTTCGAAGGATTACAATACCGGGAATGCAGTTGTAAGCAGTTGGCATGTAACTCAAATGTTTGAGCATAACGGCAGCTACCTAAATACTTAAATAACTTTAAATTAGTTTGTTTACCAATAGGACTAATATTGTACTTGAACCAAAATTAATTAGATTATTCATCTTTTAATAAAAAACATTTACGCCTAATGTGGCTACGCCACATCGCTTCAGGTCGCGTGCTGTCCGACATCCTCCGTCCGTCGCTCCGTCGGACTTAAACTAATTTATATCCCCTATGTTTGAGTAATCCGGGCAAACGAGTGGATAACAGGTTTGCTTGCGAGGGGCCGCCGATTCCGCTTAACTATTGAAACGCTGTATGGAAAACCAAAACTCATTGGCGATTATAATAATAATGGCCAAAACAAAACATACGTCTAGTGGATCGCAGTTTTGCACTATACTATACTAAAACGTAAGTCATAGCCAAATATCCATAATTGTAAAAATGAACAAGCAACAACTTTTTCTTAGTAGAAATATGACAGACAAATTATATGTTATTATTTATATATTTAGTATTAAATTATATGCCTCGGAAAAAATAATTTTGTTATGTTTTGTCCTATAAAAAAGTTTGCCTTTCAATATTCTGCCTTCTGAAAAGTTTGCCTTTTAAATTTTCGCCTTCCAGAAAGTTTGCCTTTTGAAAGTCCGCCTTTTGATTTTCCAGCCGTTTGAATTCGGCCTTATGATTTTCAGCCTAACGGCCTCGACCCCCCATTATACATATAACGCTGCCTCTCGTTGTGTTCCTTAAGAAATGTGAAACACATTATCCAATGTGTTTTTGTTACATAACATTTTGTTTTGTATAAGTTGAGGGCGATATTGCGTTTTCCAGCATACAATGTAATTTTTTCTTAATTTGTAACATTTTGTGTTATTTTAGGTGATTTTCAATCTTTTCCCCGATTGATTATGTGATCTTCAATCAATCAATGCTTTAAAAGTGCTTACAGTATCCATGCACTCAAAAAAATTTAAACGTTATGCCTATTGATTTTACACATAGATTTTTGCAACTAGCGGTGATAACATTAGCATTTCTTCTTCATATGGATTTTAAGTGGTTTGAAGCAAATAGAATTAACGATTGGATTTTTATCAGTGTATAGATATCACACTTGTCCACAAAGGAAAGTAATTTTTTAAATCCGTTTTTTATAAAAGAGAGTCTTTTTCTTGTGTATCTCGTCAATATAGAAGACATGTACTTCGGCTAATCGCCCGAAGAATTTCGAAAATTTGCTTTTGAGTATGGAGTACAAGTCGGAGTCAAAATAGGTACCGGGGTATTGAGACTGAAATATAATGGCAAGTGTGGAATAATTACAGTGCAAAGTCAATCAGCACATTTCATAAGGACACCTGGAGTAATATAATTTTCATGAACAATAATTTTCTGGCATTCCGCCATCTTACCCCAGAACTGGGGGAATGCATCATACATTTTAATAAAATTCAGAGATGCCAGACTGCCTTCTCATGCGGGAGAAACCCATTTGGCATAGTCATTTGGCATAACGTCGTTTGGCATAAAGTCATTTGGCATAAAGCCACTTGGCATAATAATAGCGCGATTCAAGTGGTCATTTGGCATAAAGGTCATTTAGCATAAGCGATTAAAACAAAATTAAAGATAGATTGCCATTTGGCATAAGGACCATTTCGCATAATGCCCATTTGGCATAGACATTTGGCATAATAGACATTAAACCTAATTTCTCAGGTCTATTTGATTAACATGTAACCGAAATAATAGGATACAAAATCGGTAATTTTCTGGTATGCAGTTTCCCGAATTACCATTGCACGATATGGACTAAAGTCGAGGTAATTTTCTGGTATGCAGTTTCCCGAATTACCATTGCACGATTTGGACTAAAGTCGAGATTCACTGGTTGGTCAATTTTTAACTGAACCGCTTTTTATTTGGACCTCCGCTAGTTGGATCTGAATGTCAAAATCTCATATCAAATTCACTTTGCCAATCAAACTGACAGTAATTAGAGATTTGACCAGATGCTTTTTCGGTCCAACTAGCGAATGAAATTCGTTAGTTGGACGACTGTACACAAATTGCCTGAATTTTCCGGAAATACAATAAAATTACAGTCAACACTGAACTTGTCCTAGAAGACCTGCTAGGCAGCCAACTGCGCTTTAGCTTTCCACTTTCTATTGAACATGAAAATTTGTTTGAATTTTATTCATTTTATGATTTTCTAAGAGTTTACATTATTCTGAATATTGTCAATTCTTCGAAAGTTTTCGATTTCGATAATAACTTAAAGCGTCTGAGATTTTGCCTTCTTTTACATATATGTAGTAAATTGCTTTTAACTTTTAATTTTATTGCGTTGAGCTTTTTTCTTCTTGTGAATATGAACTAGTTGAGATTTGTCCCTCTTTTGAATTTAGACAGGAAACAAAAGTAAACGTCAGAAGAACAAACATTCGGAAAGCAAGATACTATATATCTCGAATTAGATTTCATATTGTATAAAAAGTAGTTAGGTTAAAAAATTGCAGCAATCCAAATATTCGTAAATGGAATGGTTAATACAATGGTTCTTCTTCGCTCTTTCCCTCTAATTGATTTGACATGAGATCTGTAGTTTTAAACTAGCGTATCATTAGCAGATTACAATTACAGATTTTTTGTTGCATGACATCTCACAAATTTTTTAACTTCCATGCAAGATGACCAACATAGTTCTAAACGCAAATATTCTCAATGCACAAATTCCATACTTAGTTTAGTTTTCTATGTAATCAATCTGACACAGATATATTCTTCGTCTCACTGAAGTTGATTCCTTCTTTAAAACATGAGTTCTTGGAATCGTACTTATTTCAGTGAATCAAAACGCCATAAGCATTTGAACGGGTATTTCATACTTTATGCCACATGGCTCTTATGCCAAACTGCCGTTATGCTAAACGACTTTTATGCCAAAAGACCATTATGCCAAACGACCATTATGCCAAATGACTATTATGCCAAATGGCCTACTATCATTTTTTTCGGGAGCACGTCGTTTGGCATAAGTTCGTTTGGTATAAGTTCATTTGGCATAATGTTCATTTGGCATAACAGTAGGTGACACATACGGTCGTTTGGCATAATGTTCATTTGGCATAATGGTCGTTTGGCATAATGGTCATTTGGCATAATGGTCATTTGGCATAATGGTCGTTTGGCAAATTTAAAAAATACATTGAATTTTCATTGATATACTCGTTTGCCCGTTTTACCCAAAATTAGGGGTTGACTCCTTCTTTCAAAAATGAGCAGCTCTTTTAATCTGTATGTTTAATAAGTTTGCTAGCAAAGTGTTGATTTACTCGTTTGTCCGGTTTACTTAAACATAAGGATTGATTCTTCTTTCAAATATGAGCAGTTATTTGAACCGTCAACGACTAGTAACAGAAAATTCAATGTATTTTTTAAATTATGCCAAACGACCATTATGCCAAATGACCATTATGCCAAATGACCGCATGTTTCACCTACTGTTATGCCAAATGAACTTATGCCAAACGACGTGCTCCCTTTTTTCTTATGCCAAACGGGCATTATGCCAAACGACTTTATGCCAAACGACGTTATGCCAAATGACTTTATGCCAAACAGGTTAGCCCCTTCTCATGCAATGCGTTCTATTTTGCGAGATCTACCTAAATCAAAGCTGTAAAAAACTGAAAACACCGCAAACTAGCCCCGGTCTCCCCTACACGTAATTTATTCACATATGCTCGAAAAAATATTGCAACGGTCGTTTCAAGAGATTTTTAATGTACATCTGTTTCAAAGCAAAAGAATATGCAATTTGTTCATTTTATGAATAAATGTCATAAGACTCGTCTGATCTCTGGTCCATCGCAAGTAACTACACTTGTAGGCACATGCACACGTGTTTGTCAAAAACATCATTGTAGAAACCCGAAGATATATTTCGTTAATTTCTTATCACAGATCAATACTTCCTTTAATTGTTCTAGTGGTTTAATTTATAATGTGCAATATACATCACATGGTTAAATTATAACCGGTTGCCGACCTACATCTACACCAATCATGCCAGAATCACATCAACAGCTTAATCCAGAAATACAAGAAGTCATCCAACGAAATTCGAATAAAGAGCAATTTGAAATATTCCTCGTACAAATAACTTTTATCCGAAGATTCCGTTAAGTATCAACACATTTGAATTACCGGCTCTTAAAGTATGCTACATCTCCCCGTTCTGTCCCAGATATTACCCATCGATCTTTTTTAAATGCAAGCGTTAGTAGAGCCTTGGCAATAAATAATCATATTGATTTTATCTTTCAGAGCCTACCCAAATTTACCGTTACTTACGTACGCGTAACATGATATCGGTAAGTGTTTGCCATCGAATCACATCCAATTGTAGCTAAACTACCTATGTTCTTCCCCTAGCCAATATTTCTGAACCGCAACTTATCATACATGCGCCATCGAATGTCTCGATCGCACAAAACGCGAAACATATTCAAAATCGACACTATGCTAGCCCAGAAGATGAACAAGATGCGCAACGACAAGGCAAGTGGGATATCTCTCACAGGTGAATATCTGACCTTGCTGTTCCTGGGATTCTTCGACAAAACACAGGATGACGATGCAATAGATGTCTCTAAAAACAAGGTAGAGATCACCGAAATTGGTGCAAAAACCGTTCAGGTTGAAACGGTGCTTTTAAAGATCTCACACAACAAACGTAAAGATATCTCATCAGCCCTGATGCAAGTCGCAATTGGAAAGTCCGATGTTACAGTCAACCCCACCGAAATGCCTCCAGATGGAAAGGTACCGACGATAAGCATTGCGACTGAATCGTTTAGTTCTGTGGGAGTAAATCAGGTCACTGGTCCACAATTGTCTTTTCTTCTACTGTTTAGGGTGCATATGCATACGAGTGGGGGCAATGGTTATTGTTCCATATCAAACGGTGTCGATGTTTATGAAAATTGTGGAAGCGATGAAGAACCAGCTGCCAAGCGGCAAAAAATCAGTGGTACGACAAGACTGTATGGCACAGAGCTGATTATATTTGATAAGTATGGTAGGTGTTTACTAAAAGAGGGGGACTACGAGCTTACAGTGCAAGAGATTCTACCGCACCAACAACAACTGCAAAAGTACAATTCACCTAAGAAGAATTCAACATGGGAAACTATCCAGCCAATCAACGGTGACCGGATTAACGTGGACATTTTGGATATATATAAGCAACACAATGGAATGGATGACCAGAATCCAGTTCTAGTATTCAGTAAATCTCCTAGTTTGAAATTTCGATTGCAATGGACCAAAGAGGCTCTACCAGGTCTAGTGGACAGACCAAAACCTATCATGATCAATTTGAACAACAATGAGGGTAACGATAAGGAAAATCACAAACCTGAAAAACAGCCTTCTTACAGAAAGAACCTCAACATTAACATTAATAACAACAGCATTCTAACTCCCGCTGCAGTGAATGGACATGCAAACAGTGGATGTCTGATGGATGCGAATACTACTGCACTAGTGGCTATAGGTGCATTAAGTACTACAGCTAATTCATGCGTTCCTTCAAACGAGTTGAAGCGTTATACAGATGAACCCAAAATAGATCATATCATTTATCAATTTGTGTACAACAACAACTCTCGCCAGCAAACGGAAACCAAATTGGATTTTCACTGTCCATGGTGTAGCTTGAACTGTAGTTCACTTTATCCATTGTTGAAACATCTTAAGCTATGCCATGCACGATTTATATTCACCTACATTCCGATACCCAACGGAGCTCGAATTGACGTCTCGATCAATGAGCTGTACGATGGGTCGTATAATGGATCACCTCACGATTTATTGGACACAGTTAGTGCATTTTCTCGCCGTGGTCCTGTACGAAGGACAGTTGTCACAAATTTGCTCGTATGTAGACCACGGCGTCAAAAACACAGTTTGGTAGAATTCATCGAATGCGACGAAAACGAATTCGATAGCCAGCGACCCTTCATTACTGGACATAATCGGTAAATTTTCTTTGAAGAATGGTAAGGATGAGGTATTAATCTATAATATTTTTATGTATAACTAGGATGTACCATCACACAATGACCTGCTTGCCGGTTCACCCGAAGGAGCTAGATATTGATTCAGAAGGCGAAAGTGACCCATTGTGGTTACAATACAAAACCATGCAAATGATCGACGAATTCACTGACGTGAACGAAGGTGAAAAAGAACTGATGAAAATGTGGAATTTGCACGTCATGAAATATGGTTATGTCGGAGACTGCCAGATACCAATTGCATTGGAAATGTTCATTGAATGCCGTGGGAGGGAGTTATTGAATAAGAACCTATATCGCAACTTTATTCTGCATATGTCTTCAATGTTTGATTTTGGTCTGGTATCGCCAGAAGCAATGCAGAAGACGATTAGAAAGTTACAGGTGAGATGCAAAGAATAGCAATAGAGTGCTGCAGCAAGTAATTAATATTTTTGATTTTAGAAACTACTGTTTGAAAGTCCTGATCTACAAAGGGAGGTGACTATAACGCGAAAAGAACAAATGGAATACTGGACCACAGTGACAGTTCACAAACAAGTTCAGCCAAAGACGGAAAAAACTGCGGATAAAGCAAGCGCGGGCGCTAGCGGAACTCCGTCTACACCATTACACAAATCCAGCGCCAGTGGTTCAGGGACTGAAAAGAAAGTGAAACCTACAATCACTCCCGCCAAGAACACAGGTTCTCAAACGAACACAGCCTCATCGATGGCGGACAAAACTGGTAAATATTGTGCTTGTTTGAGTTGATGTTGTGTGTAGCTATTCTTAGTCGCCGCTTCATGCTCATTCAATATACACTCATTTTGATGTTATTACTTTACAACTCATATAATAAATTACAGCCATTTCACTATCTCGTCGCAGAAGCGCAAGTGCTGCGCTTCATTCCAATTCATCCGCCAACAACACTGCCAGCAAAGACACAAATCAATCATCCCACAACCACTCATCTATATTGTGTCCTTCCATACACTCCACCAGAAGATCATCCACTGCCAATAGCGTGGCGGCTGCCATCAGAAACAACAGTCGAACATCGACTATTACCACCAGAAGGAAATCACTTTCCGTTGGTACACACCAGCAGCGTAAAAGGTCCATCAACTGACTCGCCTTTCGCTGATGGAGACGTTCATGGGATCAGTGACATAAACTACCTGTACTGCCGCCGCTAAATGGATTCGGTTCACCGCTGTTATTGTCGTGCACGGTAGCGAAGTTGCGTGCGATATCATAGAACAGTAATGAGCTAATGTGTTAGTGTGATTCGGGTTTGAAAGACTGTGTGTATGTGTTTGTGAATGGTTGATGCACGCTCCGTGGATGTATATTTTAGGGACAAAAATTGTAATATCCAATAAGGGTGTGTATTCATTATAGAATATAACTAGTAGAAACGTATTATTAGAGAGTGGGATCGAAAACATTTCAGGAACGACAGATTTCTTTTAAAAGATGATTAGCAAAACAAAAAATCCTATGTGAGCGAGCTGCCAGCGCACCTCAAAATGGTGGGTCGTTCTGGTAGACCTGGATCAGGTTTTCAAATCACTTGCGATGGATATTTTTGTAGTATTTTCCGACAGGCATTTTACAATAAAAACGAATACATTTTAGAAGACAAAAGTGATACATTCAAAGTCTTTTGGTGGTCATTTTAGTTTAAAAGTCGAGAATGGAATCGTTTGAAATTTGTTCAAGTTTTTCATAAAAATGCTTTTAAGCGAAAAATCGACAAATAAAACGCGGAAAAAGAAATCTAGTTGTGGATAGTTGCTTGTTTTTGTACTATTATTTTCTGCCATTTTTCGTTCTATAAAAATATTTTATCTAAATTTTGCATGTTTCATAAAGGTTATGCTTAAATTGTTCAAGCGAAACGATTCATATTGCAATAAAATGGAAGTAGTTCGTTTACATTATAACAATCCTTTGAAAGAATTTCCCATGGTACTCCGTCTAAAATATTTGTGTGATTCTGTAACCTGAATTTAATCACATCCTTTCCTTGTTGTTTCTTTTGTGTATAATATTTGCCTTTCGAAGTAAGAGGAAGTGGCGGTATAAGGACAAAACACCTCAAATACAAGCACAAGTGGAGTGACACATCGGACAAGGAAACAGTATGCTGAGAAATCGTTTGCGTATTATCTGGTTCGTATGTCTCAAGGGGAACACCCGTTTCGACCATACTGCAGAAAAATCAACGATTTGTCCCACTCCTAAAACTTCTCTACTATTCTCTAGACAAACAGAATTAGTAGGTTATCATCTAGACATGGGCTAGATAAACGGACGTGTCTAGCAATGTGATAACAATTACAATAAAACGTGCATTTTAGTTCATAATATACTATATTATAAAATATTACTCATTGTACCATTTACTACGTTCTGTTTTTCCCACTGCCTGGTTGATTATCTCTTTGTATTTCCCCACTGTTTGTTGGAAATACTGGTCTTCCCTTTTAAGTTCACTAATGTTAGTCTGCTTTGGTTTGACACGCCGTGCGGCTTTTATTTGTCGGTTTCGTTCATGCTCCCTTTTGACACGTTTTTTACGTGCTTCCTGTTTCTCTGATTTAATCCGCTCCATATGCGCACCAGCTTGGAAATTTATTTTCCGAATGGATCGAATTCCTACCTTGCCCTGGCGCGAAATTTCTCCTGTAAATTCTTCCGTGGTTTCAAGAAGTTTTCTCTTACGTTCCTTTTTGGGCTTCTTCCTGTCGTTGAACTTATTTGAAGCGCGCGCGGTTGTATTCGGAACAATTGCCAATTGTTCAGACGATACTTTTTTCTGCTCCTTTTTCCGAAGATTTTTTTCTCTATTCTTTGCTTGAATTTTCTTTATTTTTTCCTGGTAAGTGGGATTATTAAGTCGTGATTTTAACAAACGTTGTTGCTTTATATTATGTACTTTGCGATCTTCGATACTGAATGCCACGATCGGTCTACTACCTTTTCCAAATACGGCAGGATTATTGTTAAGTTTTCTCAGTACTTCCAAAGCAATTTCATGTTTCTTGAATGACAAAAAACCATATCCCCGTGATTTCCCGGTTGGATTTCCAAACGATGGCATGTTCTCTCTCATGACTCTACACTCTAATGGATTGGATCCGGTATGTTGTTGAACTTTTTTCCGTAAATCGCCGTTAGTATAATTTTCTGGTAAATTATGTATAGTAAGACGTTCACGTGAAACAAATCGACTCAAATTTTTCAACATTTGAGCGCATCGCTGTTCCAGTCGTAACCGTTGGGCCATGTCTGCCTTGGATACGCCTTTAGCTGCCGGAGATCCAGCCATGATTAACCCTTCCTTCAATAGGTAAAGATTCCGAGAATCTTTTCCCGATTTCTCATTCATCCCACTGTTTTTATCTCGAATTTCCTTTTTGTTTAGTGCATCGACAATTTCAATAAATTGATTGTGCACCAGTACCTTGAAACTTTGCTTTTTGCTTATTTCAGCAGAATCTTTTAGTTTGAAAATAACGAAAGCAGTTCCTTTCGAGTGGCCTGAAACGCGCTCTTTATTGATAAACACTTTTTCTACAGTTCCAAATTGAGTCATGATATCGTTCAGCGTTGACTCGTCAGCATCATATGGTACATTTTTTAGGAAAACTGTTCGACCTTCTTCGATTTCTGTATATTTTTTGTGGTTGACTGGCTTCAGTGGTTTTGTGTCCTCGATACAAACATTTAAGCTTTTCTCCTCGCCGTCAGAATTTGCTTCCTCTTGGTCAAAGTTTTCGCTCTGATCTATTTCTGTGGTATCCTCCAAATGAATTTCACCGTCGTCTTCATGTTTGATTTCTTCCTGTTTTACTACCGGTTCAATTTTCAACTTTTTATAAGTACCTTTGGACAGTGCATAGCAGACCTCCAGCTTCCTACCCATGAAAATTTCACCGTTCATTGCTTTGATAGCCCGGTCCGACTGCTCAGGTTTTGCATACTGCAAGAAGGCACATCCCACGAGCTTCCCATCGGGGCGTTTTAATAAGTTGACGTCCTCTAACGTACCATATTGTTCAAAAGCAGTTCGTAACTTTTTTGCCGTTATCTTGTATGATACATTCCGGATTATAATACGACACTGTCGATGAGCATATTCACGGCTTCGTTTCCGAACAGCATTTTTGCTTAGAGTATGACCATTGTCGATGTCTGCATTGGAAAAGCTGGTTTTCATTTGGTCCTTATTAAACTTCCGTTTTTTTGAGCATAGTTCTGAGTCAATGTCTAACTGATTATCCGTGTCAAATTCATCTGCAGAATTCATAATTAACTAAATATATTCTGTTACAACAGAACACACGCGGTAAACAGAACGTACACAATTAATATCTCAAAATAATGTTATATTATATGACATTTCTCTGACAATTTACCCACTATATAACAACGTTGCCAACAATCCAACAAAGTTGACAGTTGATACATTTCCCATGCACGCAGAAAAATGTATTGTAGATATTTATAACAATATTCTGCTTCAAATTCAATAATAATTATTATTGTCTCAGGGCTAATAATATTCTTTCCTTGATTCAATCCATAATATTGCTATTTCTACAACAAATTCTGGTTTTGACGTTTCTAGATTTTAATCGCATTATCGGTTGAATCAACAATAAAATTGTTGAAACGATCGGCACTGTGTTATTGATCGAATGATGTGAACACGATTAGTTCAACAATATTTTGTTGTTGAAACAACGATTATTATAGTAAACAATTACTATTGAAATGTTTGTTTGTTTCTAGGTTTCTTTCCAATAAAAATAAAACAATTTTTGCAAGGGTTTAATTTTTATTTATAATAAAACCGTTCTAAAACTTACAGAATCAGTTGCCATACAACTTTCAACATTTCAGGGTTGTTCTGTAAATTAGAAAGATAATGTTACTGTCAATATAAATTATTTTAATATTTACACTGACGCAGAGATCATCCTTTACGTCAGTACAATTGTAGCACTAGCACCCCAACTGGCCTGTATGTTGTGACCGTTGTAAGTCTGTGGAAATAGAAATTTTACATTTAGTAAAAGAATTGTGATGCTTTTGATTTCCTTTGCTTACTTACATGTATCATGAAAAAAATAAGTACCATGCATAGAATACACACAAAAAATACACAATACACGCTGATTTGGTACTATGCAAGACTAACATAAAATCAAATTTGATTGAAATAAAAATATTTTTAGTTCAACAATAAAATAAGGTATATTTAAAAATCGCTGAGTTTTGAATCAATAATAGGGTGACGAATCAAATCAAAAGTCCATTTTGTTGGTTTAACCGATTGAAATTTCGTCCACCACCCAATGTGGCTACGCCACATCGCTTTTGCGCGTGCTTCGCTACCTCTCAGTCGGACTTAAACTAGCGATAGCCCCTATGTTTGAGTAAGCCGGGCAAACGAGTTGATCACAAGTTCGCTTGCTTCCGACGGCGGGTGGGTGGCCACCTCGTCTGGCGGATCCTCAGCGGCTTTGCGCCGCTTCGGTTCCTAGGCCTCGATTATGCGGCTAAGCCGCATCGAAATAGTACCCCTTGCATTCTAACTAGAATCGGTTGTGTCACCGGAGCCGGAAACGAATTAGAACCAACCAGCATTCCGGCTGAGATTGACTGGGAAGTTTAGTAAAATTTAATCTGGAAATCAAAATTTTCTGGCAACGCTCCAGCACCCCGTTCAATTCTAACGATTTCATCACTAGGGGCAGATCACTTGTGATGCATTTTTAAAAATCAGCTAAATTAAATGCATTTCTTTCCATCAAAAAAGAAATTCATAATGTATTTTGCGTTGCGTGCAATATATTTTGCGTTGCGTGTAAGACGTCAAAACCCTACAAAAAATTAGCCCGACATTCAACAAAACGTCGAACAAAATGAATCAGCGTAGGACGTTTGTTAAACAAATTTTTCTGCGAGGGAGTGCAAAGTTGATGCAAAAATGAAAATTAAATGCATTTTTTCTAATTTGATGCAAATTTGTTATACATTGTGATGCATTTTTAAAAATCAGCGAAATTAAATGCATTTCTTTCCATCAAAATAGAAATTCGTAATGAATTTTGCGTTGCGTGCAATGTATTTTGCGTTGCGTGTAAGACGTCAAAACCCTACAAAAAACCAGCCCTACATTCAACAAAACATCGAACAAAGTGTAGGACGATTGTTAAGTAATCTTTTCTGCGAGGGAGTGCAATGTTGATGCAAAAATGGAAATTAAATGCATTTTTTCTAAGTTGATGCAAATTTGTTATACATACATTCCTAGAGTGATCTGCCCCTAGGATCTGCCCCTAGTTTCACCACCTGTGCGCCAGGTTGACGATATGAAATGAACGTTGCTTACTTTCGACAAGTTTTGATTCGAGCCAACAACATCCAGCCCGAATTTCAACCACCCACTATTCTGGTTCATTTTCCGGCTGAACTGAACTGGACTGGTGCTTTGAGGTCAACCGATTAATCCCGGACAAAAAAATGCGGACGAACATGGTCAGGCGATTTAAACAGTTTGACGTTTGATTCAACTCGCCTGTGCCAATCGCCTCTTCGCCCCTAGGAACAAATGCAATTTGCGAATGCTATTTAAAGGCAATTTCAATACTTAGACAAATTTTCTGGCGGCTGAAATGGACTTGGTTGTTTTTTTTGCGTTTTTCAAACATGGCGTTTCATGTTTGGCTTAATTTTTACAACTGTTTTTTTTAACAATTGGCGTGTTCTCGCTTGTATTTTGTTTGTCTAGTGCACTTAATTTAGCCAACGAATGTGGGAAATTGTGGAATCGTGTGTAAGTATAGTGGAACAAAATCTCTGACCTAAAGTCTAAATGAAAGTCAGATTGTGGTAAGTTTTGATGTGCAATTCAGTTTTAGAGCATGTTCAGGAGTGTTTCAGTTCTCGATTCATAATTTTGACAGTTCTATTATATAAAACTGAAAATTTTAAAACTAGAACTTGCTGTCCCCGGCAGCAGTTTTAGCGGATGTTCTATTCAGTTTCAAATTCATGTCTCACCATTCCTTCAGCGTTACTGCATTCACCGCCCGGTCAGCGTGGCAAGCAGAAAGTTAACAAAAGTTGAGCAAAGCGAAATTGATGCTGGCAGAGTTTCTGCGAGCATTTTGCGCGATTTGTGCGAGAATTCTGGCAACTAATTCGCTCAAATGCAACAACCGTTTCTGACAGAAACGGTTAAACCAACCGATGCTGCTCTCTTTTATCCAGAATCCAGCCAGAAATGTACGGCCAAGATCTTTGCACGCTTCCTGCCACATCTTTGTCAGATGTTTTGCTCGATTCGTGCTAAATTCTACCAGGTAGGAATTGCCAGGATCTTTGCACAGTTTATGTCCGAGTTATGCCAGGGTTTTGCTCTGTTCCTGTCAAAATTTGCCAGAAAACGCGAGCGAAACCGAGTTCGCCCTAGCTCAACTAACCCGACAGGATATGCGCAAAAATCTGACAGGGCTGCCAAACCAAGACTTACAGAAATGTAGCAGAGCGGTCTCTGCCAGAAAATTTGCTCACTGGGCGGGATTAGAGGGAAATAGAATTAATGTTCAGATTTTTATCAGTGTAGTTTGTTCTGTCTTATGTCTGATCAGCTGAATTCAATGTCTGAAATACCTATAGTTTTTCAACATAATCGAGGGTTTGTGTACAATGTAGATGGTTGGTATACTAATATTAAACCAGAAAACATTTTAACTGAATGGAACTGAATTGTTAGATTACGTGGAACTTCGGTGTAAACATCGTCTGGTTTGTAATTTGATTGGTGTAGCGGTATCTAAACCTCGCGATGCACACAGTTTTGGACTCCCGGCGACCCTTTCGCCATTTGAGTTGAAGATTGCTCTTGAAAATAAAATCATTGTTCTCATGGATAAGGACCCCGATTTCCATCGATGTCCGACAGAGGAAGAGAAAGCAAAATTCCAACGGCTTGTAGATAAACAAACGGCCGAACAAAAAGAGCCCTATGTCGAAAAACGGTTGATAGAATTCAACAAACATTTACCTCAGATCATTGAAGGAAAGCGAAAAAAATTACTGAAAAGAGGAATCGAAGCAGCAGGTTGACTTCATTGTAGGAAACTTGCTTGAATTTATATATCAGAAAATTGTTACAATTGCAGATATTAAAATTGATTCTGAGGGCCTTCTAGATGAAGAACGACGAAAGACGGATGCAATAATAATCGACCGCTTATTGCAAATCCCTTTAGAACATCCACTGTCAGTCGGTACGTTAGAAATCTAAGTTATTGTTCCGAACCGCTTTCTGTAAAAAATACTTTTTTTCTTTTGGTTGGTAGATTGGTAATTTTCTACTTTAGAGACTAATGGAAGAGGTCCATTTTAATGGGGTTTTCTGTCTATTTTTTTTTATTTATTTTTTTCCAATTTGTTAAACTGAAAACATATGCTGAATAATACTAGTAACAGTGACATAATACTCTGTTAAGTGATGTTATGCAGCAAACCTAGTGTAATGTGCCTTGACTGCATAGTCGAAGCAGCATAAAACCACTCAGAATCGGTCCGATGAATTGTCAAACCTGGCGTCGGAAGTGCAAGCAAACCACTTGGTGCCTGGTTTACCTAAACATATCCACTTTACTTGCACTTTCGACAGCAGGTTTGACCACAATTCGTCCGGCGGATCTTCAGCAGCTTTTAGCGGCTCGCCTGGTATTAAGCCGACTGCGGGTAAAGGTGGTACTTCCCATAGTGATGCACACACATATACACTTTTACATTAAGCGGTAATTGTTCCGAATCGCGGCTTTTTCGAAAAGAGGGTTAATTTATTTTGGAAATGGTTCTAAATAGCCTATTTTATAACAAGCAATGAAAAAAATTTGGGGGGAAAGCTTTAAAGTAGTTTAAACTGGAAAAATAAGTTGTTCCCACTTACCTTACTAACAATGGCATTACTCATGAGAAAGTGACGTTAAGGGTGAAGGTAGTGTGATGCGGCTTTGCCGCATAGTCGAGTCCAAGGATTCGAAGCGGCGCAAAGCCGCTGAGAAACCGACGGACGAGGTGGTTTTGATCTTGCTATCGAAGGGTGCAATTAAACCTGTAATCCACACGTTTGCCCGGTATACTCAAACATAGGGGCTATCCCTAGTTTAAGTCCGGACAGCACCTGAATGAAGCGATGTGGCGTAGCCACATTCGGCACTGACATTTTATTTTTGCACAGGAATACAAGCCTGTTACTAAATAAAACATTGTTAAAGACTAATGTGGCTACGCCACATCGCTTTTTGTCATGCTGTCCGACTTCGCTGCCGCTCAGTCGGACTTCAACTAGGGATAGCCCCTATGTTTGAGTATACCGGGCAAACGAGTGGATTACAGGTTTGATTGCACCCTTCGATAGCAAGATCAAAACCAACTCGACCGTCGGTTTCTCAGCGGCTTTGCGCCGCTTCGAATCCTTGGACTCGACTATGCGGCAAAGCCGCATCACACTACCTTCACCCTTAACGTCACTTTCTCATGAGCAATGCCATTGTTAGAAAGGTAAGTGGCAACAACTTATTTTTCCAGTTTAAACTACTTTAAAGCTTTCCCCCCGAATTTTTTTCATTGCTTGTTACAAAATAAGCCATTTAGAACCATTTCCAAAATAAATTAACCCTCTTTTCGAAAAAGCCGCGATTCGGAACAATTACCGAAAAAGATATCAGTCTTCTAGATATGTAGTCTTCGATTTTAACCTATCCGACTTCGTTGACGCTCAGTCAGCTTACAACTAAACTGCCGCTCTACGAATAATTGCCCCATGTGTATGGGGAATCTCATAGTATAGTTATGCGTATAGCGGCAGTAAACCAGGCAATTAGAAGGATCACGGGTTTGTTTGCACTTCCCATAGAAAGTTTGACAAGGGCCGACGTCACACTTTTAGTCCGAGTGGATAATAATATAAGGGAGTAAGGGGACTTTTACTAGAGGGTTTTCGTATTTTCGCATTACGCACACTTGCATTACAACCACATAAAATCACCCGCGGTGCGTTTGTGCAAAAGAAATCGTACATCGAGAACTTCATGGGTATCGTGAGCGTGAGACACATGTTTACAAGATTTCAAATATTAGGTGTTCCAAAGTTTAGAGTGGGTAATTACCCACTCGAATATGTTCGAGTAGGTAGTGCTACCATTACTACCTAAGGCATTCACTGTCCCTGGGTTTAACAAATCTCGTCTGGAGGATCCACAACGACTTTGTACCATTTCGGATTCCGCATCACACTAGCTTTGCTGCATAACATCACTTAGCAGAGCACTATGTTCCTATTACTAGTGTTATTCCGATTTTCTATCTTGATCTTGGTTTGTTTCGGCCAGAAGGCTTCAATTTGCAAAAAACGCATAAAAACGAAACTCCTTTACTAGTTTCTAAACTAGACAATTACTGGTCCATTTTACAAAAAAATACGCGAACAAATTCGAAGGGAAAGTTTTACAATTTTGAATTTAAAAAAATGGACTGTTCCTACTAATAGGTATTACGCTTGGCCGCTTAGTCGGATGAGGAGACGTCGGATGTGCAAGTAAACTTGTTATCCACTCGTTTGACCGGTATACTCAAACATAGAGGCTATGGCTGGTATAAGATAGAACACAAAAAAGAGATGTGGCGTAACCACATTAGACATTGACAATAGTTATGTTTGAGTGTACCAAGGAGCAATTTATTTTTTAAATTTAAACTGCTCTAAGCTAAGCTTTCCCCCTATTTTTGTTACAGTTTTGTAAAATAGCTGTTTTCCAAATAAACGCGTTTCGGAACGATTACCGAAATCTTATGTGTAAGCATTACAATGTGGACTTTCTTGTAGAGTACTCCAATATTGATTTTGAACTGAACGCTGGTGATCGATTGAAATACAAGGTATTTAAAGATATATGGACAAAACATAAGGTGTTCATTTCAGGGGGTGATGCCTTCGGGTGCGATTTTTTGCTTTATCCAGGCGATCCACTTTACTATCATGCTTCTCAAATGGTTCATGTTTTGCTCAATCCAGAGATGATGTTGAACGTGAAGTATCTAATCCGGTGCTGCCGACTTTCCGTTGTTGTCAACAAAATTTGTATCTTCGCGTATGAAAACGTCAATGGGGAAATTGCATACCAAAGTATGGATTGGGAAGGCAATACAGGAAAAGAAATCTATGTTTAATGTTTTACTTCATTGAGAATTTTCCCTGTTTACTTTTTGGATGATTATTTTTTTGTCTTTTTAGCGATGTGATAGCTTAGGAGATCTCGATCCGTCCCGCGAGATAAAATTTGCAAAACACCGGTCCTCGGGAGGAGGACTAAATTTTGCGCTTGTCTGTCTCAAAATGTGTAACGTCAAGTTCTCTATTTAGTCTAGTCCAATGTATCATTCTCCTAATAACGCGGGCTAAGTCGTCAGTGATGCAATTAAAAATTTGCATTGTTTCCACTTCTATCCTCTTCCTGATATCCTGTTGGGTCCACTATGCAAGGATGCAAAATGCCTACCTTTTCTGCGGCTGTAATTTTGCTGCCTACATTCTCATTTCTCTCTCGACGCTGCTGTCGTTCGCTAGTGCAGGACGCTCAGCGCTATACGGCAGTCTATAAGCAAAGCAGTAACATGGCAAAAAATACTGCTCCCAGTACAGCCACCAGACGCGAGCGGTACAGCTACTCTTTCCTTATTTTACACTTTTTAATATTTTTAATCTATTCAATATTTTTCATAACAAACGACGACAATGAATGCGGATCGATTACGCCACGACCGGCATTAACGCTTTCGTGTGCGGGTTTCTCCCTTTGACTATGCAGAGAAAAGTGTACAAAGCGAGAGAACAAACTTTACTACGCCACACTCTCACCGAGCAGTCGGAGTACAGTAGCAAAACAAAAATGTATTCCACTGCTGTACGGGAAAATGTACTCGGTTTGGCTACCGTTCTGGCAAGAGCTGTAGTGATGCGTCGCTGTAACGGGCTGTACGACTTGTACAAATGTAAATATACCGAAAAAAAATGTAGTTTACCGGTACCTTTGGCATCCCTACCCCTATGTCTGAAGCGGATCAATCGACTATTAAAACAGAGCACTGGTAACCGTCCACGAATACCAATTACTCTGCAACTATTCTGTTTTCATATTTGTCATTATCATTTCTCAGCCCACATCCTGGCAGACGTTCATCCGCCCATCTAGACTCTCAAGATGAGGACCTACAAAGCCTAACTATTCGTATGTGCTAGTCCGTATAGCACACCAGTTTATTCCACAAGCAGGCGCCGGTTGTTAACCAGTCCCACATGTTTCAGATACATTACATAAAGGATAGATGGAGGCAGAAAATGAAGAGATAGGAGAGATAATTTGGTTTGTTGAAACGAGACAAGAAAAGCAAATAATTGTGATTAGTGTCGTAGTTATAATAAATAAGTAAACGATTTCTCATCTGTTGTTTGTTTCCTTGTTCGTAGTCCTCCTTCCTGTTCCTGATCTATTTGGGCTATTGGCTTTCCGTTTCCTTGGTCGCACGGTCTCTTGCACCGAGTTGCATATATTGTAGCAAGACAAACAAATGAAGACAAAAAATGAAATGCGAAATGCTCTCCTTTCAGAACCCTTACTTTCCCTTTGCTTCTCATTTTGGTACCAGCCGGGAAGCACTTGGCCTTGTACCCACTGCTCTTCCACCATTCTCGTGGTTTTCTCCATTTATCACTGGCGTCACATGTGATATTTGGGTACGAAAAATGATTTCCTGAGCAGACAATCAAATGAAAGAAAATTTCCAGGTAATTAGTGCACTTTCTGCACCAGGTATCATATCGCATTTGTAGATACACATATTAAGTGTACTAAACGATATGATGGATGGAAGGATAGATAAGCAACCCAAGCTCCCCATTCTGTCATTCATATTTGTGTATAAAAAATGTTTTGTTTGATAACCTGAAGTAATTTAGATTTTTAATATTTTACAACTAAGTCACACAGAACAGACATCCAGTTTTGAACAAACACGTTTAAAATACTTTTTTTTGCCATATTGACAGATCCCTACATAATTAACGGTCATTTGGATACCAATTGTGTGGTCCACTGTTAATTCAGTGAAACTCACGTACTAAACGGAATACCGACGGAACCACCTCTGGTGGTAAACATCACACATACTTTTAGATGCGCCGTAAATGTTTTACTCAACTTTTACGCTTGAGATGGACGTCTGTGTTTAAACATGTTGCTTCTCCGTTTTGTACGACCCAGAGAGAACTTGGTCTTAATCCCACTGCTCTGTCATCGATGTAATTCGATTCGTTATGGACTGGGAGGGAGAAACAGACACTACGCACGAAGTGTAAATAATAGCACTTGTCACGGAGCAAGAAAATTTGCGACAGCCAAAATCGATCAAGGTGGGCGACGCTTAAATCAGCAATTTCTTTTTGCGTGTCATTGATGCAAGCGTGTTACCGGCATATGACTTCAATTGTGTGATGGAAATAGAGCTTGGGGCAATATAAAATCAGTAAAAGTTTTTTTTCGGGTGCTTTACATTGATTTGAAGAAAAAGTCAGACGACAGATTGGTTCCAGTGTTCGAGTGAAAATGAACACCTTTCGGAACGTTGTGTCTCACCTTCTATTTTAAAAATAAGATTTTGTGCCGTTCTTCTCCTTCATTCTACCACGTTTTCCTAAAAATTTTCTTGCACTGATTATTAAAAACCGATACAATATTAAATTGAAGCTGAAAAATAGAATTTGATTTTATAAAAATTAAACTAACAGAGTCCTTGAATAAGGAAACTCGCCGGTAGAGGCATATTTATCTGATTTGTGAAATGTCGACCACCATTGAATAAGATAAATTTATTTTTCAAATATAAAAAAGAATCTGCATAATAGTTCTAGTTTATTTCATGTTACATTCGAGTGTAATTTACGATTGATGGCTCCAGCTCATATCCCATAACATATGACGTTATTTTTTCTGAGCTGTTCATTTATTGAAATTCATCTGACGACTGGTTGAAAAATATCGATTTGTCCTTCTTTTCACTTCAAAGCATGATATTTTTTAAACTAAATGCTTGCAAATCGCTTAAGGAGTTAAGGCTCAAAAAATATTGCCTATTCTGAAAGTACATACTTAATAATCCTCGTATGTAGTTAACACAAAACTTTGAACGCAATTATCTGAGAATGGAGTTTCTTGAAAAGGACCGTTGCGGTGAACGTGACATCTCAAAAGCTACTCAACCGATTTTCATAAAGTTTGTTTTAGCTTGTTCGTATTTACATTCTTTTGTACTTGAATCGTTCATTTTTCATCAGAATTTTTTTGATTTTTTGTAATGATATTTAATTTAAAATTTTAACTCTTTAAAATTTAAAAAATAACTCTTACTTTTTCGATTTCAGTTGAGCGAACCGCCTGGGAGAGTGTTCACCGCAAGCCTCTGCGAAAAATCTGCGCTTCAAGGACGCGGCCATAATGCCGATAATTTGCAATATTTTTTTCATACAAGTTGTTTTTATTTTCTTCGATAGTATGACTAACAAATTGCCTTTCGCCTTTCCAAATAAAACTTGCCTGATACTCTTTTAAAAAATCACGAACTTAAATATATGAAGTGATAGCGATTGGGGTTGTAACCCGAATCAGTTTCTACTTCTAGAAAAAACGTCATATCTCGACAAACATATGATTACGGCCTAAAAGCCAACTGTCAAAATCCACTTTGAATGGAAATTCCGGACAAACCGTTACACGCCAATCACAGATGTTGATAATAAACGAAAGAGAAAAGTTTTCTCTTTCATAAACTGTTGTGAACTGTGTTCGACTAGTAACGGTTTGTCTGGAATTTCCATTCAAAGTGGATTTTGACAGTTGGCTTTTAGGCCGTAATCATATGTTTGTCGAGATATATACTTTTAGGCTGTGGACCATTGGCGATTCTACGTTGAAACCGCTCGCAGATAGCGCTGGAAGGAAAGTGTTGCTGATTTTATTCTGTTCTGTCATAGTGCATATATTTTATGTAAACATTGGTAAAAAATGACTTTTAAACACCAAATTACCGATCAATTTGTTAATAATTGTTTATGAAAATGAAGGAAAACCATCATTTTATAAGATGATGAGTAAACATCTTGCGAAAAGAGTGTAAAACATAGTGGTTTCTAACATTATTCGCAGAGCTATATGCGCGCTGTTTCGAAATGTAATTTGTTGAGCACCGTAGCCGCTGCAACAGCATTTCCCGTTCGTCCTAAGTTAAGCTAAACCTTCATGAGATGGTGTAAATTCATGAAACTTTCCAGATCAGGCAAGGAAAGAATATATCCGGCTAATAGGAAAGTGTCAGCTTTGTATCATGCACAGCCGATCCTTCTCTCCGATAGTCTTCACTGAATCTCCTACGTAGTTCAAAATATGAAGGAGTTTGACATTGGTACTGATTGGGTCTCGGTTTCGAGTTGGAACTTTATTTATGGAACGATTTTTTATAACCACAATAATACCCCGATTACATTTCGAAGAAATATATGAGTGAAATAGTTGCAAATGGCTGTAATTTCAGAATAATTGCAAATAAAACTAAATTTCTTACTCGTTTCATTCATATTTTGGCAGTGGTAAGCTTTTTCCGAGAAGATAATGAAGATTTTGTTGTAAGCTACGACTCACTTACGGGTGAAAAAAAGCAAACTGTATCACTTTGCCAGTTCATGAGCTGAATCATAGGTGTCGCATGACTAATTTTGGCTTTGCCGCAAATCGCCAATTTGGCGAACTTTTTTCACTTTTGATTGAAATTTGACAGTTCGAGTTTTTTTTTCTATCGGATGGTTAAATCCAATCACAAGAGCGACCCATTCCAAATGTTGACTAATGGATAGGTATTTGGAATTGACAGCTGTAAAAACAGCTTTAAATATGTCACTCGCAGCTTTCGAACATAGAGATCCACATAATGAAATAACCGAACAAACGTTTGACATAACATGTTGTCGTTTTCATATTTGCCCTTTATGTTCTACTAAAAAAATATTGCCAACCTGAATAAAGAACAGAAAACTGTTTCCATCTTTCTTTTCACATCATCCAACAACAATTATTTAGCTGTCAAATTTAACCATTTGCTATACAACAGGGTTATTTTGTAAATAACTTTCGAAATGTAAGTTTTTAACTAATAAATATAAATGGAATATTTTAATGAATCGGATCATCTGATTAATCTATGGGTACCCGAACACTAAAAATATAATGTCGATCATACTATGTTGCGTTTCGGCTTCGCCTCATCAGAAACCGACACTAACACATTGTCGGAATAGATTAGCGCCGGCTTGACGCAAATCCCTTAAAACTAAAACACACTATGTGTTTCAATCAAACGACTGATCAAACGTGATGTCCCGTTCGAGCAGAAGTTCTGTTTATACCGATGAGACACAAGTGAAGCCGACACTTGTCTTGGCTTAGCAGGCCTATGCGAAAGCACTATGCTATATTTCACCCTAAGGAGGAAAATTTGGTAAAACCAAAATTTCTCACTAGGGTGAAAATTTGTTGGTAAAAACCAGTCTTTGTACAGGAGGACACACATTCTTATTTCATACTATGTTGCGTTTCGGCTTCGCCTCATCAGAAACCGACACTAACACATTGTCGGAATAGATTAGCGCCGGCTTGACGCAAATCCCTTAAAACTAAAACACACTATGTGTTTCAATCAAACGACTGATCAAACGTGATGTCCCGTTCGAGCAGAAGCTCTGTTTATGCCGATGAGACACAAGTTAAGCCGAAACTTGTCTTGGCTTAGCAGGCCTATGCGAAAGCACTATGCTATATTTCACCCTAAGGAGGAAAATTTGGTAAAACCAAAATTTCTCACTAGGGTGAAAATTTGTTGGTAAAAACCAGTCTTTGTACAGGAGGGCACAAATCCTTATTTCATAGTATGTTGCGTTTCGGCTTCGCCTCATCAGAAACCGACACTAACACATTGTCGGAATAGATTAGCGCCGGCTTGACGCAAATCCCTTAAAACTAAAACACACTATGTGTTTCAATCAAACGACTGATCAAACGTGATGTCCCGTTCGAGCAGAAGTTTTGTTTATGCCGATGAGACACAAGTGAAGCCGAAACTTGTCTTGGCTTAGCAGGCCTATGCGAAAGCACTATGCTATATTTCACCCTAAGGAGGAAAATTTGGTAAAACCAAAATTTCTCACTAGGGTGAAAATTTGTTGGTAAAAACCAGTCTTTGCTAAGCCAAGACAAGTTTCGGCTTCACTTGTGTCTCATCGGCATAAACAGAACTTCTGCTCGAACGGGACATCACGTTTGATCAGTCGTTTGATTGAAACACATAGTGTGTTTTAGTTTTAAGGGATTTGCGTCAAGCCGGCGCTAATCTATTCCGAGAATGTGTTAGTGTCGGTTTCTGATGAGGCGAAGCCGAAACGCAACATACTATGAAATAAGGATTTGTGCCCTCCTGTACAAAGACTGGTTTTTACCAACAAATTTTCACCCTAGTGAGAAATTTTGGTTTTACCAAATTTTCCTCCTTAGGGTGAAATATAGCATAGTGCTTTCGCATAGGCCTGCTAAGCCAAGACAAGTTTCGGCTTCACTTGTGTCTCATCGGCATAAACAGAGCTTCTGCTCGAACGGGACATCAGGTTTGATCAGTCGTTTGATTGAAACACATAGTGTGTTTTAGTTTTAAGGGATTTGCGTCAAGCCGGCGCTAATCTATTCCGACAATGTGTTAGTGCCGGTTTCCGATGAGGCGAAGCCGAAACGCAACATAGTATGAAATAAGGATTTGTGCCCTCCTGTACAAAGACTGGTTTTTACCAACAAATTTTCACCCTAGTGAGAAATTTTGGGTTTACCAAATGTTCCTCCTTAGGGTGAAATATAGCATAGTGCTTTCACATAGGCCTGCTAAGCCAAGACAAGTTTCGGCTTCACTTGTGTCTCATCGGCATAAACAGAACTTCTGCTCGAACGGGACATCACGTTTGATCAGTCGTTTTATTGAAACACATAGTGTGTTTTAGTTTTAAGGGATTTGCGTCAAGCCGGCGCTAATCTATTCCGACAATGTGTTAGTGTCGGTTTCTGATGAGGCGAAGCCGAAACGCAACATAGTATGAAATAAGGATTTGTGCTCTCCTGTACAAAGACTGGTTTTTACCAACAAATTTTCACCCTAGTGAGAAATTTTGGTTTTACCAAATTTTCCTCCTTAGGGTGAAATATAGCATAATAATGTCGATGTCAAACCTGATGTCGAAGTAACTTACTAATTTCTTTTATCGAAACTTTGGTAATATTTTTTTGCATGCATCTAGGCCTACGTTGATGATTTTCATTTTCTTAGCACACTCTCAAAAGAAACTTTAAACTGGGGCACCGTCAAATCTGACAAGCAAAGTGTCACCCATTCTAAAATTGTTTAATGAGCCACAAATTTTTAAAACTCTTCACACTCGATTCTCGTCATTATAAGCGGCCCTTACACGTTCAATATTTTTGTCAATACTAGAGAGTATTGACAAAAGTTTTGTACGTGTAATGGAAAAAAGTTGTATTGACGATGTGGATTTCAGACGGGACTGAAATATTGTAGCAATATCGTCAATACTGGTATTGACAAAAATATTGAACATGTAAGGGCCGCTATTGTTTGTCTTTACTATAGATATGAAAATAGTTTTTAATTCACATGTTTTAAATACAATGATGATATAAATTATTTTAAACCAAAAAGTATTTTTGAATTAACAAAAAACCTGCAAGTCACAAAATATTTTTTGATTCTGCATTCTCATTTCTTGGAGTAGAGAACATTTACAGCGTCATCTCTTTTCCATAATTACATAACGAGCATAAAACATATGTTAGACGTAGTTTATTGAGCTTTTATGCAACGATACAGAATAATTACATAATTCAAACACCATAAAGACTTATTAAGATTTATAAAAATTCAAGTGAAAAAGACACTTTTGTTGAATCCTCCCACTAGTTGTTTTTAATAGTGATTATTTCCTTCTTTTGTTCAAACACTTTCGTTCTGTCTGGTAGTTTGATTAATTCGATGAAATGTAAAGATGATTTGAAATTTGCATATAAATTTTGCGTTTTTAATATTTTACATTATAGCAAGATCGCAATATTGTCTTAAAACGATGCTCGAAACTCTTGAACGTATCCAAATTCTTATTCATCATTGAATACATAGAAATGCAATTTATTTGATGATGGCAGTACGGATTACCGAAAAATTCATCTGGTTAATCTGGAAATGACATTAAAATCGCAGAAAAACTTTGATAATATTTACTACTTTGCCCAATCTAGACAAAACATCAAGGAAACTTATTGTTCAGAGACTTTTTCAAGCAAGAATACGATAACAATACTTTCATTTTCTCAATGTTCACTTTTTTGTGGCTCGGAGCGACAGTTTCGTTCTGGCTGGCTATGACGTTCACAATTATTGAGTCTGTTTCTCAGGTTATGGAATATTGTTTGGGGGCCATTCATAAACAATGTCTAACAGAAGAATAAAAAAGATGGGTGGGTAATGTCAGAGACATAACCGGAGTGAAGTAGAATACACTTTAGACCAGTAAATTCTCCTCGTAAGTCCACCGGCGGAAAGGCTCCCCGCAAGCAGTTGGCAACGAAGGCCGTGTAAAAGTGCCCCAGTCACGGTTGGCGTTAAGAGGCCTCATCGCTACCGAACAGAAACTGTCGCCCTGCGAAAAATTTACAGCAATCAGAAATCGAGCGGGCCTAAATTGTGACCCAAAATGAACCACAAACCAACAAGTTCTTTTCAGGACCAGCCAATTATAAAGTACACTCAGGTTTTTTTTACGCGGGGGATACGAGCCGCGTAAATGAAAACCGCGTAAATTTCAAAATCCGCGTAAATGAAAACCGCGTAAATTTCAAAATCCGCGTAAATGAAAACCGCATAAATTTCAAAATCCGCGTAAATGAAAACCGCGTAAATTTCAAAATCCGCGTAAATTTCAAAATCCGCGTAAATGAAGACCACTTAAATTTAAGAATCCGCGATAAAGGGAACCTCATTGATGGATACCGCGTAAATTTCAAAATCCGCGTAAAAAAAACCGCGTAAAAAATACCGCGCAAAAAAAAACCGCGTAAAAAAAACTTGAGTGTATTATTATTATAAATGAAATTTTCCATTGCCTTACAACCTCCCTCCCCCTTTCCTCCCGGCTTGAATTACTATCTATCTTGATGATGCTGTGCGGCGGGGGCACTAGTTTTTATTATAGTGGAAAAATTAGGTTTGCGCGTTTTTCCCAAAAGTTTTTTAGCTGTGCTGTTTTCAAGGAAGTTTTAGTTGAATTCAAAATAAAATAGTTTATTTCTATTGTCAGAGATGGACCTTCCAACGAAAACTAGTCTGGCTCGCTTGGAATCGAATTGTACGGACCAACCACTGCTCTCACAAAATCTGTTATTTTCAGTAATTTTACATTCTACACAACTAGTCACAACTATTTCCAATCAGCGCAAAAATCGAAGGTTTTCATTCAGTACAACAGCAGATTTTCACTTTTAGAAAAAACAGGCAACATTCTGGCCGAAAATTTTGAAACGGTGCACCTATATCGAAACGTTAGAAAACGTTCGATTTTTTAAATTGAATCATTACACTAACCTGTCTACAAATCACACAAATAACTTTTTTATTTTGTGCCATTCTACTTGAAAGCAACGATATTGTTCACAAGTGGCTCACTTACCATTCAACGCTCTTGACAAGCCACTTTCTGATGCTTGTAATAACAAAACTTCAATTTCATTCTTTGTCGATAAATTGATGGCCCTGAAAAGGGCCATTTGTTTGGGCAGTGTTCGGAATTTACTTGGAGCTGGTGTATTTGGTAACAGTTTTGGTGCCATCTAATGGCGTTTTCGTTTTTTCTTGGTGCTACACCGGTGTAGTGCAAAGAAAGAGATAGACTGATTACACCCAAGTTTGAATGAGTGTAGCACCGACTACACCGGTGTAGTGCACTGTCAAAAACGAATATGCCATAAGACGGCGTGCTTGACCAACTCTTCTGACAGCAGCAAACGGACGGCAGTTTGAATTTTGCGAGAGATGCTGCAAACGAACTGCTGCATGCCGATGCTGGAAACGAACTGAGCGTGAGCAACAGCATGCTGAGTTTTTATACCTAACTACAGCACAATGTAAGCTCGTCCTTTTTTGTGTTGTCCTCAATATGTGTTCCTCGAAGCTCCACCCCTTCGTTGGTCGACCATATATTTTTGATAAAGAACAAAATTGAAATTGTGTTTCCAATACGGAGATTATCGAACACATAGGGTAAAGAGAGTAATGTAATAAGGCACCTTGGTAAAATGTTTGAGAATTGAAACCTTTTTTGAATGCGCCTAGTAAAAATGTTTTCCACTTCACTCCAGTTTGTTTCTGACCATATTTGCAATTTGCGTACTGAAATAAATCATAATTTAGGGTTTAACCCAAATTGCTCCCCAGGGAGAAACAGTCCATGAAACAGAAAATGCAAACTTATTCTTTGAAATGAGTTTGGTGGCCCTGAAAAGGACCTTTTTTATAATGATACAAGTGAGTTCTACCATACAATGTGCGTCCCTGCCGCTACAGAGTATAGACGACATTCATTGAGATTTTGCACTTGGCGTGTTCAGTATAGGTCACGGCATCTCGGATGACATTTTCCTGCACACCATCAGCATTCGTAGATTAAATCGGAAATGCATTTTACATTACCACGACGAGCCAGACGCCGAATGGCGGATTTGGTGATTCCCTGGATTTTATCACGAAGAACCTTGCGATGACGCTTGGTAGGGAACGCAAACATGATACCGCTCATTGTACCGTCCGGACGAGCATGTTGCTCGTGTGGTAAGCGAGCACCCACTGATACAAAACAAGCTCGCGTGACCTGTATATATAACATTCCCGTATGTAATGAAACGCTTACATGCTCCTTTTTGACGGCTCTGCGTGGGATATGCTGGCAAATTGCGCATTTTCCTCGCTGTTTCCGAAGGATTTTCTAAAAATCCTTGTTTTGGTTTATTTATAGTAGTCGCACTAATTCCGAAATTTAATACGAACTACGTGCACAAATTTCCGATCAGATAGTGCAAAAATATTGCGATTTCGTCCAGTAGAACGGAAGATATTCGCATTTCAAATCTGGGAAAATTTCTCAACTGAAATTTTTGAAACGGGACCCCATATTGAAACGTTAGAAGTATTCTACTTCAAAATAGTTAAAAAAACACTTCCCTTCCGAAGCATATTGCATGTCACGTCACGCGCTTCCCCAACTGTCAATACGCGACATCATTTATGAACGGCCCCGTGGTGATAGCTTTAGAGCAGACAATCCAATGCAAAATAGGATTTTTTTGCGTTTGAACACCTTGTGTCATATCTTTGTTTGTTATACATGCTAAGAATACCAAATCATGTGCTGTGATGGCCGGAAGATTAGAGAAGCAATCCCCCTCTAGAGTCTGTGGTATGATAGAGTCCCGTACAGCGGAATGTGCTACACTGCCAAAAATGATGCTCTCTTCTTTGTTTATGGCACCCACAGTTTTTGCTGTAACTTTGAGTGACTTCAACCGAGTTACACAATAAATTAATATGGAGTGAATTGAAAACCTACTGTTTTGTGGTTAATAGTAGAAAAACTCTAGTAAGAGAACTGCGGAGAGAAAAACAGCATTTTTGGCAACGTATGCCCCGGCATTGTATGGCAACACGTCCAATGAAGGATAGGCAATGTTCGATTGGATTCGTTTTTGACAGCTAAACGCGAATCCAATCGATCCAAAATATAGTCTCCGCAGTTCTCTTTCTAGTTTTTCTAGTTAACAGCACTTTATTCATGCTACTATTCCATGCAATTTATTTTACATTGTTGCAAAAAAGTATAATAAACTGAATACAATGTCCTGTTTGGTTAATTGAAATATTTCACCATGATATTATTTTTCTCAACACTAATACTTTTCTTGCATGTTCTCCGAAAGAAGAATGTTTGTTTACTTTGCACGATAGGTAGCCATCTGACTGTTCGATATGTAGATTTGGCTTCACTAAGCGAGCCTTTATAACATAAACAACGACTTTGCCCCTCCTGTTTACTTAAAAAAACAATCGTTAGAGTTTTGAAAACTATTTTTTTATTGATACTAAAACATATCAATCGAATTTACTATTCACTGTCGAGAATGTTTTGCTTCCTTTTGGCCTTTCCGATCAAAATTGCATTTTTGAACAAGTTGCAATAAAGTTCAATTGCAGAAGGAGTATCGTCGTTGCCGGGTACGGGATATGTTATTAAATTAGGATTACAATTTGTATCAACAATTCCAATGGTTGGGATTGCCATTTTTGCTGAATCTTTGACAGCTGGGTGCATATCAAGAATTGTGTTTAACGTGTTGATAAAAATGCATAAATCTGGTAGTCTAGTAACGGCACCAAACTGTACAGTAGCGTTGGTAAAAACACCACGTCGCCAAAATCGGGTGTGGGAGTACTCACCACACTCGATCGCTGTTTTATCGACAATGTGGCCATTCTGCGGGCTACGACTGAAGAACAGTATTACGCCACCTCTGTACGCAATATGAGCAGTTATGTTTAATGCAAGTCGCAGATATTCAGCTGTTTTGTCAAGATCTAGAATGCAGTGCCCCAACCTGCGGCCGTACAAGTATCCTTTCATGTTGTTATGAAGAGTACCTTCTTTGTGTCCTAGGTGAACCTTCGCTTTGAACAGATCTTCCACGGTGAACATGCGATGAACTCCGAAATAGTCTGGGTTGTTAAGAACATCGTTTACTGAAATAAAATTTATCCAGTTTCAGATTTGCGACAAATATAACTGTTATACCTTTTTCAATAGTAGGTACTGCTGGTTCCGCAGCTGTTGAAAGTAATCGAACGTAAGCTGAAAATGAGGTTAGTGATGAAATATTTAACATATCAACCTGTGACTTACCACAGCTTTTGCGATTTACGAGTGATTTCAGCAGCATTATGAAGCCAACACCGACAGCAAGAATAAAAGAGAAATCGTTTATTTAGCTTTGGAATAATTCAATTTATATTCAGAATAAAAATTGACAAGCGAGCTAAAAGAATAACAAACTGTTTTGCACTTCTTAGAGCGTTTTTGCTTGACCCCGAAACGGAGTCATGTTCTAAATCCCAACTGCTGTCAGTTCATATATATTTTGACAGCAGTTGGGGCACTCAAAAAATAAATCACTTAAATTTTACGTGATTATTCACACAGATAAACTAATTTCTCTTCTCAAAATATATTATAGGTACTTGATTCTTATACATCACATCTGGCAATCATATAAAATCTATGTTAATAGCACCTTTAAGCCAAATTTACACTTATCCGATTCTGTGACGGGTCAGTACCGTGCACGAACACCAATATTCCTTTATGCACTTCAAATTTGTGCAAAGCCAAATTTACGATTCTATCACATTCGCCCGAAAGCCATCTACCCGAATGACAGTCGGGTTTATGACATTCGGGTAAATGGTCTATTCGGGTAAATGGTCCATTCTGGTAAATGGTTTTCGAGCGAACGTCATTCGGGTAAATGACTTTCGGGCGAATGTGATAGAACCCAAATTTACACCTATCCGATCCGACTCAGTGACGGTGCCATGCCGGAGAACTGTGAATACTCGCATTTAATTGTATAAAAGAATATTGGTGTCATCGGATAGTTGTAAATAGTGCTTTAACGGCCAATTTTTTCACTGGATGAAAACCGGTTTTCGCTGAAAACCAGTTTTCAGGTTGTTGGTGATGAATTAACCGTTTTTTATTCAAGTAAAGAAATTGGCCGTAAGTGAAACGAAGTTAACCAGCTTATGTGAATTTCATGTGTGAAAAACCAAACATAATAATTCGATTATGAACGCCGAAGTATTCGCAATAATATAAGTGATTGGACATGTCATTAATATCAACCAATTGAAACTAGTAGTCCTTGCCGATTCTCAGAGTAGCTGCCTTGCACTACTAAACAAATATAATGACGGAAATAATCTGATAATAAAGCTTTTTTTTTACTGAACCACTACAATAATTTTAAAGAATTAGTCACATAATTGATCCCGGCCTAGGTCTCGGGTCACGAATGTCTTTGTAAATGAAAGAGCAAATGCTGAAGCCAAATTAAGTATTCGAAAAACAATCCAGGAATACTATCCAATCACCCCAAGGTGACTGTTTTCCAAATTTTAAAGTTAAATTAATGTCTGAATGGAGCAGAGAATATATTCAATCACAGAGAACAGATATCCATGATCGAACAAAAATATTTAAAAAATGTGTGTAAACATTTGAATTAATATACGATAAAAACTAGCGCCGCCACACCAACCTATCCCAACTATCCGTCAACTCCATTCCGGAACCGGTTCGAAATCCTGAATGGATTCAGTATGGAAGACTCAAAGAAAACAACCGATTCCGACTCTATCGGTTCATGCAATTGAGCTGGAATTCATACTGGAAGTCCGAACCGGTTCCGGACTAGTTTGATTGGGTAGAGGAATAACCGCTGTCAATTCTGTCGAACTCAGCCACAAAAAACATGACAGTAGCGCACCTGGTTTGAATATCCCAACTACCTTCGAAACCGTTGGAGATTTTACACAAGTTGAATGCTGAAGATGGACGTCATTTCTCTGTGATTCAATTATCTAAAGATAAAGCAATTCAGCAATTCAAAATAATGAAAGATATCAAACTGAAACCATGATGCTGTACTTTACACGAAAGACAGACTGGTAAAATGCAACTTGACATTTGCAATACTTTCAACACACAAGCAAATCTTATTCACTTACTTTTTGATTGTATTAGGCATTCAGCAACTAGACAAAAATATCCCGTGCTCTGTGAAAATCAGAATTTGGGAATATATCGGCGTAACAGGTAATAATGTTTGAATCCATTTCATGTATTTCAAAATTGCCAATAAATGACTGTACGGTTGAATATCAATATGCACACACGATGAATCCAGTCAAATTGTTTTGTTCGCGTAACCGTCGTTTTAAACCTCAATTTAATTTAGCACTTGGCTAATCAAACAGGTCTGGGCGGTCTAATAAGGGAAAAAATGACGTTAAGCGGACCCTATAGACTTATCCAGCTGCGTTGGTATTGTGCCGTTTTGACGTTTAAATTGGGAGGAAAACAAATCATTTGCACTGCGAATTGGGAGGAAAACAAACCGCTTGTTGGCTTAAGGGGAGGGCGGTAGTATAAAAATGCGAGATCTCAGTGTGCGTATTTTAAACGTCAGATATCTCAATACGAGCAGAAATATGGCAAACAGTGTACTGCTAGCTTAAAGCCATGTAATAAGCGAGTTGTTCATTTTTGCTAGACGTGATCATTTTCGAACACTTCTGAATATATACATATGTACTAATTACTCGTAAGGCTTATGTGAATAGGTGTATGGAGTTCTTATTTTAGTGTGTAGTGATAGGAGTGGTTGCGTATTAACATCTGTAAACCATATCATTTGAGCTTTAAATTGTTTTATTTGCCAAAATTTTGGTAGAACGAAATATTCAAACCCACAGGAACACATTCAACTCGGACTGTGAAGTTTTATCAGTGTGTAGGTATGTACTTAACAGTTGCTGTTGAACGGTCAGCACGTACCCCACCGTGATGAGTGTTTATTACAGTCCAAAGGCCAATTATTGTGAACTCATTATCTGTAAAGTAATCTGTAGCGGTTAAAGCGCTTTGCAAATTTCCCTTACGTTCAGTCAGTTTAAATCTTTCATGAAATTACATACTAGTCTTAATATTTTTTTTAAAATTTTGGTAATCATAATAGTGAAAGCGTTGAGTGAAATTCTATTGGTGCAAAAAACAGAGGTCAGAAAAACATCTAGAAAAGTGCATACGTACAAAAGTTGGGTTACTGTATTACCATGCCGAGCAAAGCAGTGAATGAAGATCTTCAGAACGAAAGAAAAAAGTGCACATTCATCAATGATGAATTTACGCTTTGGTGGATCGGTGGAGAGACCAAACTAAAAGAAAAACATTTTCGAGGTGGGTATAAAAGACAAAAAAACATGTTAACGTAAAATAAATTTTCCAATTCAGGACTGTGTCATTGACAGTGTTGAAGTTTCAATGCTTATAAATTTAAAATCGTACACCGCTACGCGGAATGCTTATGTGCAATTTACCAGAGATGCCAGGTACATTTTTCAAATGTCTGCAATAATAATTTTAGAAGTCTGGGAATAACAAAAAATGTCAGGAAAGCTAGTGTAACCAAAAGCCTTTATTGAGATATCTGACGTTTAAAATACTCACACTGATATCTTACATTTTTATACTACCACCCTCCCCTCAAGCCCAGAAGCGGTTTGTTTTCCTCCCAATTCGCCGTGCAATCGATTTGTTTTCCTCCCAATTCAAACGTCAAAACGGCACAATACCAACGCAGCTGGATAAGTCTATATTCAAAAATCTGTAAATATCTGCAACCAAACTAAAAAATCTACAAATATCTGCGTCATCGAAAAAATCTGCAGCTTAGATTAAGACTTGTCTGCAAATCTGGCATCTCTACAATTTACACGTAATAATGTGTTCGTGGTATTTTATTTTTGTACCTAGATTTTTCTAGACAGCATAGGGAAGATATAGGGTAGACCACCCCTTAAGCACTATTTAGACCAAGGAGTTTTTATTCTCAGGTGATACGATCCTTAGAATACCTTAGAACTCTAAACACCTTGATTTAGACTCTCGGTGAAAATGAACGTGAATACCTTCCATTGTTCACGGTCGAGGACGTCGTGAACAGTTTCATCAGCGAACACCGATTTCACTGGCAGTTTACAGTTTGTCAGAATGCAATTTGGTATTTGAAGGTGAACGTTCACCGTGAACAGCATTTATATTCACCACTCCGCATCAATTCCGCCGTCGTCGCGTTTACACTCCCGGTGAACAAGTGAAATATCCACTGCGAACATATTTCACCGTGGAATATTTAAAATGATCGGGGAATATGAATATTTTTGCATTGATTCAATTATATTGAATAATTGTGCATGGATTCGCTAAGTATATTAATGTACTATCGTTTAGTTCCAGTTTCATCAATTTCTATGCACTAATATGTGAGATATTGGAAAAAACAATTTGGTGCGCATCGAGTTCACGTTCATTTTCACCGAGGGTGTAAATAGGCCTTTTAAAATGATCGGGGAATACGAATATTATTACATATATCAATTATTACACAATGTCAATAAATATATCGACAAGACTGCTTCAATCCATCAATCCCATTTAAATTCTACATATTCAATATTTTCAAGACGACTTTACACAATCAATATATTGATCAATATATGATTTATTGTCAATATTTCTGGTCATTTAGGGTCCGCTTAACTAATGTGTTCTAATGGGTGGGATGAATAAAGCTACTAAGATTAATTAAAGCATAGCAACCCTAATCATTGTCTTTGTACTAAGGTACTACAAAAGTTTTTTTATGGTGGTGGGGAGGGTAAATGTTTCGGATTTCAAGTGTGTGCATGCTGTAATTTTTCTAAATATCAACAAATGATTGGGCGACGGAGCTTTTTGTACATCTCTGGAAAAACATGATTTGCGGTGTTACCTGCCATTCAAAAACTACTTAACCGATTTCTTTCAAATTTTGCATACACATTCTACGTTAAAATACCATACCCCTACGTTGAGATTTTGCGATAATTTTTCATTTAAAGGGGTATTTACTCATAAAAGGCGTATTTTTTCGTGGAAAATAGTAATTTTATTTAAAATGAGTCAGTGGAGACCCGATTTTATCAGCGCCCGATTTTATCAGCCCCGAATCTACGATTTTGTCAGCTTTGGCCCGATTTTATTAGCTTTGTAAAATCGATAATAGGCTCTAGCAGACGAACCAAGTTGAATTTGAGTAAACCCTTTCTTGGGCATATATTTCTTATCTTAGAGATCCGAAAAATGCAAAAATAAAAATACAATTTTTTATTTTTTATTTTGTGCTGTCAGACTCCCTTAAGGGTAACTGAAAGTAAATAATCAGAAAAGGTTGCAAGGCTACATCTAAGGAACAAAGAAGAATATTTCAAGAGCTTCGGTTTATTAAAAAGACAGAAAAATATATGTCCCAATTTTATCAATGTCCCTGTTTTATCAGCTTAAAATTCGCCAAGAGGCTGATAAAACGGGTCTTTACTGCAATTGAACATTTATCTCGAAAACTCAACGTAGGGGTTAGGTATTTTTAACATAGAATGTGTATGCAAAGTTTGAATGAAATCGGTTAAGTAGTTTTGCAATGGCAGGTAACACCGCAAATCATGTTTTTTCCAGAGACGTTCTACAAAAAGCTTCGTCAACGAGTCGTTGATATTTTTGCCTAGAAAAAGTACAGCATGTTATTGAAATGATATACTATAATCAAATACAAATTTGTATTTGCTATTATGTACAAAAGTTTTGACCAATTCGCTTCACGCAAAGTTCTAAAAAAATCGCAAAAAAGCGTTTTTTTCACACTGAAACCCTTACCCCCTTTAAATCAACTTAAAGATAGCCAAATATGCACTCAAACTCATATTCATATAATTTTTGTGTGTTTCGGGGCCTCAACTGACATTTTCTCCCATGCCTCTAAAAAGTAATTTTTAAGGCCATACTGGTTAGAAACCGGATGATTTCGCATTTTTTCAAGTAGAATACTTCTAACGTTTCTATATTGAGGCCCCGTTTCAAGATCATCAGTCGAAATTTCACCTGATTTTTTCAATGTGAATTACCGGTTTACTGGTGTACAGAATATATAAAAAAAATATTTTTGCGCTATCTGATTGGAAATGTGCACAATTTTGCAACTAATTCCGTAGAATGTACGTTACTAAAAATAGCGAAAATAATGATTGTCGTGAAAGTAATTATCTGTGCAATGATTGGCCCGTACAATTCGACCAAGCAACGATGACAATGCATCCCAGGGATGCAAGGTCATATTTCTTAAAATCTGCGCGCAGCCTATGTAAAAATGTGTGCAAATTAAGGACTTAAATGAATGCTTTGCGTTTAAAGGGTACTAATAAACAAACAATTTGTGCAAATCTAGGTGTAGAAAGCGTACAAGTTGGTCTCGATACAAGAAGTGCTGACCTTTTTTTGGTTTTAGCTCGAGGCAAAATTTGAGCGCGAAGTCAAAGATTAAGAAATCTGTGCATTATAAAAGAAATCTTTGGAAATCTGTGCATTAAAACAAAAAAACTGCAAATTTGTGCAGTTTTAAAAATCTGTGCAGAACATTGAAAATCTATGAATCACTGATTAATCTGTACACCTAGCATCCCTGATACGTCCTATGACTGCCGCCAGGTACTGATAGCATTCCATTCCAATGATGCACTGGCATGCCAGTTTCATGCATACTCAGAAGATAAAATGATCACACATCACAGAATAAGCAGAATGCTCTTCTGTTGGAGCTGAATAAACGGATTTCAAGTGTATGCTGGCGATGGGGTGGTTTAGTGCGAGAGGACCGCGCTTTCTTGCACATTAAATCAAGAGTACTTATTCAAAAGGTCCTTTGGTGACATTGAGCTCGAACTGAAAAAAATGAGGCTGAAGTTTCATGGATCTAAAACAAATCCCTATTAGAGAACAAATATGTGTTTCGATGAAACAATTATGCCAATATAGTCTAAGGACTATGCTCTTTAGGTAAATAATATTAAAAACATGAAATGTTTAGTGCTAATGTAGTTTTTAAGCGCTTTAGAATGATGCGTCCTTTTGTAAATTATAGGACCTTTCACATAGGTCTTTTTTCGGGCTAAAGAATCATACGACGCTGCACATAAGGTTTTTTCAGCAAAGGTAGCTCTTCGAATATTGAATTTCGTCAAAGTTTTCGACAAAATGAGCACCGGAATACGAATGTTCTTCATTACTACACGCAGAAAAAAATGCTGTGAATTTAAAGAAAATTTGTATTAAAAACAAATAGTTTTTTGTTTGTTCTATGGCTTATGCAGATTTCTTGTTGAAACAACAATTATTTTTGTTAGTAACAAAACCAATTAATATTGTTGGCATTTTTGACAAGACCAGGCATCTAACTAAAAAAAGTTAATTCAACACAGATTTGGTGTTTAGTTCAAAGCAAATTTGCTAGTTTTGATAAAGTTAATTACTTAGAATCAAAAAAACAATACAGATAACATCAATAATAGGTTAAATATTTGAAAGCACAGTTTGGATTATTGAAATGGCTTGTCAAAACTATTCCAAACAATGAATATATTAGTTGAAATAAATACGATTTTTTTAAAATATTGGTAGGTATCTTATTTGATGTTCATTTCTTTGTTATTTTACAATGATTTTATTTAAACGATCGATGTTGCAGGTTCTAAAGCCCGTACCTGAAATTCCGAAGGTGTGTTCTGTAAGTCGTGTTGTTTGATCCAATCCTTATGAGAAATGGATGTCCTGCATATCTTCATATTTTACATCGATTCAGCAATTTGCACAGTGTAAAAATTATCAGGTTCAATATCTAGATGTTGTTTTATTCTGACCAAACTGTTTTTTCTCCGCTCAACAGTGTAAATAAAACAAATTTTGTTCGTTTTATAAGAAACGGAATCGAAAATAGCCTTTCCTTTGCCCGCCACTCAATAAACTTTAGCGTTGATTCAGTGGTAGAAGAAAATATAACGCATGCATTATTAAAATACTTACTTACCGAAATTTCCGAAATAATTAAGTACAGTAAACTTTGCTTCTGCTGCAGAAATCGGCTCCATTTCATGCGCGTCGATAAAACATTCTCCGCCAGAAGCAACTTTGCAGTGTCAAATGGAAAGCAACAATTTAATGAAGCATTGTTTTGAATCGACATAAAAATTGTTATTTTAAAAATTTAAGCAGTCGTACCGAAAAAGTGTTGTAATTGATATAAATGGTTTTATTTTTTATGACTAGCAATATATAAAATAAATTCAATAAAGTTCGTACAATTAAAAATAAACTTTTTTCTTTTCCTTTCCAAACATGACATATATTTGTTTCAAATAATTTTGTAGGTAGTATCAATATTTCTATTGCGTTTTGATATAAAGTTTTGGTTTTTCATTTTAACTATGACATATTCTTCTGCGTGTATGGTAAATAGTTGCACTGGATTTAACAGAAGTCTTGGGGGTAGGCGTAGCGTATTGGTAAATCGATTGCCTTGTACGCAGCGCACCTGGGTTCGAGTCCCGACCCCGCACATAGGGTTAGAAATTTTTCATAAGAGATTTTTCTAACCCGAAGAGGCGAATGACCTTAAGGTTAAAACCTCTATAATCGAAAAAAAAGAAGTCTTGCAGAAAAAAATGCGGGAAACTTTAGTTTATATTAACAAACCATTGGCTGGGAGTGGTTAAAACCAACGAATGGCATGTTACTTTAGAATAACTAAGCTTTCCAATTATCATTTAATTTATTATACTTTCTAAATTTAACTTCAAAAATAAGTCGCAGGAGCAGAAGAAAATAATTGATTTTATTTTGATGCTGCGGACTAGAGACGGGCGGGTACGGGTATTTTTACCCGATACCCGACCCGAACCCGTAGGAATCGGGGCGGGTTCGGGTTTTGTTATCACCGGGTACGGGTCGGGTCGGGTACATTCAAAAAATATTTATTCCGGGTACGGGTCGGGTCGGGTTTTTACGAAATATTTCGCATTTACCCGTATAAATATTTTTGAATGTTTGGGTGACCTTTTCCCGTCAACATCAAAAAGTGATAACTTATCCTCGTAGAAAAATATTAAAACAAGCGTTAAATTCTCATTTTGACATACAGTCGTCCTATAGGTCAGCGTGTATTGAATGAACGGGACTATCCATAGATTTTGAACTGGAAGTTGATAATCTAAATTTTGCTGTACCCTTAAACGGGGAAACAATGCTTTTTGTGAAGTTCCTCGAGCATTTTTTTATTAATGTTGTAAATTTCCTTCATCTTACCAACATTCAGAAAGAAAAACAAGTGTATGGGATGTATGTTTCTATCGACCTGTTTAAGGAAAATAGTCTAAATTAACACCAAACATAAAAATGTAGATTTTTTATGGTTTTATTGATAAAAACGTTAAGCGTTACTACAAAATTCCCTGGGCTTGGGTGATGAGCCTGATGGACGCGTACTCTTGCTTGGTCGATAAGAGTGGGAGATCCGAGCGAGTGCTGGTTCATTAATCTCTGAATCTCATGACTAATAATCATTCGATCGAGTGTTTTGGCGGACGGCTGATATGGATGTTTCTACTTTAAAATGGGGAACATACTGGTTCGGTTGTTCGAGGACTTATTTGATCTTGAGCATAGTGATCGAGTCAATCGATTCGGATCCATGGACTGTCATCTATAAGAGATGATCAGACTGAAGGTGTGTGTTTTTATCTCTTAAATCACTTTGTCGCTCTGGCTCGTGAAGATGGCGAGTAACACTCGTCTATAACGAATCAGATTCGCTGTTTTCAGAAACAGAGATGACAATCTCTTATGGATGGAACCTTCTCTTAAACATACTGTTCAGCCACTAGTTAATGCTCAACTAGATCAACTTAATAAACTGAAACACATAGTTTTTGAAGAAATCCAATCCACGTGAACCACATCGCCAAACACCTAAAAGTAGTTTAGATGCATGTAATATCTATTTCTTTATCGCTTTCGCAGGTTGATGGGATTGACAATATTGTAAACATCATCAAGCCACAATAGATTCAATAGAGTTATCTAAATATAAGGACCTTCGCTCTTTTTAGTTTCTATTTGCACCAAGTTCTACTACTACAGGTTAATTAGTTCTCAAGTTAATAATCCACCTATCATTATGACTACTAGGGATTTAATTTATATAAGAAATCCGCTTCAAGATGTTGATTACAATACGCCTCGATAGTGGTGTATTGAGGGGGCCGGGAGGGCTGATATGAGCCTTTTTTTTTGTTCTATACCTTTCCTCTATTTACCCTCTCATAGCCGACAATCAACCAGTAACAAATAGATAATTGAGAAAGGATGTGCTATGTGTGGTGGTTGGCTATTCAAGTATTGGTAGAGTTTGAAGTACTAATGTATGTCTTTCATGTGAAGATCATGAATTCAGTTGTGTCTTGTACCTATCTAATCTATTACGTCTCTCATATGTTGTCCTTTATTTCTTCTTTTCGAGTCTTATACTGCCATTCTACACCCGCCTTCAGCTGGGTCAGCAAAGATGGTGATAGTGAACGTCTTAACACTCACACATTCTCAAACGCGGTCTCAAGCGGGAACCTATAAAATTCCCTCGCGCACGCGATTACGAATCGATCACTTCCGGAAGTCTATCCTTCATCCTAGAAGCCTAGGTCCATGCCTTCAGCTGAACCAATTAAGAAAATACGCTCATACCTATTAGACAACATGGCGACATGACCGGAAACTCTAGTGATATGAGGTAACTCTCTCCCTGTCAGAATGTGATCCGTACACCGAAAACTAAAGATCAGAATGACGGTCCGCGAATATATGAATGGCCGTAGGGTTTCAAAATCGAATTTATACACACGAAGTCACATACACGCGAGCACACGCGACAAACACGTCAACATACCAACGCTTAAGTCCTTCGCGATCATCTACGTACACCTATGCCTGCGATCGCGTAAACTTGATAACACTCCGGCAATAGTGTGAACGTTTTAGTACTTACGAAGTTACAAACGCGATCTCAAACGCGAACCCGCTAACGCACGCGATCATGAATCGGTCACGTCCGGAAATCTTTAGCCTTCATTCTAGCAATTTAGGTCCATACATTCAGTTGGACTAATCAAAAAAATAAAGGTCATATCCACTAGACCACGCGTTCTACGGCGACATGATTGGGAACTCTTATGATATGGAAGAACCCACTTTCTTCTGGAATCTGAACCGTACACAAAAAATTAAGTATCAGATTCACGGTCCGCGCGCGGTCATTCTAGAACACACGCGAATATGCGAAATGAACTAGAATTTATCCGGGCGAAGTTACATACACGTTAGCACACGCGACATACATGCGATCGAACACGTTAACGTACAAATGCTTGAGCCATTCGCGATGATACACGCGATCGCGAGTCCCTACGCCCGCACATACCTGTACCGTACAATGAATATCACATTCAGAATCACGGCCCGCTACAATTGGCCTAAAGCAGTGTTTTAGTGGGCGACATTGCCTGTCTCGTCCGCAAATTGTAGTATGTGATTCTGACGGGGAGCCCTTCCGAGAATCTAGCTCTACAGCTCCAGTAGGACAACTCTCGAAAAAAAAAGTTTAGCGTTACTACAAAATTTATTGATACACAAGATTATTCCGATTAATCAAAAATAAGCAGATAAATTGTATCCCTTTTAAATTGTAAGATCACGTAATAAATTACAAAACAATCATGGATAGAAAGTGGGCGTGTTTAGAATGAAATTGATTTTTGTTTAGATGTTTTTGGAAGAATTTATCTTATCGAAAATTTACTGAAAGAAGCCCATATAAACTGAAATATACCCTGATTTTAATGTAAAATAGTTTCGTAAAAAATGTCCTCGCATGTCATGTCGCATGTCGCTCTATGTCAAATGTTGTTGCCGAGAGGAGTCTGGAACTGTGGCATTTCTGGTTTCGTGCACATGTAAAGATTTATGCCGAAAGATAAGCATTTCTGAACTCAATAAATTGATAGTCATTTTTAATGTAAAATCGTATACTGAATCCAGAATCCAAAAAGTCCAAAAATTTTACCGTAGAACAGTTTTCGACTTAGAGTGAAGAAATGAATTTCATCTTTAAAATAAAATGTAAGTTTGGTAAAGTACAAATATCTACGGTTAAAGTGCATCGACATGGAACATTATTATGTTAAAGTTAGGGTAATTGTATGTATTTTTGGTTGTCCGAGCATTCTGTTTTAATGCGACTAATAGCTCTGACCGTTTTTACGAGTTTGTTGAACTTTTTCTTATTTTTTCCTCGTTCCTCTAGAAAAATGAGTGCTTGGTCAAAATTTTGAGCAAGATAAAGCAATTTCAAAAATTATTTTTGAGGGAAACTGAAAGCTTGCTAACATCCAATGAAAATAAACACTTGTTTGTTTGAATCAGATGAAAATTGCGAAAGTTCTTTTTTTGTGAAATAGAAATTTTTTGAGTTTCTCAATTTATTGAACAGTCTCGAACTTTTCTAGGGCTCATAAAATATGAAGCGCTCAAAACTCTTTTAAAAAAAATGAATTTTGAGAGATTTTGAGCTGTGGTAATATTCACCAATAACAATAATTTTAGGCTCATTGAAGTGATAAGTGAACATTGAGAAACAAAAATATGCATAGTTAGCATACTTTCTTTTCCCGTTTATAAAAAAAATTCTGCGTGAATGATTGGTATACAATACTGCGTGTAATATTTATACGTGTTATACAGAAAATAACACTTTTATGAAACAAAATTCGTTGTAAACTCAACCCTCACACGTCATAAAGTTCATATCTTGAAAGTCAAGCTGCAGGACTATGTTTTGTGCAATGATAATACAAACTACATACGTCAAGTATTGTAAAACTAATTATTTGTAAAACTAATATTTTTTTCTTTCCTAGAACATCTAGTTGTTGGTACAAGACTCATTTTAGTTTTAACACCTGAAATGTGAAGTTCAAAATAGTTTGAAAAACTTAAAATATTTTGTAACTTACTCACGCACGTAACACTTCTGCAATATATTTTAATATAGAAGATTTGTGGATCAGTGCAGTGAAATCGATACGTCGTAAAAGCCTATGTGAATCCAGTATAATTTCAAATTACAAACTTCTAGCCGTTTTATTAAAACTGTTCTACTAAAAAAAATTTGAATTTCTTGATCGGATTCAGCACATTAATCTACATCGAAAATGGAGGTGATATATTGAAGTTCAGAATTTTATTATTATTTTGTTTACTAGTGTAATAATAGAAGATCCTTGGTCTAGTTCGCGGAAGGCGAAAGTTGGCGGAGTTTCTTTTTCTTTATTTGAATTTAGCTCATGACACTGTCTCATATTTTTTACCTCAAATTATATAAAATATGTTTTCATATATTGCATTTCATTTTGTTCTGTAAAATTAATGGATAACAGTTTTCGAACGTAATAAGCGAAATTTCTTTAAAAATTAAAATACCGCTATGTAGCCTTGGGCTCGCCTACTCCTTCGAATCAAGTAGATTAAATTTGATTAAAAATCGGGATCGGGTCGGGCACGGTTTTTAATTTTTTTTAATGCGGGTGCGGGTCGGGTTTGGGTCGGGTTCGGGTCGGGTACGGGTCGGATTCGGATTCTTTTTCATGCCCGGGTACGGGTCGGGTTCGGGTTTTGCATTTTTATAAAATCCGGGTACGGGTCGGGTTCGGGTAAGCTTACAAAAATAATATTCGGGTTCAGGTCGGGTCCGGGTACGAAAAATCTCATACCCGCCCATCTCTACTGCGGACGTTTTTACTAGGTACCTATGTGCAGTGGGAAAAACATAGAATGAAATGAATCTTGCGTCGTTTTTGCATGGCGCCTATGAACAGTTGCAGAGGTTTTGAAATGTTTCACGCATAGGGGAATTATGGTTAAAACCGACACCTTAAGCTTAACACTTTTTCTAAGTTGCCACAAAACCAATAAAATTATAATTTTTATGTAGAATTCTTCTTCAGAAAATTCTTAACAAGACTTAATTTTTTCAGCGCTTCAAAAATTTCATTAAAAATTATTGGTTGTAAAACTTGGAAAACAAAGTGTGGCGTGCGATCACATAGCAAATTGCGATTCAAACCGATACTCCGATGAACGCAAAAAAGGTAAAAATTTAGCTAAAATGTCTCTCAAACAACTTAAATTTGCAGTTCTAGGTCACCGACGGCCAACCAAACTTTCGTTGACTGCAGATATATCAGAAAAGTCGAGTTTTTATGTTATCTCGAAATTTTTTTTTTATGAAAATCGACTTTTTGGGACTTTGCCGATTTCGCACCTTTTTTCAGTTTTATATTAATGTAGCTGTTTTTTCTTTTACAAAATTTTAGAACTCGAATAATGATTTCTTTTCTTATATATAGTTGTCATGTCGCGTGTATAATAAAAATGTTATATATACAATGAATATAAACAACGCAAAAATTCTCGTGTTCATTATTGAGAAAGGCACAATTGCACCGCTAGGTGGATTAAAACAGGTTTTTATAAAAGCAATTAAAAATATTGAATTTCCCAAACTCGTCTTCAGTGCACCTAGTTGATCATAGGAAAGGCCGATAATAATAGATACTGCAAAATGTGGTGATTTGAAATGCTTTTGTTCGGTTAAAACCTTAAAATCTACCAACGAAATTTAACATCCAGGCGAATATGAACGCTGCTGTCGTATGTTTTGTTTATTTTTATGACAATCGGCGCACTAACGTAAATCCATTTCTTCTTCAAATGCTCTACATAAACGTACTAATAATAATGTGTCATCATGAAATGAATAAAAATTTGATTTCTAGGAAAAGTTGTGGGGTGTCGCTTTTACCCACAATGTCGTTTTTTCCCACAATTCCCCTAGGTCAATTTAAAAGGTCTCAAGTGCAAAATTTCAAAATATGATCATGAAAACTTTGCGACTTTTTATATAATGCTTGTTATTTTGATAAATATTGGGTATAATGAACCCTGGTTTTCGGTATTCGTTAGCTATGTTGTAATCTAATGCTGCGCTGCAAATAACTCAGTTTGTTTACATTTGTCACTAAGGACCATTTGAATCAGCACTCTTGAAATTATGTGTGGCATCAAGCGTGTTCAGATAAATTCACCACGGCGCGCGTTCCAGAGAGCACTGCGGTGTATAGGATAAGCAACCAATTTTGGACCGCAGTGAATACAGAATGTTCGCCATCATCATCACCGTGTGAGACATGCCGCTTTCAACATTCGTGTTTTCGGTAGTTTCGACGCTTTCCTTAGAAGAAGAAAATGAGTGTACTGTTGAGCACAGTGTTTTCCAAGATTTAGATAATGATGGTAGACTTTCAAATACAAAAAAGACTGCGACAGAATTAATTATGCATTGCCAAAATTTCAATAGGATGAAAAATCCAGCCAAAACGGCAGAAATTTATAAACGTTCGTCATTTTTGGTTATATTAGGAACTGAAACTAGCTGGGATGATAATGTAAAAAGTGAATAAAAGAAGTGAAGAAATTTTCGGCAGTGGTTTTAACGTATTCAGAGACGACCGAAATCTTCACGAATCTCAAAAGAAGTAGGGCGAGGGAGTTCTTGTGGGTGTTTCGGCCCAATTTAATTCAGAAATTCTATTCACAGTGAAGTCTAAGGAATTTGAACATGTGTTTAACTCACACATGTTCAAACATTGCCGGAGAAATGCACGTTTTTGCCTCTGTATGCTTCCCACCAGAGCATGCTAATATAACATCGTACGAAGCTTTTTTCCAAATTGCTGAGCAAATTTTATCTGAACTCCCAGCCGAGGTTAAAGTTCACATTTACGGAGACTTTAACCAACGAACGCAGATTTTATTCCGGACTCTGAAAACGAACATATTTTAATCCTAGTCGTGGGTGAAAACGAAACATTGCAGTATATTTTCGACAAAACTGCTAGCATAGGACTAAATGAAATAAATCATGTAAGAAATCGACAGAATTGCTATCTTGACCTTTTATTTACAAACGTTCAGGAAGACTTCTGTGTATCTGAATCTCTAACTCCTTTGTGGAAAAATGAAGCATTTCATACTGTCATTGAATTTTCCTTGTTTATCTATGAAATTCAAAAACCCAGCGATTGTGATTTTGCGGAAGTCTTTGACTATGACAATATCAGGCGGAAACTAAGTAGTGTCGACTGGCAAAATACCCTCAGAAATGAAGGAAATCGCCGTGGACGTATTTTACAAAATTAAACTCAAAAACGGAACAGCAGATCAAATCTTGTCCAAAAAATTTTTTCAACTACGTCAAAACTAAATTAAAATCAGATAATTTCCCATCAACAATGCACTTGGATGACAACGTACGTGGTAGCTCGGAAGAAATCTGCAACCTATTTGCAACATTCTTCCAAGAAATATATGCGACTTTTTCTGAACAAGACCGTGATCGCGATTATTTCGCTTTTCTTCCAGATTTTCCTATGTATATTAGTGTCAATCATGTCATAGTGGAAGACATTTTCAATGCTCTAAAACATTTAGATGCATCAAAAGGTTCTGGCCTTGATGGAATCCCACCATTATTTATGAAAAACCTAGCAACTGCCCCATGGTTCTGGCTGTTTAATATGTCTTTGCAATCTGGACAGTTTGCATGGAAAAAAAATTAGTGCCTATATATAAATCTGGCAAAAAATCTGACGTACGTAATTATCGTGGGGTAGCCATAATCTCCTGTATTTCGAAACTTCGATTCAATCATGAACGAAAAAATATTTCTTCAAATAAAAAAGCAGAGTTTCCAACCTCCAGCATGACTTCTTCAAAGGTCGTTCGACCTCAACAATCTTACTAGAATTTATTAATTATTCACTGATTGCAATGGATAATGGAAACTACGTGGAGGCACTTTATACAGACTTTAGTAAAGCATTTGATCGCATTGACATCCCAATGTTACTTTAAAATTCACAAAGATCGGCATTGAGCCTGATCTACTTACATGGTTAGAATCATATCTCTCCGAACGTCAGAAAATAATTAAATTTAAAGGAAAGCAATCTAATCCAATTAAAGTCACCTCAGGAGTTCCACAGGGCTCTCATTTAGGCCTTCTACTGTTTATTTTATACGTGATCGATATCTCCTTCATTCTCAAAAAACTGAAAATACTAATTTATGCGGAGGATATGAAACTTTATTTGGACATAAGAAATGCCGAGGATATTAATACATTTCAAAACGAAATACAAATTTTCCACATGTGGTGTCAAAAAAGCCTCTTACAATTGAACGTGAAAAAATGTAATTCAATAACCTTTAGTCGAAAACGACAAACACCGAATGTTGAGATTACCTTAGGAAATCAGACTGTAGTAAAATGTGAAAGAATTAGGGATTTAGGAGTTATATTAGATTCGAAATTAAATTTTATTGATCATTATAACACAATTATACACAAAGCTAACAACATGCTGAGTTTTATAAAACACTTTAGTTATCATTTTGAAGATCCTTATACAATAAAAACATTATATATTGCATATGTTAGGTCGATATTGGAATATTGTAGTATTATTTGGTGCCCTTTTTCAAGCAGACATGAAGAACGCATAGAATCGGTACAAAAACAGTTTTTATTATTTGCCCTTCGTAAATTAGGATGGACCGCATTCCCTCTGCCATCTTATGAAGCACGCTGCTTGCTTATCAATATTCAAACATTAAAGGAGCGTCGCGAATTTGCAATGCTATCATTCATTAATAATATCGTTTCGCATCGCATCAATTCAGCTGAAATTTTATCCAAATTGAACTTGTATGCACCTTTACGACAGCTACAAAATCGAACTATATTTTCAATAACTCCTTTTCGCACAAACTATGCAAAATATAGCCCCATAAATCGAATTATGTCTAATTACAATCACTATTGCGACTCAATTGATTTTACAATGTCTAAACTGAAACTAAAACAATATTTAATAAGCAAAAGAAATTCTAACGCGCAGGAGGATGATTCTGTAAAAGCCGAAATTGCTTCATATATGCTAAATTCACGAAATATACACATTAGTAATTAAGGAAATCTGTAGTCTACATCGATTGACAAAATAAATAAATAAATAAATAAATCACTATTCACGAAAACTGTCAATGGATGTTTTATACATTGACATAAACTCAAAAATGACATTTTTTCCAGGTTGAATTTTTCCCATTTCGGACTCTTCCACAATAATTTAGATAAAACATTACAAAGAAACCTTCTCAAACACGTAACATGCACAATACCAAATCAGCCAACTAATTGAATCAATAAAAAAATATAACAATTGTATATTTAAATCCAATTTGAAACCACCGGTTCCTCTCGGCTATCGTTGAAATATGAAACGTTTTCGGTGATATTTTTTCCCACTGGATTCTGTTTAATTTTAAACAATTAGAGATAAACTAATGATATTGAAACTTAATAGACAACCCAAGGAATGCCATTGTTGCATCAAACCAAACAAATAAGGAGAAACCTGGCAGTGCAAGAGGCATATACATTACCAGGGTCCAAACTATGTAGGGGTCCAAATTAGGTTGGTTACCCTACATTGAAGTGAGCGCTGGCATATCGTCGCTGTTGTGCTATCTTATGACAAACGCCGCCAAAATCTCTACAAAGTGGCGTTTACAGAATTTTACTGTTACTGAGATATAGCGAGTAACGTGCTGAGAAATTTCTAATTTTTTGCTTCAAATGACTGTGTCTGGGGGTTGGCTCAAATTATTTTTATGTATCAGATGTTTTTATATGTAAAACTATCTGATAAACACAATGGCATAATCATTTTCGAAACAAAAATGCACGAACTGTGAGAAAAATGCAATTTAAGTTTTAAATTGGTAATATAGCATATTTGGCAACACTGTAACCAAAAATAACTATTTTTTCTAGATTCCCTGACTCATTTCTTTCAAAATGCATCTCACCGATTGTTTATAGACCAAATGAAGCCAAAGATATGAATAAAAGTTAATAATTGATGATTTTTTTCTATGTTAAATTTTCCATGCACGATTATAACACGCCATACAAATTTTGTCATCAATACACACCTATGACACGTGTGAGACCGACTTTTGTTTACATTTTTAAAGAAAACTCGCAATGTAGTTAACCGATTCTCGTAATATTTGAGAGATTAATGCAGAATAGATAGAATTATCATTTGTCTTCTTTGAATTATTTATACCATTTATAAGTTTCAAGATATTCAATCTCAAATTTTAAAAATCGTTTTTCTCGAAATGTGCAAAATGGCGCTTGTCATAAGATAGCACAACAGCGACGATATGCTCTTTGGTTCGTTTCCCTCTAACAAGTGGTTGTGCAGGTGCGTTAGGCGATTTGATAAGCACGATGAGTGACAAAACCCCAAAAATCAATGTAATTGTTTTGCAAATATTTATTTTATTTTTCTCTTAGTTTGAATAAAGTTATCTCAAAATTTTACGACAATCGGATACCCACGCTTTTCTAAACATTCTCCCTTCAACTCCTTGCTCTCCCTTGAGTACTATAGCTCTTAATATTGAAAAATATACTTCACCTTTCAGTCCCTTGCTAATTTTTTTTTTATTTTGATTATAGAGGTTTTAACCTTAAGGTCATTCGCCTCTTCGGGTTAGAAAAATCTCTTATGAAAAATGCCGACACCATGCGAATCAGCGACACATGTGACCATATGACACAGACGCTGATACAGTCACAATAGTCTAACAAATAAAACACTCAGGCAGGCTATTGGTGAGGACCAAAAACAAAAAACTAGCTCATTCAATGAGTTTCAATGTCGCAAATGCTTAGTGTGCAAGTTTACGGCGACTTAACTTTTTGTCGGTTCTGATAGCATGAAGTAACAAGTTACTTTACGCTTGTCCGGACATACCGTAGACTTTCTCCCTTCAACTCCTTTCTCTCCCTTGAGTACTATGGCTCTTATTATTGAAAAATATACTTCACCTTCCAGTTCCTTGCTAATTTAATGCCGTAAAACAGTTGACAAATTGACGCAATAGGTCGTTAACAAAAAAAATGGTAAAAAATGATAGCTGAAAAGGACTCAGCGACCCGATATTATTAAAAAACCCAATTTTTAGCCACATAAACCAATTGTTACAATTTTGTCACAACATTGTATAAAGAGGTGCCACTGTGTGGCGATTAGGTGGTTTGCTGCGAGACAATCGCGCTCTCTTGCTCTTTAAATTATGTGTGGCATCCGGCGTATTTACATAAATTCACCAGGATGCGCATTTTAGAGTGTATATGGTCAAGGTTCCGAAAATGGCAACCACAGACGATTTTTTTTTTAAACTTTTGGGTCAAACTTTTTTTCGTATGTATATATCCTCTAATATAAAACAATATGGATCCCAAAATGCAATAGCTCAAAAAATCCATTCCTGTCATTTTTTTTAAAACTTGTTGATGCTTCTTGCATGACTTGAAAATGACTAAAAGCCCGTAAGGTAAAGGAAAAGGTAAATAAAATCCATAATTTCAACTTTTTGCATAGAACCACATTTTGCAACGTAGTCTAATTTAAATTTGCTGATATTGCTTGAAATTTTGAGATGAAAGTGGATTATTGCTTATTTCTAATTGTGAAGTAATGAAAAACAAATAACTTGTAACGTGACAGATCTAAAATTCGAAAAAGTTTTTTGGACCAAACCAACAGCTTGCAAATGTCTAACCTACTTTTTTCATACTATTTTGGGTCTACTTTTTGAAAAAGTATTCATTTTTTGAGAAAACAGTTGAGCTTACGTAAACGTGACAGATTTTTTCCAATTCCATCAAGATTGATTCAATTGCGTCACAAATGGTGACCATCTTTGATTCTGAGGAAACTTTTTAGTAATGTTTAGAAAGGGCGTATGAGATCGTGAATGCACTACTTTCAAATCGCCACTTGTACAGAAAAACGATATGATAGGGATTGTAGGGCATTAATTCTTTTGTGTGAATATTTTTTGGTGAAATTTTTTAAAAAGCCAAAAAATGTTGAAAAATGTAATTACAAAAAACAATGATTTTTTTGTACACGTAAGCCTAACATTTATTTAACATTTATTTATTTATCACGCACATCAACAGGCCGTACTCGGCCCCAATGATTGAAACTTAAACTAATTACATCTAAAAAACTGCAGGAATCGATTTCTCAATGATATTCGAGACAAATGAAAGTCGAACAAGTGCGACACACGATTGAAGAGGCGTTGTAGTCCCGTGATAGCGGCATTAGCTGTTTGAATAGTTCGTCGAAACGGCACTCTCAGAAGAACGTTTCCGCGTAACGTTCTGGACCTTGCTTGGATGTTAACTCGCTCTAGTAAATCTGGAGAATCGATGCGTCCTGACAGAAGATCAGAGATGAATAAGGCTCTTGCAGTTTCTCTACGACGCTGGAGAGTATCGAGCTGGATGAGTTGACACCGACTCTCGTAGCTTGGTAGACGAACAGGATCGCGCCAAGGCAGGCGTCGAAGAGCATACCGTATAAATTTTCGTTGAACGCCTTCAATTCGATCGCTGCTGTTCATGTAATTCGGGTTCCAGACCGCCGAACAATACTCCAGCGTAGAGCGCACTAAAGAGCAGTATAGGCTTTTGAGACAGTAAATGTCTGTAAAGGATTTAGCCGTACGGAAAATGAAGCCCAGGCTTCGCGATGCTTTACCAACAACATACGAAATGTGATTCTTAAATGTAAGTTTCGAATCTAACAGCACTCCAAGATCCTTAACGCAGCTCACCCGGGAAACAAGAGCTCCAGACAAGTTATATTCAAACTCAATGGGATCTTTTTTTCTGGTGAACGATATCACAGAACATTTCGCCGGATTCAGAATCATTCGGTTGTTTTCACACCATCTGCTGAAAGTGTCGAATTGCTGCTGCAAATATTGTGCGTCCGATCGGCTCCTAATTCTGTTGAAAATTTTTAGATCATCTGCATACGACAACCGTGGTCCTTTCAGCTGATAGTTTACATCGTTGAAATAGAGAGTGAATATTAATGATCCGAGATGACTTCCTGGCGGAATACCAGTCGTTGCGGAGAACAGCTTGGAGTATGCATCACCTATGTTCACACTGAGTTGACGGCCAACGAGATAGGATTGAAACCATCGCAGGAGTGATCCACTGAAGCCAAGTTTTTCCAATTTAGCGACTGCGATATCGTGATTGATTTTGTCGAAAGCTGCAGATAAGTCAGTATATATAACATCAGTTTGTTGATTCGCATCAAACCCTTCGGACACAAAAGAGGTTAGAGATAGTAGATTCGTCGACGTAGATCGATTCGGCATGAATCCGTGTTGGTCTTTAGAAATATATTCCTTACAGTGAAAAAACACTGACTCCACCACGACTAACTCAAAGAGCTTGGAAATGGCACAGAGCGCAGATATTCCTCGATAATTGTCAATGTTTCTCTTATCACCTTTTTTGTGGACAGGAAAGATGAAAGCTGCTTTCCACAATTGAGGAAAAATCGCGGTTGTCAGTGACATTTTGAATAGTTGACAGAGAGGTTCCACCAAACCAGATATACACTTTTTCAAAAACAAAGCAGGGACACCATCTGGCCCAGGAGATGACGATGCTTTAAGCTTGGATGCTGCTGATACAATATCCGAGTGCTCCACATGAATCTCACTCACTGACCGTTCGAGTTGGGCCACGCCGCTAGCTGCAACGTCAATCTGCTGCGAGGACAGAGTCTCACTGACGAACACACTCGCAAATTTAGAGGCGAAACAATTTGCATATGGCTTGTGAATCATGCCCAACTTCACCATTCAAGAACATTGTAGAAGGTAAGCCGGTTTCTTTCCGCTGCTCATTGACGTATCTCCAAAACGATTTAGGATCCGACTTAAGCTTACGTTGCATTTTTCGTTGGTAGTTTGAAAAACAAAAACTGTTCAGTTTTTTAAAATCGTTATTGAGCCTTACATAATAAGCTCTAAGTGACAAGGCACGGCGTTTGGTAAACTTTCGTAATGCTGCTCTTTTCGCAGTTTTTAGCTGACGTAGCTCGGCTGTCTGCCAGGGGGATTAATCACTTCGTTGATTACACTTTGGGACATGACGGTCGATAAGGTAGCTCATTATATGGCAGAACGTTTCAGCGGCGGAGTTCACATCATCCTTGCTTAGCACAGAATCCCAGTTAATACTTTGTAAAATATTCAAAATGCTGCTATAGTCGGCCCGCTTATAATTGTAACACACGGTGGGCGCGTGGCTCGAAAACTTCATAGGCGGTACGTCCTGGAGTGTAAGATATAGAGGCGGATGGTGGCGAACATACTTTACTAGCGGGGTGAGGGCGGTGGAAATATACGGCGATTGATCTCTGGCATTGACGAAGCATAGATCTAAAATCCGGTCGTTCTCGTTCGTGGTGCTGTTGATCTGCTGAAGTGTAGCCGTGCTATAGCCATCCAGAAGAGTGATGCTGCCAGGATGACCTAAAAATAGAAGAAACTGTAATTGCATTATGAAGAAACTATCAGTAAGAAAGCATTTTGAAGTAGAATACTTCTAACGTTTCAATATAGGGGTCCCGTTTCAAAGTTTCTGCTGAGATATTTTCCCAGTTTTGATATGCGAATAACTTCTGTTGTACTGATCGAAATCGCAATATTTTTGCCGTATCTGATCGGAAATATGTGCCCGTATACTGTATTTGATTCCGTAAAATGTACTATTATTATAAATAACAAAAATAATGTATTTTGTGAAAGTGATAATTATCAGCGCTGATTGGTTCGAACAATTCAACCAAGCAGCGAGCTTTGCTAGGACCGCTTCTTTGAATTCAATGAACCGCGACTCACATATAAAAGCAGCACATAAAAAAGCGTCAGCTTGCTTTCTGACCTCGTAGTAGGGGAAAGTGAGGCAATATCGCCATGTGGGGCGAGTTGAGCACCCCCGTTTTCCGAGAATCTATGAACAATTTTCGATTTTTTTGTTTGCAGGAATGCTCCGACAATCACCATTAGATGATGTAATACTTCTATTGCGACATAAAACAAATCATAAATCACAAAAAATATTTGTATTTACAAATCTGACAGGATGTCAAAGAACTGAAAATGTTATGAGATTCAAGCTATATGAAATAAGCATTCGCATGACGTATGTGTGTGGTAATTGAAAAATGCATATATCTCCGGAATATTTAACGTCTTTCTAACTATTTCAAACAAAGTCTTGTTAAATTAGGACTTTGTAGTTTCCACAAAAAATCTGCGAACATAGCTCTAGAGCATGGGGCAAAATGAGCACCACGCAAATCTCATATGAGTTTTGTGCATTAAATTCTGAAAAGTTATCCGTATGTAAACAGCTTATATCTGAAGCTACTACGAACGATGCATAATAACATTTGCTCGAGAAAGTAACTCGCAAATATATCATTTAAATAAAATGGAAATTTGAATCTAATAGTTCCGAAAATGAAATTTTTCCAGTGCGTTTAATAACTGCATGTGAAGAATATGTTGTATACTACCAATAGAGGGAAATTTGGGATTGTTTGTATGTTAAGCGTACTTCAGTAAATTTTTTATCGATATAGACGGGGATCTTGGTTTTAATGTTGTCGTATTTGATTTCGTGTTGCATGTCATTCATCATACAAAAGAATTCTGCTCCGACTAGGGTCTTGAACGTTATTAGTATTACGTTGTTTGTATGATGTAGTTGGAGGTGTGTAACTGCCGTAAGGTCAAGACACATGTTCACCTTTATCAACTGTTCCACCTCACGCACTGTAGGTCTTCTTCGAGTTTGCGTAAAATCGATCACGACAGTATTTTCCCTTAGTGGGCGCACTTTTTTTTTGTTCGCTCATTTTGCTCACCGTGGGGCAACGAGGCTTTTTCTGTTACTGCGTATAGAAGTAGCGAAGCGACGCGGGTAAAGCTTATTCGTTTGCTTTACTGTAAACGAGCGGTCTGTATTTTGCTTCTATTCTGTGCGAAATCAGGCGTTAAACTGTTTCACAAAATACATTATTTTTGTTATTTATGGTAATCGAACATTTGACGGAATAGAAGACAATATACGTGCACATATTTCCGATCAGATAGTGCAAAAATATAGCGATTTCGATCAGTACAACAGAAGTTATTCGCTTTTGAAAACTGGGAAAATATCTCAGCAGAAACTTTGAAACGGGACCCCTATATTGAAGCGTAAGAAGTATTCTACTTCAAAATTGAGGGTTTGCCTGGCCTGGTCCTTAATGTAATGAATACGTATATTGATTAAAATAGGGATAATCGAATTCTGTTATAAGATAGGGATGAAATAGCACAGTTGTAGGAAAAAGTATTTGTGAGTAAGGACTAATACTGCTAGTATCAATTAATAGTTGATTGATGTACTTCGGACTTAGGAGACAAAAAGGAGATTAGGAAAAGACAGAAGCGGATTCAATGCGAAATTTGCTAATATGACGTAGACTCGAAGGCGATGCTAGGATGATTTTCCATAGGACTAGATGACACGACGTTACACGCTCTAAACTTGTGCCAAATAGTATGTATGTATGTATGTGTGAATGTAAGCCCGTATGTATGCCTGAGACGGTAGGTATACAGTTAATGCACATAGGTTGCAGAAACAGGTTGTTGAGACAGCCCGGTTGCACATTGATAAATAATAATAATAATAATAATAATAACAATTTCATTATTAAGCATGATGATTTACATAAGTACAGTCGCATGAAAGGTATAAAGGCGGCTTAAAAATTTCATTAGCATGACTTATGAAAACCCTTAGGGCATGTTCAGGAGCGTTTTATTTTGTATTGGAGTTTCAAAGTAGAACTGGAACAGAAACATTCACATCCCCAGCAGAGCGTTTTGTTTTATAATTTCGAACAGTTTTGTTTTAAGATTTAAAACTGTTATACGACGCCGTTCTATTTGTTGCTGATTTTAAAACATGTTTAGAACTGTGTTTTAAATACATTCAAAGTTTTCAGCACAGACACTTAGACCCGATAGACTGGGGAAAAATTTGAATGCAGTAATTCTGAAGACATGGCGAGACATGAATTTTAAATTGAGTAGAACACCCTCTAAAACTGCTGCTGGGGACAGCAAGTGCTAGTTTTAAAATCTTCAGTTTTATATTATAGAACTGTCAAAATTATGAATCTAGAACTGAAACACTCCTGAACATGCCCTTAGTGACTCGATGGCCAATCTCCTCCGAGTCATAAGTCAAACTTCTGATTTTCATATGGGATACTTGTGGCGCCGAATCATAAGTGATTCTTATGGAATTCAATAGTTATTTCACCTCGTTGTAAAGTATTACTAGAGAGTATCCGTATAATGATATAAATGAAGTGTTAAACTTTATTTATTCATAACACCACGCATTCGAATGCTTTTCCTCTAGCTACGCGATGAAATTCCAAAAAGCATAAATTTGCATCACACATATTTATAAACACATAGTTAAACCTTATCACACACAATACATTTTTTTAATGAACTAGCGTTTTTAAAATGTGTTTTTCTCCATTTTATGGCAAGCAATATTTTTTAATAAAACTAGTCAGCGTCTGCTTGTGGGAGATTTCGGTGTCTACTTATTAACTTAGGAGCCATGCATAAATGACGTGGCATTTTGGGGGGTAGGGAGGGTATACCAAATTTGTGATGAAGTGTGACGAGGGGGAGGGTGGGGTCAGAAGCTGTGCGACGTAGCATTAAGTTTAAAACCCATTGTTTGGAGAAAACAATTTATTGATCCTTCATTCCCAAGAGAAATAAATTTAAATTTAAACAAATTACTTTTGATGCGGTTTTTCACGAGGTAAATTTTACGATTCGCGGAATTACAAAATTTCGCAAAAATACGAAAAGATTTTGTATGCGGATTTAACTTACAACATTAGTTAGCTAATGTTGCTAACTAGTAGACTTAGTTTGGAAGCTGAATTAAATTTTCACTTCGGATTCAACCAAACAAAATTTAGTAATTTAGATGAACGTATGCTTCTTAGAATCATTGGCAGCTGCACGATTGTAAACTGAGGGAACTTCTCTTCATGCTCCCCTTGACATATAAAATTCAAAACAAAACTATCAACACTATATTTGTCATGAAATGGGCTTATTTTGCACGCAATTTGCTGTTATAATGAAAATGTTGATAAAAGTCGTCAAACATTTTGAAAGGACATGTATTTAAAATAATTGAAAAACATATGTAATTTTTTTCATCCCCCGGGCGCTTTGCATGGGACGAGGGGGAGGGGGTAGGTAAATGCTATGTTATTTACGAGGGGGAGGCTAGAATTTTGTGACTAAGTGCTACGAGGGGGGAGGGAGGGGTCAAAAATCGCCGAAAAAAAACTACGGCATTTGTGAACGGTCGTCCCTTATTAAGTGTGTATAACTAAATTCTTTCGATTTTTACAGAAAACTTCTTTCTAAGTGAACCAGAGTTTTTTGATAAAACTCCCTTACATTTTGCATCGCATAAGGAAGTTTACGAGGAATCGGTCCGTAAATCGACCGTCATATTTCGTAAGGTGAAAAAATTGCAAGAACAAGGCAAGGATGGAGTTGACAACTATATGTAAGTCTGAAGATGAGTTTTGGCAAAATAAAGCATTAAATACTGTTTGCTTATAAACTGTAGGGCGCTTCTGGGAGGACTATTGGGATCTGGAATCATCCGGGAAGGAAATCCGTTAGCGGTACATTTTGTTATGTTCCTACCAGCTATTATGGGTCATGGTACACCTGAACAGCAAGCAGAATGGATTGGGCGGGCCTGGAATTGTAATATTATAGGCACCTATGCACAAACGGAACTAGGGCATGGTACATTTATCCGTGGTTTGGAGACTACTGCAACTTATGACGAAAAAACGAAAGAGATTGTGATCGAAAGCCCTACACTGTCGTCATACAAGTGGTGGCCAGGCGGATGTACGTGACTATGAGAATATTACTTGTAACCTTTCAATGAATGTTTGTTGTTTTAGTGGGTCATACAGCGAACTACTGTATAGTTATTGCTCAGTTGTACTCTAAAGGTCAATGCCATGGAATTCATCCGTTCATCGTTCAGTTGCGCGATGAAGAAACGCATATGCCTCTTCCTGGAATAACAATTGGAGAAATTGGCAACAAACTTGGAATGAATGGAGTTAATAACGGTTTTCTCGGATTCAAGAATGTACGAATCCCGCGTACGAACATGTTGATGAAAAATGCTCAACTACATGAAGATGGAACTTTCGTGAAGCCCCCCTCATCGGTATTGACCTATGGAACGATGATGTTTGTTCGGGTAGTAATTGTAAGGGATATGGCTAATTACCTTTCTAAAGCCGTAACAATCGCTACAAGATATTCTTGTGTTCGTCGACAAAGCGTTATCAATCCTGAGTAAGTGAAAATTTATTTTAGCCTAAAATAATCTCTTGTTGACGACATGCTTTATCTTATCATTTCACAGCCAACCAGAAGTGCAAATCATTGATCATGTTACGCAACAATATAAGTTATTCCCAGCTATCGCAAAGAGTATTATATTCAAACTCACGTCTGATAACTTATGGGATATGTATAATCAAGTGACCTCTGAGCTGGAGAAAGGGGACTTGGAGCGACTACCAGAATTGCACGCAATTGCCTGCTGCTTGAAAGCAGTATGCACGGCAGATGCAGCACAGGCAGTAGAAACATGTCGCTTGGCTTGCGGTGGCCACGGGTACATGACATGCGCCAACCTGTTCGGAACCTATGGTATGGTAACAGCTGCTTGTACATATGAAGGTGAAAACACGGTGCTTCTACTACAAACGGCAAGGTAATATTTTGTTGAGAGTAATCCAAAAGTCCCGCCATTTTTATTTCGAAGGTTGTTAAGGTTAAACTGGGAATAATCATATAATAGAAAACGGAAAAAGCAGTTTTCAGCAGCATTTTTCCAGTAGAACGGGGCAAGATGGCTATCCGGGGCGATATGGACAACCCTCTATTAACCATCCAAAATTATATTTTGCCTGAAAATGTATAGGGTAGGATGAGGCAAGATGCGCACCAAAATCTAAAACTCCACCAAAAATCTTTTCTATCGCTTATGAATGTCTTTGATGGTACACATCATAATTTGCGATGAAAATAAGCAGTCCAAATGATTTTCTTCAGGGTAGAACGGGGCAAGATGTCCCCTTGGAGTCTGATGAGAACCCCTCTAGTAAGTATTAAATTGATATTTTGTCTGAATATGAGTAAACATATCTTTGAACAAAGTCATGACAATAAAACTTCTGAAAAAGGCAAAAACTATCTTTAGAATTTCGATAAAATTAAAAAAAAATTGCACAACTATGTAATTTGTAACAAGATGGGGCCACAAAATAAGGTTAAAATCATCAATTTGCTTGCTTTTTCCATTTGAAAACAATTTATCCTTAGTATGCGAATCGTTTGATTATATTGCAGTTATTACGCATATTACGTAAACATCATACATTACTTTTCAAAAAACACTCTATCCGGAATAGAGCGAACGGGTTACACTAAAACCGCATATCAACTGATGTCATTGTCAAAACTGTTTGTTTTGATTCCGTAAGCTACTTCCGTAGCTAATTAGTAATATTTTGGCTAACGACGGTAGATATACGACAAAGTTTTAGACACTACAGAAAAAAACAGATTAAAATACTACAGGAATTTATATTTACTCTGTACTCAAGCATTCGATTCTGCATGAAATTTCAGTCAGCTGGAAATTTAATGAATTTGAGAGGCGGTGAATGTGAAGGTTGGTTTCGGTAATTACAAACAGAAATAAGTAATTGATTTTGAAATGTGGCAGAACTGATTCGAACAGTCCATTGGCAAAGACGTTTGTAAATTTGGTGAAAATATGAAAACATTCAGGCTTACAATAAGTGAACTAAAGCATATAATATGTTGTATATGTATTGTACTCGTTACAACTATAAAACCTCATTTATGATAATAATTTTAATTAACACATGGTAACCTAAATATTAAAAAAATAGAACTGACGACGTTCTAAACAACAGTTACGATTCGCTATTCAACAGAAGTTGTCGCGTACTAAATGATAGATACCGCAATGTGCTGACTGCAAGTTTGAACATGCCCCCCCTGGTCAAGTTCGCGTGGGCTGTGGCTAGTGCGTTATCGTGGGCATCATCGAAATGCGCCGTTTGTTGAAATTTGGCACAGATATTTTCAAAAGTATGTACTTTCAGAATATTCAATAAAGTTTTTTCGATTTTTTGAGCTCCAACTAACCCAACTTTGTATATAAGTTAAAATAACAGAAAATTGTACCAAGTACCTACGCAAGATATAATTTAGAAATCTTTATGTTATGTGTTTCTGATCAGATATGGCTCCAGTAGGACAACTCACGAAAAAACAAATTGCAAAATAATTTTTCTTTTAGCCGAAATGCTACCTACATTTATCCAACTATTTTCACAAATGCAAACATAAATCTTTTATGAATAATTCGTAGTAGAAGATTGGAATATGGAGTTATATACGGCAAGTATTTGTAAAACTTTCATAAAGTCATAATGAAATTCCCTTTCTCCCATTTTTGTCATAGTTCACTAGTACTTATTAGAGGGGCAATTTTATACCTTTCAGTCGATCAATAATATTTTCAACACCAAGCTAATTTTTTAAACTTGACGAGTTGTTGACATAAGTGAACTTTTATGAATATAAGTTCAAACATTGACAATCTACCGTTGTTTATGGTAGTTATTCCCCGAATGGAAGCCCTGTTCGCAACTTCCTACCTTTAAAACATCCGTGATTTTTTTTTTCGAATGCATAACACGGAATTTGAAATTTATAGGGTAACCAACCAATTTTGGACTACTAGAGGAAGTGAAATTACGATAACGTCAATAATATTTGCTTGCCTATGTTTTTAATGCAATACATGCACGAGTCTGCTCCAAAATCACTGTTCTTGAAAGAAAACTGTCAATGCATGTTTTATACATTGACATAAATTCAAAAATGACATTTCTTTCCAGCATAAATTTTTCACATTTCTGACCCTTCCACAATAATTTAAATAAAACATTACAGAGAAACCTTTTCAAACATTTAAGCATCATTCTATAAGTGTGCAAAATTTCATTCAATTATTTAAAATAGTTTTTGAGAAATAAGAAATTGAAAAAATTACAATTTAATTGTTTTCAAAAGTTTAAAAACCTATAATTTAAACAAAAAAGTTATTTCAACAAAATATGTAGACCAAAAGTTACACTCCATGTCCCCTACAAAAAATTTTTTTTCATGAAAATCAGTGATTTTGTGGAAACTTCAAGGCCCAGTTGACGTGGTTTGACTCAGCGTTAATCCAGCGCTAGCTTAGTCCGTTAACTAAGTGTCGGATTCTGATGAGACGAAAATTGTTTAAAACCAACTTTGCTCTTCACGCGCAAAGTTGGTTTTAAACAATTTTCTCCTTAGTGGAGGAAAAATAGTTTTTACCAAAATTGTTCTCTACTAAGGAGGAATATAGCATAGTGCATCTTGCATTGGCCTGCTTAGCAAACCAAATGTTTCGATGTCATTAGTTCTTTTCTTGCGGGTCATCACGATTGACTAGGTGTTTGCTCAAGAACACAAATTGTGTCTCCGTTTTTTGGAGAAGTTTTTTTGTTGCGTTCATTTTCCACTACGACCAGTGTTTTGATCTATTGTGACAGGCCTCTTTTTGTTGTATGCCACATCAGGGTGTTGTATCACTATTAATCTGAGCGATTCCCACTTGCTGGCTATAGGCATGGTCCCAGTAAGGTATTATAGAACGGATAAAGTTTATCGCCTTACTGGGTGCAGTTGTTTATACATATAAAGTTGCATTACCCCCTTATCGAAGAATTTACTCCTTTTGTGTAAAAGTGTTATACAGTTACGCAGTAAATGTTCTGAGTTCTTCCTATCTAGGTTACAGAAGCGCAGGTATCGTCTTCTATTTTGCCAAGCTACATAAGGTAATATTTACTGGGGCAGTGCCCTGCTACTAAACCACTGAAAGGACTTAAATCCTTCTTAGACATACTAAGCAGTCATTGAGTTATTATTTTAATCTTTTGAATTGTCGGGCAGTAGTATTATTCTTCTAAATGTAATCTATAATTGAATTTTCCCTGTTCTTCAATTTCATTTTTTATGTTGCCTTCAATTCCGCAGTACCTAGGTACACAGAAAAGATTTACCGTGCTTTTTAGCCACCTGTTGTAGCAATTGAATGCATTCCCAAACCAATTTAGAGGCACACGTAACTGACTTCAATGCTTTAAGGGCCAGAATAGAAGACGCATATATTGGTATGTCTGTAGTTATGTTGTAAACAAATCGTGGCACATTCAATAATTGCCTGTATTTCCGCTTGAAATACAGTTGCCTTATTTACCCATAGATATTGATACGTTAACACCAGGACCAGTTATCCCAGCACCAATTTTGTTACTCAGTTTAGATCCATCAGTGTAGAAAACTATTGATCCTGGTTTAACAGTAGGTCCTGCTGTTTCCCATTCAGTTCGACTTGGTTCCGACACGTTGAACAGGCGTTCAAAGTTATATTTCCTATTCATCCAGTAAGTTTGATTTAATAACGGATTGATTTCGAACTCTTTTAGAATACTAAGATGGCCCCTAAGGTCTCCATCAAAGAACTGTTTAGTTCTTTTCAGTCTTAGTGCGCTTTTTTCTTTTTCCATTTGCACAAATAAATAGGTAATAAACTCAGCATTGCATCTAGTGCTTTAGACGGCGCACAGAGGAGTAACTAGAACAAATTCCTGGCCAATAACTAAAATATTTTTTGCGATTTTTGTTTAGTTATATTTTTTACGTATCCAAAAGTCTACTGTATAACATACTCCTAGTATGTCCAAAATTTTTAATTTTTTTTTGCATGGATGCAAAATGGTGATATTTAAAGGGGTATTTTAATCATTTTCGGTTATATATCCAGCAATATCGCTTTCTAGTGATGATGACTGTTTTAAATAAGACAATATTATCCCAACGGTTTTGAACACAACCATTTGTATAACTTCAGCTTAAAACTAACTGGAAATAGTAGTGTTACTGTGCATTGCACCCTTGTATTAAAATATATGTTTTTATGCCAAACTTGAATGATTAAAAAGTTATATTAAACCGCGAGATCCGGCAAAGTTGCTGAAGATATCCAAAAAACATTCGAACTTTTCCGATCTTGTCCGATCCACAAATTCCAAGCGATTTGAAAATATTGAAATTTTTACTAATTTGAGGTAAACCGAAATGCTGTAGGGCCAAATATTATGTATGCATACGTGCACAGGCGTCCGTTCCCCTCTCCCTTTTCCACTGATCATCTGTTTATGCAACTGGAAAAACAAATATATTCGCAAAGACCTCCTCGAAATTACTAGTATTCGAAAGGATATAGAAAATTGACCTCTGCACTGGTAGGTGGATAGATGCCAAATTGTTCCAAAAACTAGTTATTGTCTATTTATAGTTCATATTAAGGCATAATAACAGCAATAGCAGCAGTAAATAATTTTGGCCAAGATTCGATCCCAGTTACTCCTCTGTGCGGCGTACTACGAATTGATCCTGTGATAGAAATCGTAACGAGGGGACGGGCATAGCGTAGTTGGTAAATCGATAGCCTTGTACGCGACTCACCTGGGTTCGATTTCCACCTCCACACATAGGGTTAGAGATTTTTCCAAAGAGATTTCTTTCTAGTCTAGTCTACACATACACAGCCAATACATGTAGGGATCCTGGAAAATTGCAGACGTTCGTCCACAATTTTTCTTGTCATTATCAATGTTTGTGGCACATATTGAATATGACACGAGCATTAAAGCGGCCAGGCCAACTGTGCAGCGTACAAAATAAAGATGATTCAAAATTATACGGCAATCAGATTATTCATTCAATGAATAATTTAATCAACGGATTACTTTAAACCTTGAATAAGGAAGAAATCTGGACAAACGTACACAACCGTTTCAATTTGATGGGGTTTTTATAAATCGTTGGGAGTGACTTTGCTAAGTGGGTTAATGTCACTCCTTTGGTCCTAGGTTCCTGGGATGAGACAGAAGTATTTAGCCCTGCCCTGGATAATGAGCCCGGGTTATAGCGCCCTTACTCGCTCTCTGAAACAATAGAGAAAATTGGCGAAATCGGCTAATTAGTAGTAATATAAACAAAAAACGCATACAAAATACAAACCAACAGACAACTCACCTTCGACAAAAATCCATCCATTCTATGTCCTAAAAGGCAGTACAGGATCATGAAAACAGAAACCTTCCGCGTTCGTTGAGCGTTGACGGAAAACACAAATAACTGTACCGTATATTTCACAATAGGCCAAACCGATACTAAAAGTCGACTGAGAAGTCATTGCTATTTCTATTTGGACAGAATAATTCCAAAAAATTCTTTCAAAAAACTCGCGACATGGAACAATTACCCCAAAACCTCATGTGGGTCCGACCATACAACACTCATGAAAAATAAAATAGCTAAACGCAGCTCAAAACAACATGTCAAAATATGTCGTTTTGAAAATGTATCAAAAAATAACAAAAACAAAGAATTTCCAACTTGTCTTCTAGAAAATAATTGGAATTCCCTCACCCGATGAGTTCCGTGATGATCTCGACCGCTACTGTGCATGAAAAGCAACTTCCGGATCCTCGAAAACTCATCTTCCTACCACGCTCCATCTTTACAATAACACACTCGGGTGATCGCTGGTCCAGAGATCCAAGGTTCAACTGCCTCAACCACTTTCCGTGTACTGAACACAGTGCCTGGATCGCTTCGAGGCACACTGCACTCATGTTGCTTATTACAATCTACATCACTATCGACATCCACCTTCCGGAGATCTACTCGTATTTTCCAATTTCTAGAGTAGTGGTTTCTACTGTGAAATGTAGCCCCCAGCTAGTCCACAAAAAATATTTTTTAACGCTTTATGAACAACTTTTTTATGTGTGAACCAATTCTGCTCATATTTGGCATAAACAATACGTACACAATAACGATAAATCTGTGCTGGTATGATGCAAATCCATCGAATATTAGAGGAGTCATAATTCGTCAAAGTTGAAAAATTGATAAAAATGCGCAAAGATACCCCGCACGACGGTAGCGTTGATATGCTTACTAACTTTTCTTTTACTGGTCGAAGTAGTTGGAATATGGTTTATTTTCACTCATGAAAGGGGAAATTCCAGACCTTCCATCGGTAGCATTTACAAATTTATTCTGCAAACACGGAACTGCGTTCAGATTTGACCACGAAATACTAGCGCTTTCGTTTCCATGTGTATTTGCTATTGGGGAGTAGGGTTCGCAGTACCGACCCTTTTTGGCGAGAACCGGTACTACGGTACTGAAGCCCTCAGTACCGGTAGTACCGGTAAAGTACCGGTACTAGAATATTTTTTTAAAAAAATCGAAAAAAGCTTCAAAGTGAAGTTGAATGCTCAAACTGATGACCTTATTTTCAGATAATTGATTTGTGCTGATTAAAAAACATGTTTATTGCTTTTAATTTTCTTGCATGACTCATTTCAGAAGATATTTTTTGTATGCGACACCTTCTTTTATTTCGAAATCTAGGCCACTTTGAAATCGATAACTGCTAAGCGGTGCAACTTTCGTCGACTTCAACAGATGGTAAATGTAAGAAACCCCATTAACAACAGTAAATCAAAGCGAGAACACCAGTAAATCCGAACAGGTTGCTCGCATTTCCACTCTTGCTTTTCTGTAAATTGGTTTCGACCTTTATGTCGTTTGCCTACTATTCTCTAATGCATACCAACGCTCCTTGCTTTCCTGTAAACTATGGAGTTTTGCAGAATTTTCCGATCACCAATAATTACAAATCGCCCAATTTTAACCAGTTCACCAACTCTAAAATTGTTAGCTACTAAATCGCTGTTCGTTCTTTTATGGATAAAGGTTTAAGAACAAACCAAATACAGACATGACTTAGACCATAGTCTTATAACGCGCCACCTAATGAATAATGGAAGCAAATCAGAATGTCGCGAATAAAAAAATCAAAGCAAATTTTTACGTCTCTTACGCTATATGTGAGTATTTTGAAATTTAGTACAAGATTGTTAAAATTTAATTTCGACAAAATAGTGCAGGAATTTAAACATACCGTTCAGTACAACGCGAGCTAGTTAACTTTTAGAATTATAGGTGGTGTTAGCTCAACGATTTATCCAGAAGGTAACTAATATAATTAAAAGTCATCTTGCCGACCGATATTTTGATACAGGTCTCCCTAGAGAGTTCACATATTTTTCATAAAAAATTGTATGGTACCGAAAATACCGGTACTGGCTTTTGTTCAGTACCGGTATTACGGTACCAAAAATGGGTCGGTATTCCCGGGATTTTCGGTACCGGTATTACCGGTACCACAACCCTATTGGGGAGGTGTCTGAACGGACGATCACAATAATGTGGTCCAACTAGGGATCACACAGAACCAAAATAGAAGCAATTGACGACTAAATAAAACATATGCACTTATCTTATGTAATTTTGCGTCGATTGAAGAACCGTCCTCACAACTTGCTCATAGACAGCACCGTTTACACAGCTTCCAAAAAGACACTCCAGCACCGAAAATGTCAATCGTCATCCTCGAAACAATCAAATAACTACGAATTGTGGAGACTGCTTTCAATTACACACATTTTCACTCCACTTGAAAAATTTTTATATCGAATTAAAGAAATAGTAGCAAAAATAACAGGATAAAAATTTTCACGTCTGTTCTAAGCAAGGCCTACTGCTCGAATCTTTTCCAAAGAGATTTCTCTAACCCGAAAAGAGGCGAATGACCCTAAGTTTAAAACCTCTATGATAAAAAAACTCGTGGCAAATCTTTGCAATTTTTCTAGTTTTTTTCTGTGCGGCCACCAAACTAAACTCACGTATGTTATTCTAGGTCTTACTATAGCCATATAAATCCAATGAATCATTTTAGGTTTCATCCCCCATTTCTTCCCAAAGGTTTCTATAAGGAACTAGTAGCCTTACTTATAATTTGATCCATATGTAAATTCCAATTGAGCTTACTATCAATGATCACTCTAGATATTTTACCTTCAATCAAAGGGCTTATTTTGTTCGTTCTAAATACAGATCAGGTATTTTAAATTTTCTTTTACGTGTAAATGGAATAATCGTGGTCTTATGAGGGTTTATGGATAGCCCCCCACCTGTGCACCACGCTGCAATTAAATTCAGAGCATATTGCAATCTATCTCTAATAATTTGTTCATATTTCCCATGAACAATAATTACTATGTCGTCCGCAAAACCAATTATTTCAAATCCGTTTGCCTCCAGTAGCGATAATAGCCCATTAACTATCAATGGCCACCACAGAGGTGTGAGTACCCTTCCTTGTGGACAACCTTTCACAGTCCTTGCCGTGAGTGTTGATCTTCCATGGCTGCATATTACTTCTCTTTTATTTAAAGTTTCGGAAATCCAATCCATAATAGTTCTGTCAAAATTACGTTGAATCATAACATTCTTCATTGAATCGTGGGATGCATTGTCAAATACTCCTTGAATATCTAAGATCGCAGCTAACATTGTTTCTTTAGAGTCAAGTGATTTTTCAATTTTTGTTACGAGAGTATGGAGTGCTGTTATAGTCGATCTTTCATGCTGGTACAGGGGCGCCAACTGGATGTGTCCTATTTCAACATTGTATAACTTCGCCATTTTCCAGCCGATTTTGACAGATAATCACAATTCTGAAACGTCATGTAGTGCCATTTTAGCTAGAGTTTAGAGTCGGTTTACACTAAAAGAACGCGCTGAAATCATAGCGCTTTACATTGAAAACGATCGTTCAATAGTGAAAACTGTGCGTGCTTATCGTAAAAAATATGGCAGGCATTCGCCGCCTACAAACAAGACAATTCGTAATTTAATGAGGAATTTCTTTGAGTACGTCATGTCATGCAAAATGGCCGCAAAAGAGCTGCTTTTTGTGTATCAAATGGGGGTGGTCATTTAATCAACGTTGTATTCTAAACCTGGTTTATAATAATTGGCATAAAATATCCTAAAAATCTTCTTACTTGTGAAAATCTGCTGAAGAAATGGCGGAGTTGTTCAGTGAAAGGATACATCCAGCTGGCGCACCTTGTATGCAAATTGATATTTACTTAATGGTACCGATTTTAAGTAATTTGAATTAATGTAGTCGTCAATCAGCTAATTGGTTTAAAAGATTTCGGACTCGTTTTTTTCTTCTTGTTAGCTTTAGGGATAAAAATAACACGAATTTGTCTCCAAGTTTTTTTTATAAGTTTAGAGTAAAACTCCTTTCAAATGGGAATGATTAGGTAGAGGGATTCCATGAGAAACCGGCCGACCACAAAATATGACCATCGTCGATTCGAACGAAACTTTGAAGTTGAGTTCGGTTTATGAATCTCCTTGATTTTTTCTGACAATTGCAATGTTTTGATACAAGAACAATTTTTTAAATGGGCGTAGACATTTCTGCGAGCAATAATTTCAAAATTTGTTCAATTACTGTATTTTATACAGCAAAACTTTTTGAGAAAGAGCTACAGTGAATAAATATTTCTGTTCGAAAAAAATATACACTGAAAAAAAATTCGTGTCATTTTGCATATAAACACAAATTTGTGTTAAAAATTTTAGATTTTAGAATTTAGTTTAGAATCATATTCAAAAATAAAATTGTATTTTTGACTGCAAACAGTACGAATTATAAAAATATGTCAAAAGTTGTTGGGAAAACTTTATTGAAGGCTTCTCTATGATTCAAATACACTGAAAAAGTTTCTTTTACGTCTTTAAAACGATAAACATTAGATTAATGACATGTTATGATGGGGTAACAAGAATAACTTTTAAAAAGGGCATAATCACACAAATTAACTGTTTATGTTGGAACAAAATTCCAAACATCTTGAAAACTATCTACACTGCTGATCAATAAAATAGGTGTGTTATAGATTATTTTGTTTTTCTCTCAATTACACATACCAAGTTACAGCAGTCTCAATCACACCTACCGCACACACAAGCCATGGTATCTGTCAAGTTACTAGTGGGTTGTTGGCGCTGATTATATTTGCAATCTTTGTCAAGATGTAAAACAAGACTGCCGCAGGCTTTTTTGTGTGGTCAATATAATAGGTGTGTGAAATATATTAACGGGTTATTACTTTACTCAATACCATTATATGTTTAATTTGGTAAAGTTTGTATTCTGCGTGCTAATAAATGTATTTAAATGTTGAATAAGTCAAAGATTTGTTATAGAATGGGTCGAGCATCTCACTGTACTCAAGTGGAACGAGTTTTGCTAAGAAATTTTGTTAAAGAAGATAAGATGTGCAAATAAAATACACTTTGGCATTCCGAAAACTTCTTTACAAATGCCTTAAAACCTCTGAAAAAAGAAATGCACAAAAAACCAAGAAAACATCTACAGCAGCTGACCATTGTATGGCATTATTAGCGAAATCTAATCCATTCGCGTCATCCAGGACTATTAGAACACAAATTGGAAATGTGGTAAGTCCGAGAACAGTTTGCCATAGGCTGTAAAACTCCAATCTTTCAGAAAGAATTGTTAAAAAGGTTCCACTATTGCGAAGCAAAAGACTTTGCAGAAATATGCAATTTACTTTTCAACACCGTTAATTGGCCTGGTTCAGAAGGAATCAAAAAATGGCGACATATCCTTCGGAGGAACGAATCAAAGATAAACCTGTTTTCCTCCGATGCACAACGAAACGTTAGACGTTCAAAGTGCAAAAAGTTTGATCTGCGACACACGCAAAATATGGTAAAGCACGGAGGCGAGAACAATGAGGTTTAGGGCAACTTTTCGTGGAATGGCGCAGGTCCTATTTTTCGCAACACCACTATATCCGTTATCCGGTCAAAATTTCAGAAATTAGGGTCGTTTGTAGCAAGCAGCTTAAAAGGAATGGCACACTATGCCAACGGAAACTTATCAGCGTTTGAATGACTCAATGCCTAGGTGAATGGATAAAATTTGGTTGAATAAGGAAGGTTACACAGGTTACTAGTTGTTAAAAATATTAAAGTCGTAAAATCATTGGATTTGAAAAATTTTAATGCAATGGATTACAATACACCTATTTCATTGACCAGGTGCTTTTTTGGATTTCACGGAAAAGAGAGAGTTCCGGTAAAGCATAACAATTAATTTACAAATAAAAGTGTTCTTTTTCATATTTACGACTGTGTCTAACTATAAAATATTGGAATAAAAAAATATTTTTAGAGAAAACTCAAAATTTCATGTTTTTTTTTATCTCACACCTATTTTATTGGCCAGCAGTGTATCTATCTATTTTGGAAAAATTTTGTTAAATGCATTTTGATTTTAAACGATTTTTAGGATTATCTTCTGTAAAAAAATTACAGTTTTGTATATCAATCAGTATGGAATTTAAAAACATGTATAAAGTTATTGTTAGAAAAACTTTTTAACGAGAAGTTCTCCATCATTCAATCACATTCAAAATGTTACTTTTCTCTTTAGATTTTTACTAACGAAATATAAAAAAATAAAAAATGGGGTTCTTGAAATTTAAATTTTTACCACAAATTTTTGTTTTTATGAAAAATGACGAAACATTTTTTCAGTGTATATTTTTTCATACAGAAATATTCATTCCATGTAACTCGTTCTCAGAAAGTTTCGCTGTGTAAATTACAGTAATCGAACAAAAAAAATTGAAATTAAAGCACGTAGAAATGTCTACACCCTAATAAAAAATTGTTCTTGAGTCAAAATAATCTTACTGTTAGTGGAAAATGTTTAATCTCCCATGCCGGTGAAATATGTAAAGTTTCATTGAAATCTAAGATGATCGGTCACGATTTTAAAGATTTTCGGAAGGATCTTCGTGGAATTCCTCTAAACTATTCTAGCTAAATAAGTAATCTACGAAAAAGTTTTGAGTGATCATAGTCACTCCGATTTACGGTACACCACTGTTCTTTTGGTTGCTTAATGTTAAACACGTTTAGACTTGTTTTGGATGCATAGGGAGTATTCAGCACAGACACTCATATTTCATAGACCGATGAAAATAATGAGTCCAGTAACGTGTTAACGACATGACGTGATATTTTAAGCTAAAGAGAATATCCGCCAAAACCTGCTGCTGAAGAGAGAAAGTTCTAGTTTTGAAATTTTGTTCTTTTATGTTATATAACTGTCACAATTATGAACCACAGAAGTTCTTAACGTGTTTCAAATGAAGCAACAAAGAAAACGGCAGCGTTTACCAGTTTTAAAGTTTAAATTAATAAAACTAAACGCTTTGTAATTGTTTCCGTTCCAGTTTTAATTTGAACCTTCTATATAAAATACTACACTACTTAATATGCCCTAAGGAATTTGAACGATATAAAGTACTAATGATTGCGAACTTGTGATAAAAATCAATCGATGTTTTCTTTTAGTCAGATGGCATTACTTTAAGGTTGGGCTACTGTCGTTACAGTTAAAACCTAGAAAATCCAACCAGCGACAATCGTTTGTTCTCTTGTTTAGCGCTAATCCATGATGTCGGAAGCAGTGCGCTTTATAGCGCATCATTGTACGAATACAGCGCACTACTTCCGACGCGATTCCATTGTTTAGAACCAGAGAAAATACGATTGTCGCTTGTTGGATTTTCCAGTTTTCAACTGCAACCAGAATATCATTTTCATTTCCGATGGGTGGAAGATAACATAAACACGCGCGTGGAAAAAAACGATTTTGAATCATCTGACCGAGGCTCGTTCGTGATTGGTTCCCGCTAATTTCATGCACCGAGCAAATCTTGGACAGTTTTTGTTACAAGCTCTTCTTTCTCGATGAAAGTGAACTGATTTTATTCGTGGATTAATTTGTGCAGCAACGTGCTAGTAACCAGAACCAATTGGAACAAAATTCTCCCACCCGGAGAATATTTTCTTTGGCAAGCAAATTAGCCCTTATCAGCGCTATAAAACTACTCAAAATAAATAAATTTGAAAATTTTTTCCTTCGCAAACTATTATTTTGATTTCCTATGGGTGGAAAAATGCATACATATGGAAAAAACCCGATTATAAAACTTCCGACCGAAGCTCGTTTCTGATTGATTCCCGCTAATTTCATGTACCGAACCGCCAATCTTCAAGAATTATTGATTGGAATGGTCGGTTTCTATTAGTTAACCTTGTTGTATGGACTACATTTCAATACCGGCAGAGAAGGTGATTATCAACCCTCCGGCACTCGCGCGAATGGCTCCCCGAATGAGCTGCCGCTGATGCTGAAAGAAGATTGTTGGAGGGTTAAGATTCTGCCGGCTCCGTGAATTGACTGTAACAATTAGTTTGTAACGAGGGCCAATTGGAACAAAAATCTTAGACCTTTTCTTTGGAAAACTAATCAGCGCTACCAAACAGTAAACCAAGAATTAAACCCCTTGAGGAATCAAACACTCTGTATGTAGAGTTGTTGCATCTATAGTTGAACCATAATCGTTTAAATCGTTTTAGGTATTTGCTCAAGGTCTGGAATCAAGCCCAGAAGGGACAAGAACTCGTTCCAACTGTGGAATACTTGAAGAGTTTCATTTCCAATAAAAACAAACGTCAAAATTGGAACGACTCAGTGACTGGAATTATTCGGAACTTGCAAACCGTTGCTGCTGGGTGGGTAAACCCACACGTTCTACTTTGGTTTGAATAATCTTATTTTGAAATTTTGACAGGAAACTTCGACTTGCAAATGAGCACATCGAGCAGCGGAAGCAAGCTGGCTACACTCAAGAGGAGGCGGTCAACTTGACCTCACTAGAATTGGCACAAACGGCCGATGCTCACTGCCGGGCCTTCCTGGTACAGTCTGGTTACGAGATGATAGAGAAAGCCTGCGATTCTATATCATCGGAGCTGGCTCGGGTTTTGCGTGATATTTACGAGCTATACGCCTATGACGAGGCCATCAAAGCTGTTGGTGATCTTTTGAGGGTAATTCGAAGATTAATAGTATATAATCAATACAAGAAAATCAATTGAATATTTTTCAGTTCACTACCATATCGGACAGTGACATCACACGACTACAGCAAAAGTTGGAAGATTCGCTGACCGCAATTCGCCCGAATGCTATAGGCATTGTTGATTCGTTTGACATTCCTGACATGGTACTCGGATCTGCTCTCGGTGCTTACGATGGTAACGTATACGAGCGTTTATTCGAGGAAGCTAAGAGGAGTCCTCTAAATCAGGTAACTAATAAATTATAACGATATTCGGGTAAAAATAACCAACAATTTGCAACTATTTTAGGAACCCGTTAACAAATCGTTCCATTTGTACCTTAAACCGTTTATGAAGTCTAACTTATAATTCTGTAAACGAAATCGGTTGGTGATAGGAATGCTATATATTATATTTTTATAAGGTTTATAAGTCGGTTTACACGCATTAGTTATTTTTATACACATTATTAACGCAAAACAATAAATAATTACTGATTTAAACAATTTTTGCAGCTTATTAATTATTCCGCGAGTACAGGTTCGGTACAGTGTACACACTGAACTTTGAGTGGCTTCAAAGATCGCGCACGTTCTATTAGCAAAAATCTCTACCCTGACATGCCCTAATACCGTGCAAAGCTGCCACAAAAAAAGGAAGATGGGTGGGTAATGTCAGAGACATAACCGAAGTGAAGTAGAATACAATTGGGCTGTTAATTCGATAGCTGCAATTTTTACTATCTATCGATATAATGGTACACGTACATTGAAATGGATAATATCCAAACATTTATGACTTTCTTTAAGATTATAGAATGAATCTAGCATAAGTACAGACTAACAGACATAATACCATGAGGAAATTCCTTCAAAAAATATCGATCCGTCAATTTTACCAGAACACTAGTTCCACCTTTTATGCACGGTCCCAATTATTTATTTGCAAAAGGGTTATCTCTCAGGCTCGGGAACAATGTTTCACTACTGATCTATCCCCTATACTTGCGCATATATCAGTGGCGTCATAATCGCATACGCGGCCATAGTCCCAACTAAAAACACATTAAAAATGATCGCTAACGCGGTGAAGAGTTATGTTTGTTGGTCTAAGCTGGCATAAGCTCAAGTCATATGTTGTATTTGCGAATATTGAGTATTTCGGTACACATATAATTTTGGACTAATTGGGCTTATAACTTAGGGGATCCGTACCGTACCGCAACCAAAATTTGCAAAATTGGACGAAGTGGCAACTATCTGTCAAGTATGCATCGGTCCTCGGGAAGAGGACAAAACTTTGCGCTTGTTTGTCTCGAAGTGTATACATCAAGCACTCTATTTTGTCTAGTTCAACGTATTATGCTCCTAGTAACGCGTTCTGGGTTCGTGATGCAATTATAACTTCGACTATTAAGTTAATCAGAGAGCGCCGTTCATAAACCACGTAGACCGAGGGGAAACGGGGGTCTAGCAAAAGTCTACGTTTGTCTACGAGGTGGGAGGGGGAATTTGCAAAAGTCTACGTAGACTTTTTCAATATGGGACTGCTTTTATAGGAAGTATAGCAGACATGCATGGAACAAAGATGGCTGACACCGCTCTTACCAACAGCTTCATATGGGTAGGGTGAAAGCAACCAAAATATATTTCTACCATAGGGTCTGTTGATTAAACTATATAGCTGAATCATATGTTGGTTGTTTTCATGTAACTTTAAAATGTTTCACAATATCGCCTTGATGTCAAAGAGAAAGTTGCAGGAAAGTTTACGGGCCTTTTGAAAAACCTATTATTGTTGATGGAGAAACGCGACTAACTTATGAAAAGGTCGTAATAAAACAAAATAATTGTGTTGTTAAAACAAAAGTTAAAATATCTCGAGAACTACTACATTTTAGAAAATTTTTGTTAAGAGCATTTCGATTTAAAATGGCGTTTAGAATCATATTCAAAAACAAAATTGTATTTTTGACTGCAAATAGTAAGAATTATAAAAAAAAATGTCAAAAGTTGTTGTTAGGAAAACTTTTTTATTGAAAGCTTCTACAGGATCCAAATACACTAAAAAAGTTGCTTTTACGTCTTTAAAACGATAAACATTAAATTTTTGACATTTTTTGATGGGGTAACGCGAATAACTTTTAAAAAGAGCATAATTACACGAATTAATTGTTTTTGAAGGAGCAAAATTTCAAATATCTCGAAAACTATCGCATTTCGGAAGATTTTTGTTAAATGCATTTTGATTTTAAATGGTGCTTAGAATTATATTCTGTAATAGAATTACAATTTTGTATGTCTATTAGTATGAAATTTAAAAACATGTACGAAGTTATTGTTGGGAAAACTTTTTTACCGATTTTTTCTCCATCATGCAATCACATTCAGAATGTTTCTTTTCTCTTTAGGTTTTTTTTTTGAGGTCGCTAGCCGTGCATTGAAGAATGCCTAAAACTCTGAACTAGGCCCCGTAGAGTCCAGTCCGTCATCTGTCCGTCTCGTCCTGTCGTGTCTGGGGCTTCCAGGTTACATGCATTCACCAGACGAGACTAGCTTATGTCAGCTTAATTGTGCACTGGTTTCGTAGAATCGAGGCGATCATCGAAATGATAGATCCTACGAGTGAATGCACTTGGCCCAGTCACCTGTCGAGCATTTGTATATTTGCGGGTGTGAATGTTTACGTGTGTATGGGAAGTGTTGCATGTTGAGATATGTGTGTTACCTGTAAATAATATGTTAATACAAATATGCATGATGTTAAAATAAGACATGTGTAATATGCTACTTACAGTTTGTTGTTCGTTCCTACTTATCTGATTCAATTGAGTATGAAAGTACATCTCAATTTTTCTAAAACCTGGCGACGTCTGATGGCAGCGAATAGTCATTGTTGACAGCAATGTTGCCCTTTTATGGTAAATTATCTCGGAGAAGTCATCAGAGGAATATGACGCATGAGACCGAAAATAAATAAAATAAAAAATAGAGTTAGTACTGTTATTGAATATTAATTGAACAACACATGTACCATGCAATAAAACTACTTGGAATCGTCCAAATGCCAGAAAATGATATATATTTACCATTAACGACAATTAATTCCGTTAGAAGTTTCTCATGCTATGCTGGACGGGAATGGATGATTGACGTGCGTCGGTAAATCAATCGTACCTTCATTTATCCAATCCGAATGAATCGAATCGAATGCATGAATTGAACATCAGTAAAAAGTGACCAACGAATCCCAAGAAGGATCACACACTATTCCATCATATAAGCCAGTTCTGCATCCATTCCCTGGTCCACATGTCACAAATACTCAGACGCCCACATACACAGATAGACACACGGCTAGCACACAATTGAACACTAGTACCAAAAACTACAATTATTACAACACAACACAACTAATAGGGTTCTACTGTTATTTTTTAATGCGCCTGTGCACGTTGCCGAGGTCGACCGACAAATCGACACACAATGACTTCATCTGCGAGCCGTGCTCACAAAGACTGCCGTTAAGCTGTTGAACAATGTCTGCAAAAACAGCCCACAGAAAAAGTCAATCCACGGCGACCCGCCAATCGGCCACGCCAGTGTGCACAGGCTCTTAGTTGACTGTTAGTTTGGGCTGGTGCAGAGTATGAAAAAACACAAACCATAAAAAAGGCCCATAAGCCCTCTCGGTTTCCTCGATGCACCACTATCGAGGCGCAATGCAATAACCATCCTAAAGCAGGTGTGTGCTCAAATATGCTTGAAGATGTTTGCAATACCGTCAAACCCGTCAACCTAGGAGAGGGGTTTCTTTTCTCTTTAGGTTTTTGGTAACAAAATTAAAAAATTTAAAGAAATGGGTTTTTTCGCAATTTAAATTTTCATCATAATTTTTTTTTTTGAAAAATGACAACATTTTTTTCAGTGTATATTTTTTTCAGGCAGAAGTATTCATTCCCTGTAACTCGTTCTCAGATAGTTTTGCTGTATAAAATACAGTAATCGAACAAAAAAATTTTGTAATTCATGCACATAGAAACGTTTGCGCCCTTTTGAAAAGTTGTTCTTGAGTCAAAATAATCTTATTACCTGTGGAAAATATTTAGTCTTGCATGACGGTGAAACGTGTAAAGTTTCATTGGAATCTAAGATGGTCGGTCACGATTTTAAAGATTTTCGGACGGATCTTCGTGGAATTCCTCATCTATCTAATATGTTCTCGATTATTTCGTCGCGATATTGTGAATTCAGACCGTTTTGAAGTATCATACATGAAGATTTAGAGTCCGTGATAACTGTGTTATGTAGTTGTGCAATTTCTATCATCTGCGTAGCTTGATCAATTGCTATTAACTCCGCAGTCATTATCGATGTTAGATGTTTAAGTCTTTTAGATATTCTCACGTTCAGTTGCTCCATATACACTCCTATACCGCACACAGATCCGTGTTTTGAAGCATCGGTAAAAACACTTCCTGTTTCTGTATTTGTCGTGTATTATTCCCAAAGCCATCTGTTTCAGAACTTTTTCGTTCGTATGTTTCTTTACAAAGGGCCAGTTCCTAATTCTGTTTGTATTTCTACCATGTCGTATTTATTGAATACTCTGCGTATAGGGCTTATGCTGTCGAATAACGCTTTATGTTCCTTAAAAACCTTCTCCATATATGTGAGGTTTTCGTCTTTGCTCTCTTCATAGTTTACTTGTTTAAGTTGTTCACTTAACACATTGTTGTGTGCAATGCTTTTGGCTATTTCTATGCTTGTTACGTTATTCTCCCCTTATCTTCCACGGATCTTGTCCAGATATTGCTAGCCATATTCCTTGGCGTAGTTTTGCTGCATCCCGTGACTTCTTAGTGCTTGGTTAAGGACTACTTGTATTTTATCCTGGTTAGTTTTTGAGGTGTTGTTTGTAACTGAAGCACAATATTCTATTGCATTTCTTATTAGCGCTTTGTAAAGTGTTATCATGGTTTGTGGATGGCCTCCATTTTTTATACTTGCAATTATTTTTATCATGTTCAGTCTTTCTGTAATTTTTTGACATATGATGCGTGTTTGTAGTCCGAAGGTTAAACCCCGATCAACATATATTCCTAGATATTTGTGGCTTATGACGGTTTCTATCAAGTTTGCATCTATTTTGATATTGAGGGTAGCATCGCCTACCTGGAAGATAATAGCTTTTGTTTTCTCTGGATTTATTTGCAGATTCAGATCTTTCGTTTGTTCGACAAATTTGTTGACTCAAAGTTGTCCTTTTCTATTTAGTTCCTCCACACTTTTTGCCCTTATTATGATGCAAAAGTCGTCTGCGAATTGTACTAACACGACATCGTCCTGAACTATTTCATGTAGCTGTTTGGTGTAGACATTGAATAAAGTTGGCGATAGGACATCTCCTTGCGGTAGACCATCGCTTATTATTCTTGTTACATGTACATTGTTAACCGTCATAGAAATTTTTCGATTCTGAAGAAAACTTATTACCCACGTGATGATTTCATTAGGAAGTTTTGCGGTTGCCATTGTTTCTGTTAATTTGTCCAGTTTAATTGCATTGAATGCATTTGATAGGTCCAGAAAGATTGCAGCGGTTTGGTAATTCTGTCCTTTGTTCGCTTTCACTTGATTGATGAGATAGTTTACGCATGTTATTATTATATATTGTCTTCGAAATTATAAATTTTCGTACAGACTGAAATACTATACTAAGTTAAACCTATTTTCAATTTGAACATTTCTCTACTTAAGTTAAAGTCAAAATGATGAAAAACGCTATTGAAGAGCTGTTATTCTGGCCGTACTGCGTGCGATGAGTAGAGCGCCGAAAGAAGTCCATTCTCCGCAGAGACCTACCAGGAACGTTGAAGTCCAGCTTAGCGAGAAGCAGAGGGCAGTCAATGTTGTCAGCGAGAAGATCGAACACAAAAAGTCGCTGCAGAAAACTCTCCTGTTTCGTAGCGTAGGCAGGTTGATAAGAGTACAACGATGCTCATACGGTGGTAGTTCAAATCGATTTCGCCAGGGAAGCCGTCGAAGGGCATACCGGACGAAGCTCTTTTGCACCCGTTCTATGCGATTAATGTGTGCAGTGTGATACGGGGCCCAAACGATAACTCCATACTCTAGAATGCTGCGTACCAGACTGAAGTACAGTGCCTTCAGGCAGTAGACGTCGTTGAAATCTTGGGTGTTTCGTTTGATGAGTCCTAGTACTGCATAGGCTTTAGCAGTTACTGATGCATTGAAGTGTTCGATGAAACGTAGCTTACGGTCAAGTATAACACCAAGGTCCTTGATTGATGAAACTCGTTTTACTGGGGCAGCGCTCACTGCATACTCAAACGTAATTGGCGAGAGTATTCATGTGAATGTGATTATGTTGCATTTCTGAATGTTTATAGTCATTCCGTTTCAATCACACCAACTCATGATTCTATCTATGTCCATCTGAAGTGCACAACAATCTACCAGAGTTGTTATGATGCGATAAATTTTCAGATCATCTGCGTACATCACCTTACACGATGTCAATTCACTGCAAATGTCATTCACAAAGAGCACGAAGAGAAGAGGTCCAAGGTGACTCCCTTGAGGTACACCCGATGTGATGTCGAAAGGGTCTGAAAGTACAGTTCCAAGTCGCACAGATGCACTGCGGTTTGTAAGGTACGAGAAGATCCAATTGGTCAGCCAGTCCGGAAATCCGATTCGCCTCAACTTTTCAACAGCTAGCTGATGAGGAAGGCGATCGAAGGCTTTGGAGAAATCTACATACACTGCATCAATTTGTTGTCGTTTCTCTAATTTATCAATCAGCGTTGACACATAGCTCATTAAGTTCGTCGTTGTTGAGCGCTTTCTAACAAACCCATGCTGATCTGTAGTGATGATGTGTTTTACTGCAGGGTAGAGAATATCTAACAGCATGCTTTCAAAAACTTTTGGGAGGTGGATAAATTTCTCCTAAAGCCAAAAGACGTCTGCGGTAGTATTTTGTTTCTGTCCAATATCTCCTGTATCTTCTCTAGTACTGCCGAGTTTATAATTTTCGTGAGTGTGGGTACAAGTGATATAGGTCTTTTACCTTCTACAGTCATCTGGTTCTTTCCAGCTTTTGGAATGGCGACTACTTTGATCTGTTTTAGCTGCTCGCGTAGATGCCCTGAGATGTACATTTGGTAAATTTCTTCAATAGTGTTATCTCGCACCATTGGCTTAATAGCTCGTAGATTGTCGTAAGTTATGTTATCTGCTGCAGGTGGTGATGCTGACCTTTTTCTAGCAAGTATGTCGTTCCATTTTTCGGCATCCATAATATTATAGTTGCAAGTTGGTCCTGAAGAGAGTGCTGCTTCTACGTCGACATTTTGAATGCCAAAGTGCATGTTGAGTTTTCGAGATAATTTTTCAATAAAAGGAGTTTTTTGCTCATTTGAAATAAAAATTGCTAGCTCTCACGAAAAATTCCGCCATTTTCAAGATTGGTTTCTCCCTCGAAATTACAACTATATAAATTAGTTATGAGTTGATATTTTATACCTTGTAGACAAACAGAGCTCATTTGTTCATCGTGTTTGTATATTTTAGAGTGATTCATAATCATGGCAAACTCATTCGGATCTTTTTGGTATTCGTTGAGTTTATAATGAATTGCAGAAGCATTATCCGGAAAATCGATTCCGTTAAAATCTTACTAAATAACTTGAAATGCGATGCATTTGCACTTTGCGAAACATGCCTTACTTCAGAAATAGACCTACACTTCCACGATTTCAATATTATTCGAGATGACACACTTCCAAGATTTTTATTATTATTCGAGATGGCTCTTACGGAGTACCAGAGCAAACTTATACTTAAATGCTATAATTCAATTTATTTACTATGTATATAACATTAATTACTAGATTTTCCCAATTTTTTCTAATTAAAAATCGTTTATCCCTCATCGTAAATTTTTTACAGTTTAAATTTTTCGCAATATCTGTTCTGCATTACGCCACATCATAGTTTTTAACAACATGTTAAATAGTTGGACGCAACCTTTGAACAATTTCAAAGATTTTATGAAGTGATTTAGTTTCATTTTGGTGAGTAATAATTAGTTTCCGTCCCATAATGGCAGTTAGTTTATTTTTTTAACCATTACGTTAATTTGAAGGAATTTCTTAAACTTATGTTGAGGGAACTGTGCCAATGAACACTTTTCTGTAGTCATAAAATCTATTTTTCAAAGTAAAACAAAAAAAAGAAATAACAGGTCTTAAATTACAAATTAAATGACTTTGCAAAAGTGTACGAATATGAAATTGTGCCATTTTCACACCGAGAAATGATTTTTTATGTGTAGTGTACGGAAACTTGCACACTTTAGATTACAAATGATAAGAAAATGACAGATGATGATTCTACTACCACATTTACAAAACAATACCTATATTAAATAGCGCAAACGTTTATGAAACAATATTAAACATATACACTAGAGTCAATTGACACAGCCTGGGCTTCTGAAATTTTTTGAAAGTTTGAGCGAATTCTATATTTAATTCTATATTTTTTTATAAGATTAAGATTTTATTTTATAGGGTAAGGTGGGGAAAATCCGACGGTTGGGTAAACCTGACCCCCTCTGTTATCGAAAATCGAGAGCACTACGCGAACTAATATCAATGTTGTCGTGTAGAGCATCGAAAATAATCATAATGGTGGCATGACAGTATTTTATTAGTCTACGTTGAGATACTCAAACGGCAATAAGTGGGTTTTTGCAACTTTTGATTTGATTTTTGTGCATCATTGACTACGGGATATTACTGATTGTTAAAGTGATTGCATAAAAAATGTAAGCGGATTTAAATTCTTTGATTCAAGTCCTACAAAGTACATAGTCACATATATTTAGTCCAACTTTTTTCATATTTTTTTTTTAATTGCATCGTAATGAAAAATGACGCGGTGGGGGAAATCCGACCTCCAAATAGTGGGGTAAATCCGACCGCTTTTTTGCTAAGAAAATTTTTATTTATCATACTGAAATATATTTTTATAGTTATTATTCATTATTTTTTTGCACAATGGTTCATAATTACAAACGAAGACACAAAAACGTGATGAATATAGTATTTGTTGAGCAATTGTTCCGATGCAAATGGGAATATCTTTACGTGCTACTGCTCGTGATCTTGACATTCCAAGATTGACATTCAATCCCATTTTCTTCATGTTACAATTCAATAACATAACATTCCTTGATTTATCATTGAAAAACCATAAAATTTGGGTAATATCTGTACTAAATCAACTAAAAACATAGGCGGTCGGGTTTACCCCACCATTTTAGAAAAACGCAAAAATGAACTTTTTTCGTAAAACGCTTGTATTTCAGAATTGTCCCAAGATACGAATAAAATGCTATATATATATATATATATATATATATATATATATATATATATATATATATATATATATATATATATATATATATATATATATATATATATATATATATATATATATATATATATATATATATATATATATATATATATATATATATATATATATATATATATATATATATATATATATATATATATATGTTGCCCAGAACCTAACCTTTAATTTGGTATATACTTGATTCGATGTAAAATGAGCATTGTACAGCCAAAACCATTTACTAGGTCGGATTTACCCCACATTATCCTATTATATAAGATATTTATAATAAACTAGCTAATACCCATCACGCGTTGCTGCGACACTCTGCGAAATAGGAGGAAAACATAATTTATTCCAAAGTGCCATCTGGCGGGCAGATAATCTCCAACTAATAGCACACAAACACGCCCCATACCAAATACCTACTGTGTGCAAATTTTTACGGAAATCGGTTAAGCCGTTTGGGAGTCTATAAATCATGTACATACAACCATTGACTTTTATATATATATATATATATATATATATATATATATATATATATATATATATATATATATATATATATATATATATATATATATATATATATATATATATATATATATATATATATATATATATATAATAAAATATAAAAATATAATATATAATATAGATTTGTGCAAAAAGTGCAAAGTTTTCAAACCCGGAAAAATAGATGTAAAACCAGGACGCCCGGAAATTGTCGCCAAAAACCGGAGTATCCGCATCAAACCAAGCAACTCGAGCGTCAAGTATTTTTTTGCAGTTGTTACCGTTAATCTGTAGGGGAGCCCGGGGCTAGTTGGCGGAATCCCTTTTTCTCTGTTTCTATTAGACATATAGCTCTACTTCTTCTTGTGTACCTCAAGTTATGTGAAACCCGTTATCCTATGTGGTTTTGTTGCAAAACGATTTGTTTGGTGGAAGTTGTGGGTGATATTGTGTTTTCGAGCATACCAAGTAAATTTTCTAAATTTTAAATACTTTGCGTTATTTAGGGTGATTTTCAATCTATTTACCGAATGATTATATTTTTCGATAGCGCGTGAAAGGAGCTTTCAGTATCCGTATAGATATTACAACTATCCACAAACAAAAGTTATTTTTCAAATAGTATTTAATAAAATATGCGGTTGGGGTAAGTTGGCGGTGCTGCACGCGGGGCAAGTTGGCGGTACTATTTACAGTGCAAAAAATCATCAAAAAATTTTATTTCTGGAATTCACTCCAAAGTAAGAAAATCTTTTTCTTGTGTATCGTGCCAATGTAGGAAACATTTATTCCGGTCAATTGCATGAAGAATTTCAAAAAATTGCTTTTGAATAGGGAGTACGCGTCAAAGTCAAAATGCCGGGGTATTGAAACTGAAATATAATAGCAAATGTCGGTTAATATACAGTTTCCTCGAAAAGACATTCAGCACGTTCCAAAAGGACCCTTGAAGTAATTGAATCTCCATTTGATTACTTAGTTTATGGCGTGTACTCATATACCGCCGACTTACCCCGGGGCCGGGGTAAGTTGGCGGGTTTTCCGCGTCACATATTTTTGCCTCTGAAAATGGAGACAAACACAAAATCAGAGATGTTGCCAACAGTCTGCTCTTTCATGCCGCGTGTTGTATTTTACAAGATCTACCTACATCAAAGCGATAAAAATTGAAAACTGAAAACACCGCCAACTAGCCCCGGTCTCCCCTACTGTTTAGAAAATTTTCTCCGAGCCATGATTTCAAGCGATTTTTCTCAATTTCTTCTTCGTAGTCTGACATTCTTCTCACTCTCATACCATTGCGGACAGAGCCTCAATCCCGAAAACACCAATGCAAGGAACAGAATAAAAAGACAGCTCTCGCTTAATCTTGATACTGTGTAGAGGTGTGGGTGAGTGAGATAGCTAGATGTTATTAGTTCAATGTGAAACTCGTTCGATACCATTACTGAATTGAAGATTGAATTTTGTCAAAGTGAATAGGGTCTGACATATGGCAAATAAAAGACTACAGCTAGTTTGTCATAAACAAGACGTTCTTTTCAGTTTTAAAGTGTTTTTTCATCACCAATAAAAGTACATTCATATAATTTTGTTTTGCATATATCTCGCAAGTTTTCAGATAGTTATGTTACTTATTTTTTTCTGGTTGAATTTTCATGTCATATTTCAAATATATTTATTTTTACATATACAATTACGTTAAATACTAATTTTCATCAATAATAGTTTTTTGTGTTTTTTTATTTTTATATTTTTTTTTAAATTTTGTTTGTTTTTTTTTGTTATAATATAATTTGTTATTATTATTTATGATCTAGGTATAGCCGTCGGATGTATCTTTCTCAGTGATTCTTCACAACGTTTCTGAACAAAATAAATATTTCTTGCATTAATACAGAAAGGTACTGTTTTTCAAAGACGATTGTTTGTACAAAAAACGATATTAGTAGAACTAAATATTCCAAAACATGCAGCAGAACATGATCTTATTGAACAACTGCCTTTCGGAGAATAGGCAGAGAGACTAATAGTGACAACAAACCAAAACGGCAACATTTCCTTTATTATGATATCAACACTAGCATTTTGGCAACCGCTTCCAATGTATCACTTTGAATGATTCTAATTATCTTTTTCAAAGTATCGTATCGTGAGTGTTGGATTTATTTTGCAAATGATTTGTATTTCCGAATTAGTTCTGAAACTAGCTTTAATGATAAATAAAGCTTAGAATGCCACTTAAAACCACAATTTATCTAAACACTGGCTAATTTAAGTTTCGCTACGGATGAATGTACAATATTTATTCCTTCAAGGCATCATTAATGTTTATTTGCTTTGTTCGCAATAGTGTTACACACTATTCGTCTCTCTGCTTATACATCTGCTAACATTACGCTACACTTCTTAATACTCATGTTCTTACTGTGTCATTTCAATACGCATCACGTGACTACAACACAAACAGAACACTCCGTCACAACCAGAATGCCAAAGCTTTGTTTGAAAGGTCCGTCGATTGTTGTAACAACATTGAAGTTTTTCAAATTGGGACCTTTAAATCAAAACACGTTGCGAGAGAAAATTTGTATAATTTACGAATTCAACGACGAAATCACAGTTCTTAGTATTGAAGATTTATGATTACCTAACGATTTACGGGTGATAATATCCATCCTAGTCACATTTCTACTAAACTTCTTTATAATAGTCGAGACATTAATATTGATTTTTTTACTGGAACTAATACATCGCCAGTATACTGAGAGAAATAGAGGCTGTAAAACGGTTATTTCTCTTTATTGATACACTGGCGCAGCTGGTGTTAGCAGCACCGATCCTAATTTAAAAACAAGCAGTAGTTTACTTATGCATAAGATGCAGTTCATCAGATAATCATAATCTCGGTTACATCAAGTACTCCTCGACATTGGGAAGTACGTCGTTTGGCATATCAGCAGCTGGCACATACTTTCGTTTGGCATAATGGTCGTTTGGTTTAACCTTAGGGTCATTCGCCTCTTTTCGTTTTAAAGAAATCTCTTTTTGGAAAAATCTCTAACCCTATGTGCGGGGTTGGGAATCGAACCCAGGGAAGTTGCGTACAAGGCAATCGATTTGCCAACTACACTATGCTCGTCCCGTTTTTTGGCATAATTTGAAATATACATTGAATTCTCTGTTATTAGGCGTTGATGCCTAATGTGGCAACACCACATCGCTTTAAGTTTGGTGCTGTCCGACATCGTTCCGCTCCGTCCGACTTAAACTAGTTGATAGCCCCTATGTTTGAGTAATCCGGGCAAACAGGTTTGCTTGCAAAGGGCCGCCGCTTCCGACGGCTTTGCGTCGCTTCGGATCCTTGGTCTCGCTTATGCGACAAATCCACGGGCTATACGGTATATATAGATTCAAAGAACTGTTCATGTTTGAAAGAACAATCATCAACCCTAATGTTTAAATACACCGCGCAAACGAGCAGTTCAACAGTTTACTTGCGAACTTATTTGGCATGCAGATTCAAAGAACTGCTCGTGTTTGAAAGAAGGAGTCAACCCCTAGGTTTGGGTAAACCGGGCAAACGAGTGTATCACCAGCCTACTTGCGAGAGCTATTGTGAATACAAATTTAAAGAACAGCTCATGGCTGAAAGAAGGAATCAACCCTTATGTTTCTGGCAAATATATTCATATATTTTTTCATAAACATAAGGGTTGATACCAGACATCAGCAATTCTTTGAATTTCAATACCGAATAGCCCTCGCAAATAAACTAGTGATTCACTCGTTCCCCCGGTTTACTGAAGGTTTGAGGTTGATTCCTCCTTTCAAGCATAAGCAGTTCTTTGAATCTATATACCAAATAGACCTGGGCTCGCATAACCGAGACCAAGTATCCGAAGCGGTGCAAATCCGCTGAGGATACGCCGGGCGAGGTGGCCGTCGACCCACCGTCGAAGCGGCGACCCTCACAAGCAAACATATGACCCACTCGTTTGCCTGAGTTACTCAAACATAGGGGCTGTCAACTAGTTTAAGTCCGTCGGAGCAGAGCAATGTCGGGCAGCACCATGCTTAAAACGATGTGGCGTAGCCACATTAGGCGTCCACGCCTAATATAACAAAGATTTCAATGTATATTTCCAATTTTGTCAAACGACTCTTATGCCAAATGAACATTATGTCAAACGAAAGCATGTGTCACCTGCTGTTATGCCAAATGAACTTACGCCAAACGACGCGCTCCCTCGACATTGAATGGAACTTTAATTATATATTCTCAAACAAGCATTTTTCGTGAATATGTTACAGACGAAAAAAAGAGATGTTACAATATGGCACCTGCTTCTGCTAGTTATTCATATGTGGGAACGTATAAGTAGCTTTTTCAGTATTGAGATAAAATCTACGAATAATGACTTCACCATTATCAATGAATATTATTTTTGATACTGTCGGTGCAGTCCACGAGAGATACCTAATATTTCGCGCTTGTGGTTGTCTTGAACACGTATTTTTCACGCTTATACTAGTTGCAATTGTGTTACAAATATCGTCATGAGCAGCTGATTTTGTTACCCACATTATTTTTACCCGTGTTCCTCAGATTGCATGTTACGTAGGTTTATTTTTACCACGGTCCTATTATGAGGACATCTAGTTTATATTAGAATTGCTCAACAGCTCAATATTGGCATCATCATCCTACGCAACGGTGCATCTCTTTTTCAAACGAATGGATTTATAAACCACTCATAAAATCTAACCGCCGTATTTCAATTCGATTGATAAGATTCCTTCTTACGATAAGAATTTTATGAGAAATTCTCTGGAGCAACATTATGTTATGTAAGGTTTGCCAGACTGCATGCTACTAAATTGTGAAAGAAAAAAAATGTTGGAGATGAAAAAACACTGAGAAAGTCTACTCGATGCGGTAATAATTCTACTGTGTTCACATTAATATTTTTGCTATTTGTCACTTTTCGTTTTTTTTTAATTTTCATTTTTTTCAATAATTTTTATGTTAAACCTTTATTTTTTATAAAAATGAGAGCTTCTTCACAATACATTATTTCTAACTAATATAATAAAATTATATCGTAGCAATTCAATAGTAAAAATCAAAAACTGGACAAGTATAAAAAGTAACAAGTTAAGTTTCTTAGTTTCAGCGAAGGCATTCTATGCGACGATTTGATCGTCCTTAGCTGTGACCATTGTATCTATAACAAGTATACACATTACAAATCGTTCCACACGGTTCAAGCACTAAAACGTAAAAATAAGGATTCAGAAAGGACTCAATTTCCTGTGCAGCAATTGTCCAATTACTATTGTTTTTGCGTTCATCTTTGATAAATGTTATCTAAATCAGCTTGCAGGTGAGTTTGAATAGTTTGTTTTCTTTTGCTGTGGGGAAGGAAGGGCAACCTATCACTTATGTACATAGTCCCATCCAAGTTGTTCATAGTACACATTAACGAAATATATCCGCAATCTAGACCCGAAAACATCAATCATTATTGATCAGTACTTGTGCGAAAATTTGAAGTAGAATTGATGGTGGTTGCTAAAGAAAGGCCAGGCTTACGTACAGAAGTGATAGATGATCCCTATACCAGTACCTGGACTGCCGATCTACGCATAATTGTGTCATGTGCATTAGAGCATTGCAAAAAACACTTATTTCCCAAATCACAAAGGCACCCCATCATATTATGACAAATGTCAAACAGGGCGTCTAAAATGACATTATGTTAAAAAGCCATCGAGATCACTTCTTAAATGAGCGGTACATTATTAGGACCACTTTCTTCTTAGGGGTGAGTTTACTAATACGCTCTTTACTGGTGGCGACTCTTGATTTTTTGAAAAATGGGTTGATTTTGGGTAAAATTTCAAATTCATGCTGTTGAAGTGCTCCTGAACTGTTTTAGATTTGTTCAGCTTTTTTTATTTTTATGGGGATCCAAATGAAGACATTTGGTGAGTAAGTTTGTACAATTTTTGAATTACAAGAGCGGCAGAGCCATCAAAACTTTGTAAAATGTGAATTTTTTGGATTCAGATTTTAATGATTTTTTGCATTATCAGTTATAAATATAACGATAACTTTGCGATAACATTCACCTCACTCTTCTGCATTTTTTTTCTTTTTAAGGTTACATTAGATACAAAATCTGAATACGCCATTCAATTTAGCATTCAAATATATGCTATAACTTGCTACTAACTCAACATATTTTCTTTTGATTTTCGTTTTTTTTTCAATCCCGTTGGGTGGTTATTATTATACTTAATAATTTAAAAAAATCGTCGATTGCTCGTAAAAGCCGATTCTGGTATACTATAGGGAAACGAAAAGCGCCATTTTTCAACTATTTTACGAAAAACAATATGCGGTCAATTTCATTGTTTTATTTTGTAGAACATAGTATATCATAGCATATAACATAGCACGAGCACCTGCACAAATCGTAGATGGAGTTGCAGAATTGAGCATATCAATTGCCATATTGGGCCACGCCACGATCTACAATGACGTAGACCCGCTCCACTCCACACACCTGGACACGTCCTTACAAGCGTTTTTATTTCGTAATAGTCCTATCATTTACTTATAGAAAACGCTTGGAACCGAAGCAGTTTCCATAGATGATGGAGATATCAAAAAACGAAAAAAATGTTATTGCTTAATACAGGCCATATTGCCATGATATTTAAATTGTTTGAAAAAGATACATGAAACGGTCTCACCGGTATCCAGCATGCGAAGATCCTTTCTATATCCTATGCAAAAAACACGTTCCACGTTGCTTCCGGAAGTGTAATGGGCTACACGTCACTTTCTCTCCCTTGCAATTCAGTTTGATGACCGGAACGCACATTTCGCTTACTTCGTGCGAGTCGTAGTTTGATGAAACCGGATTTGGAATTGAAGGTTCTATTATTTAAACGGGACAGCCACAAATGGACCAAAATATCGAAAATTCACAATTGAAAGATGATGACAACTCTGTTATTTTGTAGAACTGTGTCATTTTGATGAATAGCTAAAAATTTCAAAACGCTATTTAACAAAATCTTGAATAACTCACACCCCATTAGACATAGCTATACACTTTCTTCAACAGAATTGCGCTCCCAAGTGCGGACCAACAATCTGAAGTATTTCTTATACTTTTGAAATGTTGTTGAAACCCAGTTTGAAAGAATAATTAATGAAAGATGCCAAAAATTGCACTTTTACTAATAGCATTTTGGTTTTCGACACCGGTGTAGTCGATGCTACACTCATTCAAACTTGGGTGTAATCAGTCTATCTCTTTCTTTGCACTACACTGGTGTAGCACCAAGAAAAAACGAAAACGCTATAAGTTTTAACGGCTCCACCGCTCTTATAAACTCCAGCTTTCTGTATTTTTCGAGAAACAAATATATTTCCGTTGAAATGATAATATTTACATTAATATAAGGCATAAAATGAAATTTTATGAGTGCTACTTCAAAAGTCATAGCATTTAATATATTTTTTTCCTAAGTTTTCCACATAGTGCGAATGTTATACACTTCAAACGAAATAAACGTGGGTCTAAAATTGTCCAAATGATGTGCATCTGAGCTTACCCAGTGAACAAAATAGCGGCTAGGCGAGTTTCAATAACTGCTGGCGAGCGGTAGGCTATTGAAACTTTGTGCTAGGTTACCCGCCGTGACTTGCCGCTTACTGTAAAAATCGTGTGGGTACTTTAACATTTGTCACAAAAGAGGGGGGGGGGGGGGTATTTCCTTCAGATTGAATTTTTTTGCGGTGTGCTAAAAATGTGCATAGGAAATTCCGTAGCCCGTGGGACAGTTATGCGTACAGCGATAATAGAACGGTATATGGTATTGGTCTAAAATTGTCTTTTGTCTTGTGCTGATGGTTTGATGACAAACAAGTTGGTAAATGGTTATCAATTTTAAGGAATACGTTGGCTCATCTTACTGTGTGTGATATCTTTATTTAATTTAGAGTATTGACTTAGAGGAAATGAAACACGAAACACAAGATTTTACGCTTAACTACGAATTGAAAACTACTGCAAGATTAGAATAATAAAATAGTGATAATTAGTGTTCCAGTGTAATATAATATAGCTTCATGCTTTTCTTAATTTTTGTTTATTTTGTTTTTTATAAATTATTAAGTGTAATATGTTATATAAGTATTTAGATAAATATAAGTAGACATAACTTTTTGGATTTTCATAAAGTTTTTCCCTTTTTTTTGATTTTTTTCTTTTATCAATTTTAAACTTCATACAATTTTCTTAATTCAATAACATTCCCGCTGTCGTTTTAATCACTGATTTTTCCTACAAGGCAGGATAGACTTAAGTGATACTGTAAGAAAATCGAAAAAGAGGAAATCATCGATAAATATATTTGAAAGAGCTTGTACAAAAAAGAACAAAGTAAATATACGCGAAAATTCAATTTGAATAAAGATACCGAATGACTTGGAGTTGTTGGCAATAGCTCAAGAAATAAAAATGGCTGGTATTACTCCTATTAAGTTATCTCAGTTGGATATAATACTCCAGGTTCGAGGGGGCCGCTACCATTTAAACTTAGTTATGCATATAGAATATTTGCTTAATACGTGCTCAATGAAACAGAATATTTTCTATTTTAAATTCAGTAGGTAATTTACTATCTTGAATCCAGTCAATGAAGTATGATTTAACAAAAATGGCAGTGGCAAATAATTCAATTGAAAATACATATTTGCACAGAGAGCCCAATTCCATTTATTTTATTTGACTTATTTTTGATGATTACCTCTTTCTAATATTTCCCTACAAACCGCACAGAAAAATATGCTTATCGGTAGCAAGTAGTTCGAATGGTATGTTGCATGCTTGACAGTAGTCTACCCTGCCTGATCGGGAACCATAATCACATAACGCTATCAAAAGATCGACTCACCTTCCCTAAGAGGATGCTCACTGAAAGTAGTTGTAGAAGCCATTACTTTTTCGACCGAGATCTCTAAGGGCAGCAAAAGGGTCTCCGACGCCGGGAGAACCGGTTCCACCATCCACACCACCGCCAACACCGTCCTTTGGTGCACCGAGCTGTTTGTTAGTCTGACCCAACCCACCGCCCTGACTAAGCACACTGGCGTAAGTTTGATTTTGACGGCTCAGTAATTCTTCAACGGTACTTGCGGCGGATACGTTTCGACTATCATGCAAATGATGTTGCTGCTGTTGCTGATGGTGATGATGTTGCGCTTGCTGTTGTTGCAACTGATGCAGGAACTCGCGATTATTTAGGTTGTGTTGTTGTTGCATCAGACCGGCCGCGATGTTGTGGATGGAGGCAAACCCTTGAAAACCGTTAGCCTGTTCACCTGCAGCAAATTGGTTTTGATTTTGACCGCCACCGAAAAGCATACTGCTGCTATTGTTTGCATGAAGTTTACCATCCAAAGACTCAAAAAGAGACTGCTGAAGATGATTGTCCAGCAGATCGGGTGTAGATGACGCTATCGATTGAGCAGTAGATGTTCCGCCGGAGTTGTTCTGGTAGTTTTGACCTGCTTGGCGACGATACAATGGTACTGACTGTTGTGTGGTTGATGGTGGATTGGTACTGATAAGCGGTAACTCATTCGGCAGAGAAGATGACATATTGCCAAACAAATCGACCCCTTCCAGCAAACTTTTACCATTGTTAGGCCCCAACAATGCATTACCATTGGTAAGAACTGAAGGGACATTCTGTTGTGGATGCAGCATTGTTGAATGATGTAGGCTGGTAGAACCGAGCACATCCTTATTCGGATTTATTATGTTTTCCAATATCATATCCGCTTGGGATGGCATCGTCGGATTCAGTTTCTTCTGTGGCTGCTGATGCTGAGCAGTGTTTGGTGCCAAAGGAACCTGTCGAAGAATATCGGTAAATTTATTTGCCGCTTCGAGTCCTTGCGTTTCCACCAGTTTAATGAACCAAAGATATTGGAATTCTTTTGACTGAAGAGCTACATCTAGGAAGCTCATATTAGGCGGCAGTAAGTGATTTAAGTCGGCATTGATAGCTGTATTGGAATGATGCTGATGTTGTTGTTGCTGAATAGTTGTGGGCTGAGAAAACTTGTCTGGGATGTGAACATTCTGCAAAAACTGTATATCTTTGTCGAGGGTATGGCGATCATCTATACGCAATGAATTTAATTTCGGGGTTTGCTGGTGCAATAATGCTTGCTGGGGTAGTGTAGGAGGAAGCTGCATTTGTGAGGCACGTGCTGTAATCGAGGCCATCAGATCATTTGACAGGTTCGACAAATAAGGATCTTGCTGAGAGTAGAGTGAAGTTTGTTGTTGTTGCTGCTGCTGCTGCTGGTAGGAACTGGGGCTGATTGGACCTCCAAGAATAGGACGTATATGGTTCTGGTGCATTTGATGTGTTTGTTGTTGCTGCTGGTGATGGTGACCTATGGCCGGGGGATGCTGTTGGTGGTGTGGGAAAGGACTATAATTTTGAAGTGCTTTATTCTGCTGTTGCTGTTGTAAGTAAGGCATCTGGGGAACTGCCGATAATTGCTGCTGTTGTGACACAGGACTTCTCATAGGTGGAGGAATTAGTGGTCTACCGCTCGCCGTTATTGGCATATGTTGGTGTTGGGTGATTTGTGGACGTACTGGTTGAACTGAATTCTTTTGCGGTAATCGCCATCCAGGCGGCGTGTTTCGTCCTCCAGGTGATGGTACCATGGGGAAATGTCCAGCCGTGCCAGGTGCGTTCCAAAGATTTGCTGGATTATTTTGCTGAAATGCAGTTGGCCCTGCCTGCGGAATATTGGGTGGGACAGGTGGTCCTAACGTGGAAGGTGGATGTGGTGGCGGACCACGCATTGGCTGCGGTTGTTGCTGTTGCTGTTGTTGTTGTTGATAAAAGAACATGTGGTTTTGATAAGGAAACTGTTGCTGTGTTTGTTGCGGTAAAGGTGGATGTCCTGTATGACTACCGGGACCGTGATTTATGAAAGGTGGTTGAGGTTGCTGCATCTGGGGTGCTATTTGACGTATCATTCCACCAGATGTAACCGAGTGGCCACCTGAGAAATTTTGACTCACCGGGTGATGATAATTATTTGTGTGCTGAATGTGATGCGGAGGTTGTTGGTGGAACTGGCCCGTAACATTAGCTGCTTGCTCTCTAAGGTAAGCTTCAGCCTGTAATGCACGTGGTATAAATTCCGGAGCAAGGGGATTCAAGACATAAGTTTTTTTCAGTTCAACTCCATCGAGTTGTGATCTCAACAGCGACCAAGTTATTCCGAATAAGCTTTTGTTTTGATAACAAATCTCGATGAAGCGCTCCCAAACCTTCCTACAGCGCCCTATCGAGCACAGAGCTACTGGATCCCCGACAACCGCCACCAAACTTTGTGCTCGGGTTATAGCTGTATTCAGCAACTTGGAGTTACTTAGAAAACCATAGTCCACATCCTCAGACGTAGTGCTAATTTCACTAGTATTTGTTGTACACGTACGTCTAGTTCTCACCGTCGATAAGAAAATCGCTCGAAATTGTTTACCTTGTACATTCAATACTCTTTCCACACTAATACCGCCCATTCTTCGCTTTCTAAGTTCCGATCGGATTCGAAAAACTTGATCCGCGTAAGGTGTCATGATCCCTATGCTTTGGTCATTAATCTTTCCCCATGAGCTAGGCCATTTCTTTCGTAGTTCACATACCCGCTCGACCACTTCATACACTTCTGAATTGTTGTAAAAGGCCGTCGAGTTCTTATCCTGTACATCTTCGCCCCTGGTAGTGAAAAATGTCAAAGGATAGAATTTCTCATGTCTCGGTTGCTTGCCAGAAGCGATCAACTTTTGTTCGTAAAATAGTTCCGAAGTAAACTTGATAATTGCCTCGTGAGCACGGTAATTCTCACACAGTAATATCTTACATGGAAAGTCATTGGGATAATGATCGTACAACCTTTCAAGCAATGAGATGTGCAATTTACGTTCTTTTGCAAAATTAGAAAACAGTTCAGGTGACATCTGCATGTGGTCGCCGGCTAGGACGATTCGCGTTTTTTCGGTTGCCAACGCTAGGGGCATAATGGCTTCACACTCCATTGCTTGAGCAGCTTCGTCTAGGAAGATATGCGTGAAGTGTCCTTTCGGTAATTCCAATGAAGCCAGTTCCATAGAAATATTCAGAGTTACTACCACGATGCGGTACTTGAGAATATCTTCGACTGTCGGTCGACGGAAATTACGCACGTTAATATTCAGGTCAATCAGACAATACTGTAAGAGAAGAAAAAAAAACTTATCTTAGTGGAAAGGAATTCTATTGCAGAAACATATATATATATATATATATATATATATATATATATATATATATATATATATATATATATATATATATATATATATATATATATATATATATATATATATATACATATATATATATATATATATATATATATATATATATATATATATATATATATATATATATATATATATATATATATATATATATATATATATATATATATATATATATATATATATATAAAAATATAAAACTTATTTGTCTTAAAACACCGCTAACTTTAAAAGTACACTTTGTATTTTAAAGCTTGTAGTTCCATTCGAAAGGTGAGAAAATTTCCTATTGAATAGTGTTCTTATAACTTTTAATTAATTAGTTTTAATTACATTTTAGCAGTGAAGTAGTTAAATGTTAGTGTTTTTGAGTAGGTTTTTGCTAATTTTCTCGAAGTAATGAAGTATGATTATAGCAATATTCATTATCCAAAAGATGGGTTTTAGGACGATTCATAATTTGTTTTTGGACGTCATATTCCTATCTCCTCTCATTTTTTTGTAATTTCATCACTATACCTTTCCTGTAACCGACTTGCAAGTGCTTAAAAGACTCTAATCTAAAAAATATGCTTTATATCGTTATTTACAAGATTTCATTGGAAAGCTGAGAAAATGTCCTATCAGTTCATGTACAAATATCTTTTAGTTAAGTGTATTAAATGATTTTTCACTAACGAAATTTGTGTTTTTTGGAGTTTTTTTAATTATTCTAATTATTAATCAACAAAATTTATCGTTACTATTTTTCATTTGATGCCCCTTAATGTTCTCTATAACTTTTTATTTGACACTTTGTCTATATCTCTTTTCATTTTGCTGCTATTTAATAGTTAACACAGCATGATCTCACCACAAATGTAGTGGGTTCGAAATCGTTATTTGTGCATATGAAACGATGTGATAAAAACGATTTTGCGTTTCTATTTTTGCTCGATTTTTAAGTTTTTTTGTAGCGCTTTGAAGCTAGAAGTCCGATTTTTACTAAAAAAATCGATAACATCTTATTGTTGTTACAGTAATGTTTCGAATACATATGTATATACACAGATACATGCATACATATATGGATATGTAAGCGTTATATAATCGAAACATTACTGTATTGTTATTTATCAATGTACACTCGGGCTGTCTCAACTAGACCTGGGCGCCGCCGCTCCACGCCGGTAAATTTTAACAAACGCCGACGCCGAAGGGTAGACCGGCGCGCCGCCGGCGCCTTTTTCTCACGCCGATAATTCGCGAACTCTAAAATCGTCGACTCATAATTTTATCCACAAATCTAGGAACATTGTGTATGGTCCGAATATACAACGTTAACTGATTCATGATTTATCACACATGATCTTTATTTGGTGGTTGTGAATTACATCACAAAATTAATAGTCTTGCTTTTTTCTCAAAAATCATAACACGACACTCGGAATATAATGCATGGATACATTCTTGCTTCGTCAACTGGTTATGATTGCGAGCATATAAGTTACAATTCACCATTCGTGTGCGTGGAATGGTTCACAAATTCAAAAAAGACACTGCCACTTTCAAGATATATTTTATGAAATTTACGATATTGTGCCTGATCTTAATCTTAGCACATTATCAATTTTACTGAAACGCAGTGTATTATTTATCCATTTTTTAACCGATTCACGATTTCTAATATGCTAGACGCGATTCACCAGTCGAACTCGTGAAACTGTTCACGATATAGTTCATGAAGTAATTAACTTCCACATTATCTTAATATACTTACGTAAACAATTACAAGGAACTCAGACTATTATGCATGGATTATTCGCTCTGCACTTTGGTTTTAAAATTTCTATGTGAGCTATTGTGTACAACTGCTTGCAACCAGTCTCATATGCGCGAGTATTAGATTCAAGGAAGCTGACCTGTAACCCTTTTATTCTTTTGTTAAGATGCAGTGTAATGTTCGGAATTAAATGAAACTGCACTGAGTACCAAAAATACATTACCTAGCCACAATTTATGTCCGTGAAATAATTAAGAAAAATATGACAGGTGACTCTGTGTAAAAAATCCGAGGGTAAGCTCAAGACTAAATTATCACGATAACATGACAAGAATTTACGAAAATCGTTACACATCGATTTTTTTAAACTTTGCATGAAGCGAATTGATAAAAACTTTTGTACGTTATAGTGCATCATTTCAATAACATGCTGTAATTTTTCCATTTTTGTAGAACGTCTCTGGAAAAACATGATTTGCGGTGGGTGGTACCTGCCATTCAAAAAGTACTTAACCGATTTCTTTCAAACTTTGCATACACATGTAAAAATATCTAACCCCTACGCTGAGTTTTCGAGTTAAATTTTCAATTAAGACAAAATTGTCCAAACTATGCAAAATTTGGCATCTGGGCTAATTTTGACACTTGTCACAATATGAAGGGAGGCTTTGAGAAACACAAAAAAATCGCAATGCCCTACACTAACTTCGAAAGCTTTACTTTCAAAAAGTTACAAAATACTCCTAACTAAAAATATTATTTGTTAATTAGGTAGAAAACATTCCCAGTTGGACGAACAATGGATGCACGCGAAAAAAATTCCACCAATTTTTTTTTTTGGTTTGATGATGATAATTACATTCTGTGGGTTGTTTTTAAATCTAAGTATTATTACTTCATCTTTAAGTTCTCCAAATTAATCAAAATTCACAGTTGAGAAAATGTCATCGAAAACGATCCATAATTCCACAATTGCCAAGAGGAAACGGGAGAAATGATGCATTTGTAATTGGATTTGACAGTACAATTCAATTGTTTTTTAATGATTGGATTGTGCGTTTTATGTATTTGAAAAGGTTCGTTTGTAAATTTTTAGTTTGAAGTAAAAAAAAGTTTTCAAAATATGTCGTAAAAATAATGGTGCCAAATTATATTGGACATAGCTTATAGATTTTATTTCTTAGTAACAGTATGTTATAACATTCGTAACCCAACTTTGTACCGGGAAACAAGTGCTTTTTGTTCTCTCCGGTGTGGTTTAGTTTTTTCGGTGGTACGAAGGTGCTTGCTGTGGCAGAGGCTGCAGTAAAGCATTGCTAATAAACAGTCCCGCGAGTGATAATTGTTACCTGCGATATCAGTTAAAGTAGTGCAGTGAAGTGCGTTACTAAACATTTTTCTTGCCTGAAAGACGGCTTTGTTTAGACGAGCTATATCAGCTCTACTGTGTGAAGGTCACGCGGGTGACTGATAAAACAAACGAAGGATCAATTCACCTACCAGCTCATCAGGAACCAACTGGTGAAGTGTTTCGTTTTTTACTTTTCTTATCGATTTTTTTCTTTTTATTGCTTTTGATTTTTTATTTTGATTTAAGTTAAACAGTGCGGTCGAGCGTGTTGCTCCCGCAACAAAATGGAACAAACAGAAGGATCACCCTCCGAAGAGGAATATTATGAAGAAGAAGAACGTATATCTGATACTGAGACAGATAATGTTATGGTCGATCCACTTCCCCCACTTTCCCCCAATGTCTCACAGCCCCCCCGAGTCAAGGTTTACCAGGATGGATCCGCTGGTCCTTGGGTGGTATACTTTCGGCCCAAAAATAAACCGTTAAACAGCATAACTGTTGCACGGGAGCTGACAAAACGTTACTCGGCCGTAACCGAGATTAAAAAGGTTCAGTCAGATAAACTGCGCGTAATCGTTACTGACTTGAAACAGGCCAATGATATCGTTAGCAATAGCCTCTTTACGCTGGAGTATCGCGTCTACATCCCTTCTCGTGATGTGGAGATCGACGGTGTGGTAAGTGATGCGGGTCTAACTGTCGATGATCTGATGAATGATGGGGCTGGCCGCTTTAAGGACCCTAACCTTCAATCAGTTAAGATTTTGGAGTGCAAGCAATTGCACTCAAAGTCCATCGAAGATGGTAATTACTATCCATCAGACTCGTTTCGCGTAACCTTCGCCGGATCTGCACTTCCGAGCTACGTTGAAGTGGGAGGAGCTCGTCTACCTGTACGCCTGTTTGTACCGCGGGTCATGAATTGTTCCAATTGCAAGCAGCTAGGTCACACGGCCACCTACTGTAGCAACAAGCAACGGTGCGGTAAATGTGGGGAACGCCATGCGGATGATACTTGCAGTAGCCCCGCTGAGAAGTGTGTTTACTGTGGGGAGAATCCGCATGCACTTTTGACATGCCCAACGTACAAACTTCGCGCGGATAAACTGAAGCGATCCGCCAAAGATCGCTCCAGACGCTCTTACGCAGAAATGCTTAAAAGAGCTGTTCCACTTATCTCCGAAAACCCATTCGCTCTCTTGCCAACTGACGATAACGCCTCTAACGACCCTTGCGAGGGGCATTCTTTGGCTCCGCTTGGAAACTCTAGGAAAAGACCTAATCAAAACTCACCTGAACTTCCTCGTAAGGGTCCTAGGTTGTCCCAAACAAGGGTACAAAATAAAAATAATTCATCAACTGGAAGTGCTGGTACAAATCCGAAGATAATACCTCCTGGTTTTGGGAAATTGAGATACAACCAGGAGTTCCCAGCACTCCCAGGGGCACCAAAAATCCCAAGTGCTCCAATTTTACAGTCAGAAACTCAACCTAAAACGGGATTCCTTAAATTTTCTGACATTGTGGACTGGATATTCACAGCTTTCAACATTACCGATCCTATGAAAAGCTTGCTGGTTGCTATTCTACCAACAGTAAGAACATTTTTAAAACAGTTGACTGAACAATGGCCCCTCCTTACAGCGATCGTATCCTTCGATGGCTAACTTATTAGACGGAATCAGGGATCTGATCACTGTTTTACAGTGGAACTGCAGAAGTATTATCCCCAAAATTGATTCATTAAAACACTTGCTAAATTACAATCATTGTGATGCATTTTCCCTATGTGAAACATGGCTAACTTCTAATATAAACCTCAACTTCCACGATTTTAACATTATCCGCTTGGATCGAGAAGACTCATATGGGGGGGTACTTTTAGGGATCAAAAAGTGCTACTCCTTCAATCGAATCAACCTCCCTTCGACGCCAGGCATTGAAGTTGTCGCTTGTCAAACAACAATCAAAGGCAAAGATCTTTGCATTGCTTCTATTTACATTCCTCCTAGGGCCATGATGGGATATCGAAGATTCTCCAATGTGATTGAACACCTTCCCTCGCCCCGCCTGCTTCTTGGAGACTTTAACTCTCACGGTACGGGGTGGGGCTGTCTATACGACGATAATCGATCTTCGACAATTCAAGACCTTTGTGACAACTTCAATATGACAATTCTGAACACAGGGGAAATGACACGAATTCCTAGACCACCTGCGCAAGCAAGTGCACTGGACATATCTTTATGCTCGACATCACTACGGTTAGATTGCAAGTGGAAGGTAATATCTGATCCCCACGGTAGTGACCACTTACCAATTGTAATTGCAATCACCACTGGTTCAAGACCATCGACACCAATCAATGTTCCCTATGACCTCACACGAAACATTGATTGGAAGAGCTACGCTGCTGAGATATCCAAAACTATCGATTCAACACAGATACTTCCCCCGGAGGAAGAATATAAGTTTTTGTCCAACTCGATTCTCGATAGCGCGATTCAAACTCAGACGAAACGAGTACCCGACGTGAACACCCAAAAACGTTCTCCCAACCCGTGGTGGGACAAAGAGTGCTCAGACGTGTACGCGGAGAAAGCTGCCGCGTATAAAACCTTCCGGAACGACGGGTTAGTTGCTAGTTATCGAGTGTACGCGATATTAGAAAAGCGAATGAAAAATTTAATGAAAGCTAAGAAACGCAGTTACTGGCGCCGGTTTGTCGACGGGTTAACAAGAGAAACATCGATGAGCACTCTTTGGGGCACGGCCCGACGTATGCGAAACCGAAACAGTACTAACGAGAGCGTGGAATATTCAAACCGTTGGATATTCGATTTCGCCAAGAAGGTTTGTCCGGATTCCGCCCCGGCACAGAAAATCTACCGCGCCGCGTCGCCTTACAATACCGCGAACGAAACACCGTTTACGATGGTGGAGTTCTCACTTGCTCTCTTATCATGTAACAATAAAGCCCCGGGGCCAGATAGAATTAAATTCAACTTATTGAAGAATCTGCCAGACTCTGCCAAAAGACGCTTGTTGAATTTATTTAATAGGTTTCTTGAGGGTAACATTGTCCCACATGACTGGAGACAGGTGAGGGTCATCGCCATCCAAAAACCAGGAAAACCAGCCTCCGACCACAATTCGTATCGTCCGATTGCAATGCTGTCCTGTATCCGGAAGTTGTTCGAGAAAATGATCCTGTTTCGGCTCGACAATTGGGTCGAAACAAATGGCTTACTGTCAGATACACAATTTGGCTTCCGCAAAGGCAAAGGGACGAACGATTGCCTTGCGTTGCTCTCAACAGAAATTCAAATGGCATATGCTAACAAAGAGCAGATGGCATCAGTATTCTTGGATATTAAGGGGGCTTTCGATTCAGTTTCGATCAACATTCTTTATGAGAAGTTGCACCAGCATGGTCTTTCGCCAATTTTAAATAACTTTTTGCTAAACCTGTTGTCTGAAAAACAAATGCATTTCTCGCATGGCGATTTATCGACATCACGATTTAGCTACATGGGCCTTCCCCAGGGCTCATGTCTAAGCCCTCTCCTCTACAATTTTTACGTGAATGACATTGACGAATGTCTTGTCAATTCCTGCACGCTAAGGCAGCTTGCAGATGACGGTGTGGTCTCTATTACAGGTCCTAAAGCCGTCGACTTGCAAGGACCACTGCAAGTTACCTTGGACAATTTGTCTGCATGGGCTCTCCAACTGGGTATCGAATTCTCCACGGAGAAAACTGAGCTAGTCGTATTTTCTAGAAAGCGTGAACCAGCGCAACTACAGCTTCAATTAATGGATCAAACTATTGCTCAGGCTTCAACATTCAAATATCTCGGGGTATGGTTCGACTCTAAAGGTACCTGGGGATGTCACATTAGGTATCTGAAACAGAAGTGCCAACAAAGGATCAACTTTTTCCGTACAATAACTGGAACATGGTGGGGTGCCCATCCAGGAGACCTAATCAGGTTGTACCAAACAACGATATTATCAGTGTTGGAGTACGGATGTTTCTGCTTTCGCTCCGCTGCGAACATACACTTCATCAAACTGGAGCGAATCCAGTATCGTTGCTTGCGTATTGCCTTGGGTTGCATGCACTCGACCCATACGATGAGTCTCGAAGTGCTGGCGGGCGTTCTACCGCTGAAAAATCGATTCTGGGACCTCTCATATCGATTGCTCATTCGATGCGATATTCTGAACCCATTGGTGATTGCAAATTGCGAAAGGCTTGTCGAGCTTAATTCTCAGACCCGATTCATGTCCTTGTACTTCGATTACATGGCACAGAACATCAATTCATCTACATATAACGTCAACCGTGCTCATCTCTTAGATACTTCTGATCCAACTGTATTTTTCGATACATCCATGAAGGAAGAGATTTGTGGAATTCCGGATCATATTCGCCCACAAGTGGTCCCAAATATTTTCTATAACAAATACCATCAAGTCGACTGCGCCAAAATGTTCTACACTGACGGATCAATTCTCGACGGGTCCACAGGCTTCGGTATCTTCAACGAAAATCTTGCTGCCTCATTCAAACTCAATGATCCTGCTTCAATTTACGTCGCAGAATTAGCTGCCATTCAGTATACTCTCGGGATCATTGACACCCTGCCCTCAGACCATTACTTCATCGTTTCGGATAGTCTCAGCTCCATTGAGGCCATCCGTGCGGCGAAGCCTGGAAAGCACTCACCGTATTTCCTGGGGAAAATACGGGAATATCTGAGTGCTTTATCTGAAAAATCTTACCAGATTACCTTGGTTTGGGTCCCGTCACATTGTTCTATTGCGGGCAATGAGAAGGCGGACTCTTTAGCCAAGGTGGGCGCATTAGAAGGCGACACTTACGAAAGACCAATTTGCTTCAACGAATTTTTCAGTATCTCTCGTCAGAGGACGCTCGATAGTTGGCAAACCTCATGGAGCAATGGGCATCTGGGACGGTGGCTACATTCCATTATCCCGAAGGTATCAACGAATGCTTGGTTTAAGGGGTTGGATGTGAACCGGGACTTTATTCGTACGATGTCAAGGATCATGTCCAACCATTACTCGTTTGACGCGCATCTCCGTCGTATAGGGCTTGCTGAAAATAATCATTGTGTTTGTGAGAACGGCTATCACGACATCGAGCATGTTGTTTGGCTGTGCGCAGAGTACTGTGTTGCCCGGTCCCAACTAATAGATTCCCTTCGGGCCCGAGGTAGATCACCCTATGTGCCAGTCCGGGACGTCCTGGCAAGCCGTGACCACCCCTATATTTTTCTTATCTATATCTTTTTGAAAACCATTGATGTCCAAGTTTAATACATTTTACCCTCTCTCATTCACAGTAGAATCTCACCAACCTATCCCTGTATCTACAATATGGCATTGCTTCACGAGTCTTCGGTGCACACTCTTCTTGATAACCGTCTAACCAGAACATCATGACATACCGCACATGCAGATGATATAGAGTGCCAATAATTATCCGAAATATCGACCCTCCCCTCGCCCCTGCGATTACAGGCTGGAAACTACAACACTACCTTGGACAATTTGTCTGCAAATTGCAAACAAAGTGTGCATATCCGCCACAATGATCAATCAGCAAACGACGATGTCAATTACACAATATGTATCCCACTTCCTACCTTTCTCCTTTACTTACATAAGAGGGGAGCAAGCCGCCCCTAAATACGGCTTTCCCTTCCCCCACTAACATGTGACATGTAATATAAAAAAAAAATGAATTATCGGCCTCGTTAAGCTACAGCATTTGGGCCTAAATAAACGTATTTTAAGATAAAAAAAAGTATGTTATATCATATTAGAATAACCAAAATGTAAAAAATCAAGTAGCAATAGGTCGAATACAGATTATATTCGGATATTTTTTTTCAAATCATTGTTAAGTCTATGGAAATTAGAGCAATTAAATGTTCATTATGTTTCTCTATTGTAGGGTTATAAGTAAAACTCGAACGTTCTGACAGAGGAATAAGTAAAAATCTAATACTTTAAGCATGTTATGATGTTGTTTGCTCCTTTTTGCTCCTTAACGAGTTATTTAAGGTGGAAGTTATCCCAAAAATATCGCAAAGTTTGGAATATATGTTTAAATTCAGCAAATAGGAAGTAACTTTGTTTGGAAACACCATGTAACAACTTTGTGCAAGATTTCAAGTGGGTAGGAGAATGTCTAAAAAGTTATGAAAAAACAATTTTAAGGGGTCTTCTGTATAAAATGTCCCATAACTTTTATACCATTAAAGCTATATATAAAATGTCTTCAGACATTTCTTTTGTAATAACATTTGCTACACCTTGTTGAAGACACAAAGTCTCCATCTTAATTAGCTCAGAAAATAAATTTCCTATATCACTCATAGATGAATTAATTACTGAACGATACACTCTTGTGGGTTGTACGACTTTCCCCCGAAAACCATTTCTCAGAAGCTAAAACATCGAAGTTTTTTCTCCGGAAAAAACCATTCTCCAGAATACCATTCCGTCGAAAGTACCAATTGCCAGAAAACCTTTTCCCAGAAAGTAGTTTTGCCCAGAAAACCGTTACACAGTGGTCCAGATACTGGAAAAGCTGGCCAAAAGTCAACATCTCGCGAGTGTTGCATTTTATGCTAGTGATGTCTTCGGGAAAGTTTCTGCACATAAGCAGCCCCTGCTTTTGCCATTGACAGATCGACGATTAATCGCCCTAAAAGTGAGATCCGAATTTTATTTTTTCAAAGGTTTCATATTCAGGATCGGCATCTTCGGCAAAGTTTTAGCAAATATCATCACAAGAAATTTTGCTGAAGACACCAAATGTCCTTTTCTTAAACTAAATTAAATATCAAACGTTTTTTACAGAAAAACTCTACACAGCGGTTTTTACTTAATAATTATTTTTCTTTGACATTCACATGTTTGAAATGTTCTACAAAATTGTTCCATACTATAATACGCAAACAATCTCTAAACATTTTAGTACACTAGATCATGAATCTGACAAGTTATTATTTGCTCTACACGAAAAATATATATTTTAGCCACAAAATTACGAATATCTTCCGTTCCCCACCATATCCCACGACAAAATCGATTAGGATAGAATTGCTGAAGTGAGTTTTATTCAAAACATTCAACATTTCTTGCAGAAACATGCAGACACACGAGTTATACGTGGAAAATGAAGAGATTTCATTTTCATTTGATTCCCACTGCGAGTCGTCCTCAAAAAGACAGCCGTTAAGCTGTTGAACAATGTCTGCAAACAGAGCCCACAGAAAAAAGTCAATCCACGGCGACCTGCCAATCGGCCACGCCAGTGTGCACAGGCTCTTAGCTGACCGTTAGTTTGGGCTGGTGCAGAGTATGAAATAACACAAAACATAAAAAGGCCCATAAGCCCTCTCGGTCTCCTCGATGCACCACTATCGAGGCGTAATGCAATAACCATCTTAAAGCAGTTGTCTGCTCAAATGTGCTTGAAGATGTTTGCAATACCGTCAAACTCATGCAACCTAGGAGAGGGAATTCTTCCCAAAAAGCATTATTATGACGAAAAGCTCTGAATGTATTGCTATATAGTAGGCGTTGCTTTGGCAATTCAAAAATTGCATTTTTTGCAAACGAAGTCTTGGTGCGTCAAAAGTCAAAAAAATAGGAGGTTTGTTCTACTTAGAAATAATTTGATTGGTGAAATTAGTTTTTCAGAGAATGAAGACATACAAGAAAACAAAAATGCATTCATTACCAATCAGGCTGACTCCCGAGAAGCGCGTTTCGTTAGTGATTGGAGCCTATCTTAGTAAAAATCAATATAGTTTGATGAGATATATAGGAAAGCGGGCATGTTCCAAATTTATAATTTGATACTAGATGCCATGAAAAAAGCGTAACCACCATCGGAAGCTATCGCGGTATTCGGAAGCAGTGCAGAAGTTAAGGTACGGGATTTGGTAGAATTAGACGCATAGATGATCGTGGAATACTTGGAAAGGGAAGGAATATTGGATAGAACAATTGGGATGGAATTTGAGTTGCTGCATAAATGGGGTTGTTATGGCAGTAGTGGGCACGCACAGTATAAACAGTCGATTACCGCTGATAGCTCTGTACGGTTGACAGCTGTAGTGCTATAAATGGGGTTGTTATGGCAGTAGTGGGCACGCACAGTATAAACAGTCGATTACCGCTGATAGCTCTGTA